>NC_141156.1:43791035-44153535 GCF_053477565.2 Lygodium microphyllum
TGCCCTGTCTCAACAGCTTGTAGATGCAAAGAACTGAAGAAATCAATCATTTACTACTGTTGCCCTGTCTCAACAGCCTGTAGATGTTATCACCTGCTGTTGATTGGTCTTCTCCAACCCTTGGCTGCCTTAGAAGGTCCTCCAATGGCTACAAATCAGACCAGCAGCATCTCCTCCCTCTCTCTTGTAGGCTAAATACACTAAAAATGCCCCTCTCCAACCTCTAAAGACGTTTTTCAGTCTTGTATGGGCATTTTTAACAAGTGGCAACCTTTTCAAATAGTTTTTCCAGCATTAGCCATAATTAAATATTAATTTTAAATCTTTAAATACTAAAAACTAATGTAATAACTATTTCAGTGCCTTGAAAAATAATCTGACTGGCCAATAATTAAATTGGCTAGGCATCTTCCACTCCCGAGTATCTCTGTGCCATCTTTGACTATCAAATTGACATTAGGTATCATTAAATGTCACTTCTCTAGTGTCACCAACTAACACTTATGGCCAAATGAATAACCTAGGCCAACAACTGACACCAGATACCATCAAGTACATGTGCGGCATAACTTATAGCAACTTTTGCCTTTGACATCCCGTAATTTCCTCGAGTCTCGGGTTCGTAAATTTACTTTAATCCCAGTTGCACCTCACATTGCAACATTTACTTAATCATGTGATTAAATATTAATCCACATATTAAGTGAGATTTCAAAAATACATGTCTTCATGACAGTGGCAAAGAATTCAAAGTCGTAGAGATCCTCTGAGCGTCAAAGTAATACTCATCTACATTCATCAATTGCTTGCACAAATCCTAAATTTTATTAAGGTGATCTTACATAGCATCACCTTCTTCCATCTTCACATTTTCAAGCTCCTTCTTCAAAAAGGAAATGCAAGAATAACTTTTTTCAACAAATATATCCTCAAGGATAAGCCATGCTACTCGAGAAGTAGCAATAGATCGAATATACAGGATTATAAATCGTTGAACTACCAATGCACTGAGTGACAATGCTTGGGCATCCCTGGTGTCTCAAGCCTTCTATACAATTGTTTTTGGGGTGGTGGTTGAATGAGAGCTTGCCTTTGACCACGGTCTCCTTGTGGAGAAGTTGCAGAAGAAGCCATATCACTAGGACAAACTCCTTCCCCACTCACATAATCCCAAAAAAAATTTACAAGTGCATTCTTCATCATGAAGGACAAAAGAGAATAGTTGTTGCCATCCAATCTATCTTCTTTTGATACATAAGTGAAGACATCACTTTGTCCTTGATTTGCCATGATAAATGTCACTCTTCCAAATGCACAAGAGCAATAACAAAAGCTGGTCTGACCTGGAAATCTGCGAATTTTCAGAGATTACAACAAATGCCAAGTTATAATAACTAAATTGTGTCACACTTGAGCACTACTATCTCAATGTGCTGAAATTACAACAAATGCCAAACTATAATCAACTAAACCATGTCACACTTAAGCACTACTGTCTCAATGTACTGAATTTCAGCAAGTAACATATTGCTCAATGCAAAAGAAGTGCTTGGCAGCACTAAAAACACAAAAGCCCAAAAATTGACCATCCAATGTGCAAGATTTCAATCAATTTCAAACTAAAACTTCAGTACATATATCAATCTCTGCCAAATATACAAAAGCCCCAAATTTGCTTACTCAAATGCCAACAAATTTCTGCAATTTATGCACTCAAAAATCTATCATAGCAAAAATTGACCTTTGCCTACAAAAAGCCCTTTGCTTTAGCTCTGATATTCTGAATAAAATAATAAAATATACATGTGGCAACTGCAGATAAGCCAAATGAACACTAATGTGGCAATTGGAACTATCAAGATAGGTGGTGAAGCTGTCACAAGACTGGTGAAGCTACCCGCAGATGGAGGGTGGCCGATGCAGATGGGCAAAGCTGCTTAAAGCTGGAGGCGAATGAGCTGCAAGTAAGACTGGCGAAACTGGCAAGCTAGCGGGCAGTGCAATCTAGCTGCAGGCGGCGAAGCCTAGTGCGAGCGGACTGGACAGGTTGCAAGCAGTGCAACTTGGTAGACAAGGTGCCAACCGCTACGCTAGGCGAGCTAACTGGGCAGTGCGAGTTGCAGGGTGGCCTACAACGTAACTGCCTATGGAGCTGGCAGCTAGGGGACAGGGTAGAGTCGTGATGGCAGCAAGCAACCCAGCTCAACTTAAAAGTGTGCAAACAGTAGAGAGGGAGTGTATGTGGTCACTGCTCGACACTTGATTAATTGGAAAGTGTGTAACACAAAGTACAAAGTATAACCCTTAGACTTTAGGGTTGTGTAAGTGGCTTAAGGTGCGTTCACACACAGAAGTATGTAATGTGTGGTAAGTGACCAAACTGCATAACATAAATACACAAATGAAGAATAATGTGATTGGGAAAAAAAAAATCTCTCTTACAGAGAGTAAAAAGTGTCCCAATGTCCTGCATGCGAATCACCGATACTTCTGTGTGAGCGTAGGCGAGTAAACCCAACAATTATATAATAAGATCTTGAAATATAATCTAAAGAAATATTGCAAGGGACTCCAATTACTGAGGCTAATCAAACATCAATAATCTCTCTTAAAGATCTCAAGCCTAGTGTGGTTTTGGGCAACTTTGTCACAAAGAAAGCGACATTCTCAAAGCTTGGTCACAAGAAATCCTTGTCTATGAGAGAAACAATGTGGGATCGCATCGAAACTATATAGGACAATTGTCTAAGCTAATGTTCTATGAAATTGGATTTAAATGCTAGCTACAATTTTTCGTTTTGGGCAGGCCAAAGTATTCATTTGCATTTTTTAGCACTGTATGGTTGATTGGAGGCCAACATTGAAAATGCCAAGGTCATTGTGGACCCTTTTGTGTTGCAAGAAATCACTAGAATACAGCCATTTGTAACCAATTTCAAGCGTACATCGATAATCTAAAGAAATACCAAAAGGGGTGCCAAGCTTTGGAGCCAACATGTGTCCTGTGTAGTGAAGAAGCACTCTAGCTCCGGTTGTGTGTGGATTTTTTCCCCTGAATTACTATTAAGTTAAATTAAGTATTTGGTAAAATGTGCTCTATCCTTTGGGATTCTGAAGGCTAGCTTCAATGACCAAGAGGTAAAGGTTCCAAAATTAAAGTCCATTCTAATTAAAAATCTTAGTGAAATTTTGCTAAAATCATTAAGTTCATTCCTCATTCTAGTGACAACGAACCTCAAGAGTATCACCTAGGTGTATTCTCCTAACAATCAATAGGAGTGGCATCTACTCTTATGAGGTAGAGATACAAGACATGATCTTCATAATAGAGGCAAATTCTGCTTTGCCTCACAAGGCAGCATGTTTTGAAGGTCCATTGCCGGCTAATCTTCAACAAGGGAGCCCTTCAATTTATGCCACCTTGAAAGAGCTCTAGTCCTCCATTATTCACTCCCTTTGAAGGCATTTGAAGTAGCTTCATGGAGATTCTCAACATAGACAAGAGCTTTGATAGCTAGTCCTTCACTCTTAGGATTATCATAGTTTATCCTTAACACTACGATATCAAAAATAACGGCAGCCCTTCGATATATGCCACCTTAGAATAGCTCAAGTCCTCTATTACTCACTCTCTTTGAAGGCATTGGGAATCGCTTATGCCACCTTAGAAGAGCTCAAGTCCTCTATTATTCACTCTCTCTGAAGGCATTGGGAATTGCTTCATGGATTTACATTATGGTCTTCCAAGTAATATAATTAGGCATACTTTATTTTACATGGCAAGCAACTTGCTGCAAATATTAAGCACTTACATGCAAGGATTGGTTGTAAACAGGTACCATAGAATCAGCATACAGGTAGCCCTTGAAGGGACGTCAAGTAGATGCTTCACTTGAAGCAATTGGTGATGTAGTAAGCAATTTTGTGAAGAGCTCTCTTAAAGGATAAGATATATGCAAGCTGACGTAGGGTATATGAGCACTATTGCATGGATACTTATGAAAAACATCCAGGACTAAATTTACATCCATGATGACAGACAGCAAGGCAGCTTCCCCAAAACCCAATGGGCCAGGTTTAACTGGAATGAACACAAAATCCAGTCATCAGCAGACAACAACATAAATGTTTAGGTAGAAGCACTTACAATGGCAACTGCCACATGCGTGAGATGCAAGACATCCAGACAAGCAACAATAAAGCCATCTGCAGCAAAACAGCAAATGTTCAATTTGCTAGCATGCACAGTTACAATAATCATAAATCGAATAATCCAGCTACGTGAGATTACCTCGATCTATCACAGGTAGATGAAGGAACTTTCCATCATGCATGGTGTGAAGAGCATCAACTATTGTTGTGTCAATTGTGGCGCACTCTGGATTAGGAGTCATAACCTGTTTGTAGACCATATTTTCAAAAATGATACAGTAAACATAAGGCCATACATAGCTCGCAAGCTGTCAGTAAAGCACAGACCTTGTCCACAGTTGTTAGTTCAGGTGGAAGATTCTGAGAAACAACTCGCATTAAGATATCTTTCGACCTACATAGAGACATAATGTCAAAAGCCCTTCACACTATCATAATAGTGCAGCTCCAAGGTAACTCTCCAAGCAACACTAAGAAACTCACGTAAGGATGCCTTGGGGCTTGTTGTTAGTTGCAATGATTGCTGAATTGACACGAAGATCGCGCATTTTCTTTGCAGCTGTATAGACAGTATCTGATGGCAATATGGTTGCAACCCTACACTTCACAGAATAACACAATCAGCACCAGAAACTTCAAAAAACCTCACTTGTGATTGTGCGGGTCAGTTTTCTTTTAATTTAAAGTGCTTTGCTACATCAGCTCTTTCACTTACTTGGAATTATCTTGAATGACCGATCCTAGAGAAGGCCGAAACATCTTCTCACGAAGTGTTTCAACAAGATTTGAAGACACTGGAACATAAGAGATGTTTAAGGGTTCCATTGGTTGAGAACAGGCAAAGCTGAAACTTTAGATCTTTGCTTCACCGTCAAAGCACTTACTTGAAAGACCATTTCCCCACTGACGCTCTACACCCTCAACAGCAGCAGCAATCGCATTACCCTTCTCTGCTGCTTTTTCCATCCTGGCGATTGCATCGTATAGGCATTTCGTAATGTCTAACAAAGCAATAACTTCACCATTTTCCACAACTGGGAGATGTCGAAACTTGCCTGCAAAAATGATCAGGTTTCAACCAGCAGAAAAACTAAAGTAACTCCACAACTGGCCAAGCTGAAACAGAAAGTGTTGTAGCCTTAATGTACAGTTTTATAAGAATTCTCACCCTGAACCATCTTCTGCAAGGCTTCCACAGCAAGTGTATCGCTCATCACAAAGACTGGGTTCCTTGTCATGACTTTGGATACAGGAGTATCCTCTGGCTTCATACCCTCGGCTATCACCCTAGTTGCTACATCCTGGCTCTCCAAATGCACTGACATGTTAATTTGGAATAAATAAAAGGGAAAATATAACCTGAGCCTCATCAAGGCATAGAGACCTTATCCGTTATGATGCCGCACAACAAAGCACTTGAATCAGTTAAGAGTGCAGCATCCACTCGACGAGTAGCCATCCGTCGACAAGCATCTAGAACTGTTGTGCCATCAGGAATTGTCAATGCCTTTGATAATCTCAACCTTCTCACAGTTCGTTCTCCTGATCCTGACCTGTTAAAAAAAATCACCTCAGCTGAACTTCCAAACAGATTGATCAATACAGCAATATTGCATTTGACACAACTACTTGTTTTCGAGTCTTTTAAAACCCGCAATACTCAATTATTTTAAAGATTTTAATCCCAAAAGTCATGCAAATAACAGTTCATATACATATGGTTGCAAGCTTTCAAGATTCAATTACAAATCTTGTAACTACCTGAGTTGACTCTACAAGACTATATTGATGAGTCACAACAGCATGCAGTTATGCTGCATGGAACTGCTAACATTAGAAGAAGATTCCAGATCCTATATCTCATTACATACGCTCCATGAGAGAGCTGTTATCATAAAAGGTAATTAGAATGTTTTGCATTTTCCCAGGCTGTTGATGTGGAAGGAGCATTGCATGGTATCAAAATGATGATATTTTACTTGTCTTATATTTAACCTGTTGCAATTAACGCATATACTGTCCTGCATCTTCCATAAGTTATTTTGCTGCCACCGGGACCTCTACTGGGTATTCAAACAGGGGACAAAGGCATATCAAACCTTTCAAAACCTATAACATTGCCCATGAATTCTAACCTTGCCTGTGTCTGCGTAATTTCAAAAAGTGTGATCGCTTTGGAATCTACAAAGTTGAGAGATGCTTATTGAAATGAGGTAACAACAGCACTTGAGACTTACGATGATCTAACCGTGTTCGAGGCAGACTTGCGTACTCCACCCAAGCTCCCATTCTCGGATGGTGGCTTCTTTTTGAGCAAGGAGGGTCCTCTTTTGGAATAGCTCTGCTGCCATTTGGCGGGGCCGCCAGGACTGGGCGCACCTTGGTTGGTCATGGTGCTCCAAACTGTCCTGCACGGCCTCTCTCTGCGAAATCTCTAGCTGCAAGCAATGAAGGCAGAGCAGTCAAGACAGATCACATATTATTTTATTTTTATTTTCTCGAGATGCATCTTTTCTCTGTGACCTGTTTGTTTCCAAAACACACACAGTGCACACCTCCTTTTTTTTGCGCCCGGCCCGGGGGGGGGGGGGGGGGGGGGGGGGGAGGTGGCGCGCGCTAGTGGGTGTCTATGAAAACCATTGTTCCATTGTATCATAAATGTGCAAACCTCGTAGAGCTCTCACACTCGCACACCCACCCAAAACAAACATGCGCGCATTTTATTTTCAGAAAACACACCCACCCAAGATTTTTTGGAGTCCTTGTTACACACACGCACATGCGCCCACGCACACGCACACGCACACGCACAAGCATGAGAGAGAGAGAGAGGGGGGGGCAGTGGGCACCTTAAGTTTCTCTGCAGCCTTTCTCACTGGTGAAGAATTCATACGTACGTGTGTGTTTATTTTTACTTATATTTGTGTAAGTTATATGTAGACACAGAGAGAGAGAGAGAGAGAGAGAGAGAGATGCACCTTCAGATTCTCTCCAAAATTCAAAGCTCGATGAGAGGATACGAAGCCGCAGCCGCAGATGGAGAAAGAGCGACAGAAGAGGAGACGGCTGCAGGCTGGAGTCTAAATAAAGAGAGAGAGTGGTATAGAGAGAGAAGCTGATTGCCGGGAAACCTTCAAACCTCCCAAGTTTAGAAAGTACTCACCCTCCATAGTCCATACCTTTGTGAATGATAATGACCTCCGGGACCTTTTGTTGGCTGCGAAAAGACCACCAAGAAAGTGCAATGACACATGCGAGTATATTTACGCACTCACCTGCCGTGGTGCTATTGTTGGTGCTGATGTTGGCTGATTTGGGGATAAATAAAAAGTTATCCTATGCTATTGCAAGCTTATTCTGACTAAGGTCAGGTGAGTGAGGAAGGAGGTGGCATTCAAGTAACTATAATCAGCCAGACATAACATTAAAGTCCCATTAAGTCTCCTAACACGTGGCAACTCTTAGGTCCTACATGCATGCAAGCGCTTGGAGCTAGCCAATGAGGAGGGGAGGAGGAAGTTTGTGACTCGCACCATGGCAAGAAACAAGCCCTAAGTAATGGTACCGCTAAAAGGCTACAGGGAACGGTAAGAGATGCCTTCGAGCACAAGTGCCACTATCAATGGACAAGATCAAGCAACGCTTTGCCATCTATGACCATTTTCAAATGATGAAGTGGGATATGCTCTGAAGATGATGAAGGATGTGAAGTCCCCAAGCCCGAATGGCATGCCGATCAAGCTCTACAAGGCTTTTTGAAGCACATGTGGTAAAGATTTCATAGCTTTCTTTGATGCATGTATGAGGGAAGGTAGTGTACACGTGGAAGTAAACATCGAGCTGATCAAGTTGATCCCCAAGTTGGCAAACCGCTTATGGATGAACCAATGGAGACCACTCACCATGCTCAATGTGGCATATAAGCTAATAGCTAAGATGATAACACCAAGTGTCAAATTCATTCAATCAAGAACCATCCATCCCATGCAATATGGCTTCATTCACCAAAGGAAAATCCAAGATGCCATACTAAGCTTAGCAACCTTGGTGGATTGGGCAACTACAAGCAATCATAGGGGAATCCTAGTGAATATGAACTTTGACAAGGCATATGTCAACATTAGTTGTGGCATTTTATCTTATCAAACATGGAAGCTCCTAGCTTCGGGCACCAATTTGTGGTGATGATCAAGGCTTGATTCTCCAAGGCATCGGCCCGTGTGTGCATTAATGGCTCACTTTCACAAGATTTCTCTCTACAAATGTTAATAAGGCAAGGCTACCCCTTGTCCCCACTCCTTTTTGCCAATAGGTAGCAACAAACCCATTGATACACACATCGAATGGCTAACTCTAAGGGGAATTCTTAGGCCTTTCAAGCTGCCCGAGGGAAAGCATTTTATCAACAATTCTTTGCAGATGCATGGTGGAAGTGGAAAAGGAACATACGAATGAACTAATTGACACCCATCAGCTCTTCTCTTGAGATGTTAGAATCCATAGTAAGTCGCCACAAAACAAAGATACTCTACTTGGGGTTGGATTATTCCCCTAAATAACTAACCAACTATGGCTTCAAAACAATCGAGAAGGGATAAGTTTTTTGATATCTAGGCTACCCACTAGGTCTAGGCCTCAACAACAGCAAAAGTTTGATTGGTTCCTTCCCAAGGCCAAGACCAAAGTCCATGCTTGAGTGGAGGAGAAGTCAACATTAGGGGGCAAGCTCCTAACATTTAATTCCATGCTAGTACCTTTGATAGCTTTTGTTGCCACAACCTTTGGATTCAAAGTAAGGTGTTGGAATGACATGGAAAAGACCTTTAGAATCTTCCTATGGACCTATGGGGAAGATCACCAATGGCACTTCATCCCATGGGATCTAGTAATAGTTGAAAAGTGCGAGGGGGGATTGAGGATAAAATCTCTTAGAGACAAGGTTCAACGGATGCGCTTAGGAGCCTTAGGAAGGCTATAATCAATGCAGCCCATGAGCAGTCATAATAAGGGAGTGGCTAGCAACAAGGAGCAAGCTCCTTAGTGGCCACTAGTTCAATCTCAAATGGCATGACACACTTTTCTGCAAAGGACTCACAATTAAGATCTTGACATTAGAGATGGCACAAAGCCTAATGAAGGAGTGGAAGAAGGTGTTAGATGAAGTGGATTGGGTAGAGAGCAAGGAGGGGAGGCCGACCTGAGCCTTTCAAGGGCCATATTGTTGACAATCCCAATGTGGGGTTAATCATGGTGTGTAAGGTACGTAATTGTTATAAAATCCGAGACACATGCTCGACTTTCTTATATACTTAAAATATATATGGCGAATATTATGTTAGCACAAAGGGAGAGTAGATGAGAGAAAAGAAAGAGGTAGAGAGAGAGGTAGAGAAATTGGCAACACACTAGGGACTGGAAGATGGGCTAGTCCCCCCCCTTGTGGAGCTATATAAGCCAGTTCTTACTTGTAGATCTTGGAAACAAGATCATGGTTCCTTGCACGGTATACAACCGGCTAACACTTGCACAACTTGGAAGTTGGCACCTTTTGATCATTCTTGAGTCTCCTTCTCTCCTACACAATATGTGTAGGGCTCTCCTCTTGGCACTTGATTTCAGCGGAGCTTCCACAGCACTTGCACCTTCTCTTCTCCTCTTGGAACTTGATTTCAGCAGAGCTTCCGCAGCACTTGATTTCAGCAAGGCTTCTACAATACTTGCACCTTCTCTTTTCCTCTTGGATACATGCAAAGTGATGCTTCGTTCACCCCTCTCTCATACCCAAAGAGAGCCTCCTCTTTTATAGGCTTTCAAGAGCTTCTCTTCTTGGAGAGAGAGTTGAGTTGTTCTTCATGCAAGATGTGGTTATTCCACTCTGCAGCACTAATTTCAAGATATCTCTTTGTGCGTTGTTTGGATGAAAAAACGTCCAACACGAAAGTTGTAGATCTCGCTGTTTCCGATAACCTACGTGGGCCGTTTTTAGAGATCGTTTTTCTATCGCGATATATTTTAAAAATAGCTTTTTCAAAAAAATAGCTTTTTAAACTGTACTCATAACTTGTGGTCCATGCAACCACTTTGAGTCATAGATAAGGAGAGTTCATTAGATTGCCTTGGGCCTCAACCTTATCATTGAATTCCACACAAAAGCTTGTGTCATTTTAGACCTTAGAAAGAGAAAATCACTTCTCTCCTCACTTCTAGAGGATCACATCTCTCGTCTTTCTCAATGAAAGAAAAGACCTTAAACCTTGACTTGTAGGGGAGAGGATGACCCCAAATGAATGCAATGCTCATTACACACAAGTAAAACATTCTCAGGCGTCCTTGGATGCACACATAAATACATAACACATGCTAATGCACTTCCTCTTCTTAGAACTCAATCCATCTTCATTTATGTGTAACTCCTTGGTTATTGTGTACACTCTTACACTTGGCAGACACTTCTTTCCCCCTTCATAACTTGTACTGCATGTACCAGATATCCCCATCACAGTGCTCTGATCACCCCATTAAGTGATGCACTAGGAATACTGGTCTCTAAATGGTCTCATGGCCATGCTAGATCATCATTAACACTTAAAGAAAAGTGAGTCATTAATTTATTGATATGAATTTATTAAATAGAGAATGCGTAATAAGCAATCAATTTAGTGACAGTAATCAAGGTGGATTATAATAGACTAATAAAGACATGGTTACAAACTAATTGCATGCTCAATAATGAAATTTTATATTCCACCCACAATGCTACAATATAAGGCTTCTTTTATAAATAGCCTTTTTCACTTTCACTCATACAAGTGGCCATCTTAGGTGGCATCCTTATCTTGACTTTTCTATAGTCAATACTTATCCACTCGCCTTGCACCTTTGGGATGTTGACACACTTATACCTTGTCACCCATCCAATGTAGCATTTTGCAACCATAATTGCCACATATGGCTCTCTCTAGAAGCCTCAAGAATGGATACTTACCAATAAGGGACCACCCTAAATTAGCATGCATCATTTACAACAAAGGTCTTAGGACCTAGGTGAACATTTGGAAATCTTGCTCCTTGGCATAGCTCATAGGAGAGGATATATCTTGGCAATACAGGAAGAGAGGTTGCTTGGGTAACTAGAGTCGAGGAGGGATGGCCAACCTCTCACACTCAAAGGATTTGGAGGTGCTGAGATGCTTCCAAACTAAAAGAGGAGTCACAATTATTGATGCCCAAAGAATGAAGGATTTTCAAAAGAGGAATGGCCGCTTATCTTCAAACTTTGTGAGCAATGGAGTAGAAGATACACCAAAACCGAGTTGAGAACATGGAAAAGAAGGGTTAGGAGGATCTAGAGTTGTACCTCCTCACGACGACTAATCTAGTGGTGTGGAGAACCATCATGAACAAATGGTCAACTAAGGAGAGGTTGGCTAAGTCATGTAGATCCTCCCCAATGTGTGGTCTATGCAAGAGGAACATGGAGTCCCTGTAGCACCTCTTTGGGAGTGCCGAGAGGTGATACCCTTGTGGCGTAAAGTAATGAAATGGGTGGAGAACATGAGTTTCTATGGAAAAATAGATTGCAAATGAGCTCTCTTTAGGGATTTTGGTAGAATGAATGACTCAATGGGTAGAGCTATGGACATAATTAGGGCTATCCTAATGAAACAAGTATAGAGATTTAGAAATATCGAGCTTTTATGAGAATAGATGCTCCAACCTAGACTTTACACTATGCAAGGAGAGTATTTTGATGGCCTTTAGTGAGCTTGGTAAGAAGAGGTCTAGCTATATGGCCTTTCACATGTTTTTAAGGATTTCCCATTGAGTCCCAATTGACGTGTCACCATTAGTTGGCTTATGTATATATTTTCTTCCTTGCACCTTAATTAAAAGATACATTATTTGAACAAATCGATATTCCTAAATATACTTGTAGTAGTTTCATTTATGTAGAATGATCTCATTAGCAGCTCCTTTGCAACTCAGTTTCTTTACATGAGATTTGGAAAGGTCCTCAATATACTTTGCACATGTGACATTTATGCATAAAAGGGCATTGTTAGATTGTTTGCACATCACATGCTCATCCATGTTATCAAAGAATAGCAAACAATAGTTCCATTGCAAACAATACCCAAATTTGGACGTGCACCCCTCTATTTGATGACCGACATCTCATCCTTCATCATGGGTTTTTATATTTTATTTTTATTTGCATGGGGTTTGAAAACTATGCACCGTGCAGGCCTTCTTTCTCTAGAACCTTTATCTCGTCATCACAACTGCTAGTCTCAGCATAATAGAGCATCAAAGAATTCGCCAAGAGATCTCTCTCTCTCTCTCTCTCTCTCTCTCTCTCTCTCTCTCTCTCTCTCTCTCTCTCTCTCTCTCTCTCTCTCTCTCTCTCTCTCTCTCTCTTTGTGTGAAAGCAGCCCTCCCATAAACAAGAATGAACACAAAACCAGGGACAAAGCACACAGAATCTATGTGTATGGCTCTACCATTAATCTCAAAACCACAAAGAACTTAAAAACTCTCTCATGAATAAATAGAATCTTCATCTTCATCATCTTCCATAGCTTTGATTCCACAAAAGAAAGAGGAAAGAGAGGAAAACATTTGCACAGAGAAGAGAGGAGAGAGAAAATTTGGAACCATACAAAAGGGGAAAGTGCGTGTCTTGGAAGAAAGGGAAGAAAGAGGCACATAATAAGCCGTGCACTCCACCCCACCTTTTCCCCAAAAAACGCACAACCCTTCATATTTTTTATTATTTCCTTAAATTTTGATACATTTGCATTTGTAAGGCTTTAACCTTCACATTTCAATTATTTTTAACCTTTTGCAAATGCATGTACTTACACTTTTGTGTATACCATTTATTATGATGGATGTGGATGTGGCCCCTCATCTAAGGTGTATTTTAGTGCTTTTGCAACAAAATGAATATTTTTCTCTTTACAAAATATGAAAATATGATATATGCGTGGACATTTTTGTGCATTATTTTTTTGCTTCTTTGGGTGTTATCATTTCCTCCCACATTGAAATGTGAACTGTCCTTGCGAACCTTGTTGAAGAAGAACCACTATCTAAGACAAAACACTTCCAAAATTATTAGAAAAACAACTTTGATCACAAGGCCTAGCCATAGTAGGGTACAGGGACTCCAAATCCATGACCACCAGAGTAAGGGAACTCCTACCTCAAATACTCCCACGCTGAAAAACTTCCATACTTCTTGAAGGATAGGGTTCAATCTTCCATAAGGAATCATAACCACAACTCCTCCAATCCAATAGAGGAAGAAAGAAGACTCCACCAATTAGCTCAAAAACACTTAAGGGAATGGGGTTTATTGTTGTATCTAAGCCTTTTCAAAAGTGCTTCATTTTAAACGGCTCTCTCTTATGGGCTTAGGTGTGAGGGGAGAGAAACAAGATACGCGTTGCCACCATGGGAAGGAAGGATGGAACTAGGAAGTATAAAATTAACAAGGATGGGGATGGAAGGGTAGATGGTGGTAATGGTAGAGGTGTTTGCTATATTGAGGTGGGTTAATAATTTGCTTGCTTGTGATGATGTAGCAAAGGTTTTTCAAAATGCAAAGAGGGAAAAAGTAGGCGGTATTATTTTTATTTTATTTTTTTGGGAAAGTGAGAGAGGGGGAATAGGCCGCTTGAGTAGGACTTGAGTTTATCTCAATGTGAGGTTGTGTTTCTCATAAAGGTTAAAGGTACTCATTACTTTATTTCTCTTAGCTTGGGAAGGGACGAGCATATTAAAGTTTTTTAAAACATTAATGTTTGATTAATCAAATAGATAATAAACCCTATCTCCCATATTTTGTGGATGTTGGAGATTCAAGTAGTGGCCACCATGGATGAGATGGAGAGGTTGTGAAAAGCATATTGATATAGAGGAAGAGGAGGCTGTGCAATAAAAGCGAAAGAGAAGGGGTACGAAAAGGATAGGGAGGGATGTGGAATTTGAGGGATGTGTCGAAGAGATATGCTCAGGTGCTGCCTAGTAATTTCTTGGATCCTTGCAACACCATAAATCCTCTCTCTCTCTCTCTCTCTCTCTCTCTCTCTCTCTCTCTCTCTCTCTATATATATATATATATATATATATATATATATATATATATGTCAATCGATGGAGGCCTGGGTATCAAGTGGCCCATTCTCTCTTGTTGTGGGGCGATTTGTTCATATCCCCTTTCTCTGCTCTCTCAGTTCCTCTTAGAAGACCCCAAAACAAACCCTGCAAAATAGGACACTTACTATGCAACACAATTTTGTTAAATCGACTGCTTCCTCCTTCTCCACTATCTATTCTTTTCTAGTTGGAGTCATTTGGCAAATGTGATCTACTATTCCTCTTCTTGATAATATCATCATCACTATTTATGTTGCTAGTTGATGTGTGATTAGGAGAGCTAGAAGTCCCCTGCTTGGTTGTGTTCTCATTTTGAGGTGTTTGCTCTTATCTAATTTTCTCTCTCTGTATACATATACAATGGTGGTGGGGCAATTCTTCCATATGTTAAGGAGTTAATGAAGGGCGAGTACCAATTCAAGAACAGAATGAGATTAGGTAAGTGATAGCAATAATCTGATCTTGCTCTCCTGCGCCATGACGAGGGGAAAGGAGGCAGAAGTAGATGAACATTTACAATTAGGAGTGAGACCCTCCTACTCCCACCATAGGTTCTCTTTCTTTTGTCTTGTCTTCTTCTTCCTCCGAAGAGGGGTGGTAGAATTCCCCATCTGATAAGTTGCACCACAATAGGCACAATGGATATTTGCCAGATGCATAAAGGTCGGGGGTCACCTGCAAGAAGGGCCTTCATGAGACCATAGGCCTTGTCCATCTTCGTTGCATACTCATCCGTGAGGGTATGGGTAGTATGGGGGGGTTGTCCCAATTGGGCATGCATTAGTTGAAGGGAGTCTCCTTGTCAGGGAGATTCAGAGGGGGATATGTGACAATATTTGAGTTTGGGTGTGAAGATAAGAGGGCAATAAACACCATCACCATCATGGACAACATTATCATCAACATGACGTAGGTATTATAGGTAGAGGGAATACACTTGTAGAGAGGATACGAGGCATCCACATCTTGCCTGAGAGAGTGAAGACCCTATGCTAGGTGTGGGGCTCTTGTTAGGCTTTGAAGGGCAGACTTCCCGATCGGTTTTGCTAGTTATGGAGGGGCAAAAGAACCTCTCTTTCCCTCCTCCTCCTTCTATTATATCGAGGTCATAATAATGCTCACGATTGCATACAGAGTGGGTATTAATACATGTAGGAGATGTAGATATTTACAACCTCCTCATCGTGGTCGTTTGCATTGATTCATCAACGATGCTCTCTCTTCTCATTGCACACATAGGAAATATATATTGATATGACACACACTTCATGAATTGAATGTGTGGCTTCAGTGGAGGTCTATTGATCCAACATTTCATGACTCTCTCTTTGTCTTTCTATCTCACAATCATTCCCTCCCTCCTTTTTATAATGATCAGGAAGTTGAGGCAAGGTGGTGAAAGATGACAAGGGGATTTCTGGGGATAGCATTGGATGCAAGGTCGTGCTTTCTCTCTACAGCCCTAATTTCTTCTATTTCTTCCTCTTCTTCTTCTTCCTCTTTCTCTTCCTCTTTTTGTTCAAATGCTAGCCAACGAGTGTCCTTGGTGGGGTGTTAACTACACACACCTCTTCTCTTTCATATGTCTTTCAAGGCTTTGCACCTACACATGCATTCCATGCTTTCTCCCAATTGCTTGGTCCATAATCACCTTTCTTGCCTTCATCTAGTTCTTTAATCCTTCCTCTTCACAGCACGTACACCATAAGACTATATCCTCCTCTTCTATTTCTTTGCCCTTATGAAATGCAGACTACCATTGTCTACTCTTCTTGTAGTCTAGGACACGCAATTTCTTCAATGCTTTGCATAAGATCTTCAAGTCTCTTTTTTAATCTTCCTTTGGTTTTTTGAGATCATCTTCTTCCCATGTGCACCAAAATGAAAGCAGCCCTCCCGCGAACAAGAATGAACACAAAACTAGGGGGACAATGCACACAAAATCTATGTGTATGGCTCTACCATTAATCTCAAAACCACAAAGAACTTTAAAGCTCTCTCATGAATAAATAAGATCTTCATGTTCATTATCTTACATAGCTAATTCCACAAAAGAAAGAGGAAAGATAAGAAAACTTTTGCACAGAGGAGAGAGGAGAGAGAAATTTTGGCACCATACAAAAGGGGAATGTGCGTGTCTTGGAAGAAAGGGAAGAAAGAGGCGCATAATCAATTGTGCACTCCACCCCATCTTTTCTCCAAAAGACACACAACCCTTCATATTTTTTATTATTTCTTTAAATTTTGATACATTTGCATTTGTAAGGCTTTAACCTTCACATTTCAATTCTTTCTAGCCTTTTGCAAATGCATGCACGTACACATTTGTGTATACCATTTATTATGATGGATGTGGATGTGGCCCCTCATTAAGGTGCATTTTAGTGCTTTTGCAACAAAATGAATATTTTTCCCTTTACAAACTATGAAAATATGATATATGCATGGACATTTTTGTGCTTCTTTGGGTGTTCTCTCTCTCTCTCTACCCTTAGCTAGGCAAGAAGATATAATGTTTATTAGTCTCTCAAACACCTTTCTACCACAACCGTCACTATCAAAATCCTTGTAGGATTTACAAAATTAGTTGTTTGGGTGGTCTTTGAGTCTACTTGCAACAAAGCTCAAGGCCTCAACCCAAAAGGATTGACCTAAGGATCCTCATACTTATATGGCCTTTCTAAAACAATGATCTAACACATATTCTTGAGAGATAACACTTTAGTCTTTCAAGGACAAGAGTAGCCAACACTACTCTTGGCTCAAAAAAAGTATGAAATGAGGGGGAGTTAAGCATCAACCTGTATGTCATAACATAGTCACACATTCGGCCCCCTAAACCCTAAAACCTATCGTTCAAGCATTCACAATCAACCGACTCTAGCCCTAAATAATCATGTAGAAAGCCACTTGACTAATTAAGTCCAACCATCCTATGATTGGATCATCTGGATTTCCATCCGCGAGCTTTCTACCTTGTGCATCATCCAACATCTTTAGCTCTCTAATTAAGTGGCCTACAACATTGTGTGTACATATAAAAACAACTTTCTTAACTAGTTTGTTACACAAGGTTCGTTGCACGTTCCTTTAAACACATACACACATACATTTTAAAACAATTCCATCTAACTAAGGGTTCGCTTCCTTTATAATAATCCCCATAGGATCTTGATTTCCTTGAAGTCACTCCATCCTCTTGCCTAGAATTCAAGGCCTTTCATCTCAAAATAGTGAGGGGGATCACAAAGCCCTTCGTCGCTATCATAGGTTATCAAGGATTTACTTATATAGAGCCCATTTAAGCTGCTCTACTTGAAATTACTTAGAAACAATGCACTTGGCCTTTCACACCACTTGGCTCTCAGCCTTGGATACCAACCAATGCCTTTTCGGGTCTATCTTATTCTCACAAATGTTCCTATTGGATCTTGGGGCTGACTAACTATTGATAGCACCATTGGTCCAAATAATGTATATATCAACTTGGATCTTTTTTAAATCATAAGCACAATATTAAAGCAACCATATAAAAACAAAGCATGCAAGCCCTTTTGATAAATTTTAATGGTGATAGTAAATCAATGACATCACAACTTTACAATAAACCTAGCCTTGTTGGCTAGATGATGGATTGCTAATTGTCTCTTTTCCTTTATTGTTCATTTTTGCAACGATCTCATTGGCTTACTCGATATCTTTGACTTGCACTTATTCTTAGTTTCTCCTTCATTTTGGCATCATAATGATTATTGAACAATGTTTTGGTAGTGGCCTTCTAAAAGCCTCAATTTCTTGGTTCTCTAATGATAATGATAAAAATAGAAGAAATGATATCGATAACAATTGAGAGGGTGGCTTGCTACTTCTTCCACTTGTCTTGCAATTGGATACTTGTTCTGCACACCTAGCTTGACACATGTAGAAGATCATTTCCCAATAGTCCTTGATGTTTTCCTTTATGTTTAAGACTCCATGATTCATAATATGTTTATTTTTGCAATTGTAGAGGACTAACATCTCCCACTCCTTATGCCTCTGCTTCTATGCTTAAGACTCCATGAGTTAGGATATAGTTCTTGTTGCCCTCATAAGGGAACTACCATCTCCCACTCCTTCCATTTTACCTATTGGAATTGGAAGTTGTAATTTTTTTAGTGGCGACCCTCTTTCCCTTGTCATTGTTTGTGCTACTAGGAGCCACATGATCTAAAAAGGTATAGGTTATTGTTGGTGTAGGGGGTTTCTATAGCCCACCACTATGGATAGTGTGTCATAAGGAATGCAGTATGTATTGGAGTAGGTGCTTAGGCATTGGATGAGGTGGAGACATTGGTAGAGGACAATCCTTGTTTGATATAAGAAGATGGCATAAACTTTAGGTACTCAAATTGGGATTGAGACTTGGAGGTGAAGTACAAGAAAGCTAATTGATGGAAATCAAGGTCTCCTATGGATCCCTTTTCATTAGACAAAACCTACCAATATTGATTGAGGTCGTAATTCATGGCATGGTGATGTGAGGTGTTGCAAAGTGACTTCTTACATTTCTAATGGAAGCATAAGGGTAAACTAAGTAGTATAAATAATAAACTTGTGAGTAGGCCATAATAATAGCAACACTTTCACCTATCCTTACTATAATGACAAACCTAGTTGCATCAGCAAACCTAAGAAAGATCATGATAATAGTAGCACAAGCCATTTTTATACTATAGTGAAAGTTTGAATTGTATGAATCTTGCATTTTTATTTCAAACCAATCATTTGATGCATTGCATTATATTTTCACATTTGTGCATATGATTAAAGGATAAGTAAAATCCAATATGCCATGCCTATTTTATGCAATGCACGCATGAGCTTAGGTTATTTGGTCCTTGCAATGCACTCTTCAAGTTTAGACCTCTCGAAAGTAAGAGCTATTGTAATCTCCAATAAATAATTTGCATATGTAGCCTTGAATATGAAGATATGTAATTGATAAATAAATAAAACATATGAGGTGTGATGACAACCTATAATATTTGCATGTGGTACGTGCTTCCCATGCGCATGGTTGATAGTATACCTAAATGCCATTAAACAACCTCATTGGGCGCAACCTTTTCCCTAAATACATCTAGAGTGAACATGGATTTAGGATGAAATACAAAATTCTAATTTCTAGGTATTTCACTGTTTGTGTGCATCAATTTCATCTTAGTTTCGTGAAATACCAAGTGTTTGAAAAATATAAGGCTTGGTATTTCATTACAATGAATGCTTTAATAATGTAAGATCATATTATAATGTTGATATTTCCCAAAAAAATTGCTAATTTTGAATGCCTAGATGCATCTTTGAGTTGCTCATGATTTCCAAAAAGAATAAATTTGACATTGATCTTGCCATGCAAACATGTATTCTCATTGAGTTGCTCTTGATTTCCAAAAAGAATAAATTTGACATTGATCTTGCCATGCAAACATGTATTCTCCACACATTTCTTAAGGGATGGCCATAAGCTCCCCACTTCTTGAAATTCCACATACTAAATGCTACGAAGTCTCATCATGGCATTTACATAACACACATATTGGAGAGATTTGGCAAGCCTTAGATAACCTCTCCTACTAGGAAACTTGTTCACAAGGTTTTTCCATACAACAAGGCTCAACCTCCTCAAAGGAGTGCTAGACTGAAGTCTTCTTATTCTTCTCTTCAATGCTTTTAGCTTGGTTTGGGTGTATTTGTTCCTCTAATAGTCATGCACTTTCAACATATGCATGCCTTCTAATAGGTGAAAATCTCTCCTCTTACACCAAAGAGCTTCTCCTAGTCTTAAGAAAGCTTAAATGGGCTAATAGATTTGGCAATATAGGAGGTGGGCTATTCCTTCATCCTTTTAGACAAAATTTCTATGATCCACACTATTTTCTCTTTCCAATATGCCTTTCTCAGTAACTTCACCCTCAATCAACCATTTGAGCGATGCCTATTGCCACAAATCTCCCCATATATCTCAAACCTTGCTCATAAATAGCCTTTGATAAATTAGGTTTCTTGGGCAAATGTTGTTTTGGAATACACCATCAAAGAGCCTAATATACCTAAGCTCAAGTCACCTCTCGCATAACTTGAGTCACCATCAAAGATCCTAATATGCCTGATTCGGCTTTATTGAGGATGAAATTCTCATAAAGACTAGATTTTGCACTGATGTTCAATCTAGAATCTTCCATTTGACTACCCTTCTTAGTAGAAAATAAATCTAGCCAAGCTTAGACCAAAACCCCTTCGGTATTCTTCATTTAGATATCCAACTCGTGAGCATCGTAGCCCATGATTGATCCATGTTGACTCTTCTAATTATTTTGCAAACAATCCTTTCCACCTTATCCTTGAGGGACTCAATGCCCAATCCACCCTCTTGTTTCTCAATAGTGACAAGGTTCCGATCAATGGAATGCAATTAATGGCTCTCTCCATGGGTCCATAAAAGGGTTCAAAACATCTTCTCTAACTCCCTTCAACATGCAAATCCAAAGGCAAAAATGGCCACTACAAAGGTCACAACTGAGAGTAGCTTTCAGTTAAGGACAAGAAACCTTCCCCCAAAGGATAAACTTTCCAAACTCGAAATTTGCACCATGGTCTAAACTTTGTCTTTGAGCGATTGAAAGATCCATAATCATAAATGCACTTTGGGGAGTCATCATGCTGTGGATATCAAATTTATGTCTTGCAAAATTGATCAACTCAAAAAGCTCCAAGATCAACGTTTCATATCAAGTTGACTATGCTTTTTTCTACTAATGTAAGAGTTATGATGTGCAAAAAACTGTAAACATTTTTACATTGCAATTAGATTCAAATCCTAGTATAAATAGAAAAGCATAATGGAACACCACACACATTGAAGATTTATGATCATACTTTGCATCCATAATCATAATCATACAAAAAAGTTTAAAATAATGCTAGCATGCAAATCTTTGAAGAAGAAAACTATATATTTTAGCTCTTATTACTCTTTTCCAAGACAAATTGATGTATGGGAAAGAATAGATGTGTCTTTTTGTAGTGATGTTTATGTTTTATAGTTTAAGAAAGCTCAAAATTTACCATTCCTTTTGAGCATCACTATAATCAAGGATACCCAATCCACATGGTTAATCTTGTATGTTAAGCCCTTCAGGGGTACCATTAGCTTAGCCTCCTACTTGGGTCTCGTGTCTACTCCAAGTTACTTGGAAATCAAATCTTCATCTTTGAATGCTAGGTCAATCTCTTTTATGCTACTAGGTTTGTTGCATGCAAAGCTAAGCTAAACGGATCCCCTCTTTGCCAAAGGAAGTGTTATTATTCTGATATCAAAAACTTGAGTTTGTTCTTCATTTTCATTTTGTCAACCTACTTAGTGGTTGTGCTAGGTTCATCTTTAGCAAGGTAATTAGATTTCTCTAATGTATATCCACTTCTATACAAAATGCATTCTTTGCAAATTGACCATTTGTTTGCATAACTTTGGAAGGCTTGGACTAGGCACTCAGGGTGGATTTGATGTGATCTCTCAAATTCCATACTAGTGGATTCATTCTTGGTGTGCTAAGAGTCATGTGAAAGTCGTCCATTATGGCTTATAACTACTATGGAAAATAGACTTTACTTGTCATCGTTGTGAGTTTTTTAATAGGTTGTAGGACTAAGAGTGTGATAGGGATCAACAAATACTATGGAATCATGCAATATATGTTGTAGAAAATACAATAATAATAGTATAATTTTAGATTTATTTATTTGTAGATTCTCATTGTCTATTTGTCGTATAATTAGGACTTGTTGCATATAAGCGTTGTATATGACACTGGACACATTATGCTTGGTTGTAGACAGACGGTAGCGAACTAATATGTTTAGTGTAATAGTGAGTAGATTGTAGAATTAGCCAAATCAATATTTTTGAAGAATAACTATGGATAAATAATCTTTAGGTGAACATATATAGTAAGTGTAATGTATTTATATGATATTATTATTATTTTATTTATGAATTACAAGTTTAGTTTTTTTGTGATAATTTTAACTAAATCAATTATATTAATATTATTAAGCTATTTAATTTAATTTATTTAATGTTTTGTTGTTTTCTTTATATGGTTCAAGCTTTTTTAGCTTTCATGCAAAAATAGTAGGATCACATGCAAAATAGGAGAATATAGCAAAAACTTAGTTTTGTTGTTTCTCCCTCATTTGGAGTTGAAATTCAAAGCTTTCGTAGTTGTTTTGGGGGGATTTTGCACACATTGGATGCGATGGTAATGTCAAAATGTCATGATTTAGCATATAGAATTTTTTGCATCAATTGCAACAAGCTACACAAAATCTCTAAAGATATAAAACTTCTCTTAATGCATAAAACTTTGTAGTTTGATTTACATTTGTATTTTCTTTTTAAATATCTATGTAATCAATATTTCATCATAGAGAATGGCAAACCATGGCTTGTGACATGGGGGAGGTTGGGCCCTATCATGTGTTTTTCTCTTATTCTTTCTCAAATTCTTAACTTACTGGATTCTCTTATCACAATGTTATTTGTATTTAAGATTTAAGATACTAGATTTGCCATGTGATCTAATTCACAACAATAGCATACTGAGCCATACTTTGGGATGCTATGCCATGAGTGGGGTTTATTGATTTGTTAGGTAATATTTATGCAATTTTAGCACCTTAACATTGTACAAAGTATTGTTTATCAATCCTACTTCGAAGACTAGGTGTCTTACCTTAGTAATTCTATCAAAGGCTTAAGATTATCATTTGGACATCTATAAGCTCTACAATCTCGGCACGAGAGAACCTTGCTAATAATTATTTTATTGGTTTATTTCACTTTATGATATACCGGATGGGGTGTTGAAACGGGGAGAGAGGAAGTGCTTTCATGAATTCGTTGTCATCATAATACGAGAGAACCCCTACATTATCAAAGTCTCCCTCTTTTATTTGATCTCTTTTGTAGTTGAGTGATCTATTTGTTTAGGGATGACTTTATCTCTAAGGCATCTATAGCTATTTGGTGTCTATTGAAAAGTAGGTTTCTTCAATTTCTAGATGTAACATTTTCTTCTTCTTTAGAGTGTTGTAGGCTTGAAATCACAAAAGATGGTGCTTTTGCAAATATAAGCAAGAAAGAGTTTTCAAAGCAAGCTTTTTGGTGGTTGTACTCTTTTAAATCCATCTATTTGAGCCACTACTACTACAATCACCATTGTTGGCACATTATTGTTACTCTTGTTGCCACAACCATTAGCGTCACCACATCATAGCCACTACTATTACCTCATCACCAGAAACTCTTTCTCTATGCACATACACTCTCATTAGCCTCTTTCCATATTAGTTCTCTCTCTTTGTCTCTCACTATAGTTATTATATTGTTGCAACTAGCATCCATCTCCCTTTACTAGTTAATTACATATCTCTCTTACATTAAGTATTATTTCTCTCTCTCTGTCACTAGTCACCTCTGTGTCCTTGGCCATCAAAATATCTATCTCATTTTTACCAATTTATAGCTCTCTTTTGGTAATGACAACCTCTTCCACTTATTTATTAACATATTTCTCTAAATAGCATTCTCTCACTTGCTCTCTCTCTCTCTCTCTCTCTCTCTCTCTCTCTCTCTCTCTCTCTCTCTCTCTCTGAGTCACTAGTCACCTCTGAGTCCTTGGCCATCAAAATATCTATCTCATTTTTACCAATTTATAGCTCTCTTTTGGTAATGACAACATCTTCCACTTATTTATTAACATATTTCTCTAAATAGCATTCTCTCACTTGCTCTCTCTCTCTCTCTCTCTCTCTCTCTCTCTCTCTCTCTAATGCACACACACCCATGTAAACACACCTTTTACTCAAACTTCCTATCATTTGGGATATTGATTCTCTAGCAAAAAGGATGAATAATTATTATCTAATTTGAGTTGCAACATTAAATGGATGTGCATACCATTTTTTGATTTGTCTAGTGCTTATAGAATTTAGAGGCAAGAATATATGGCCTTTTTTTTTGGGTGGGGGTGGGGGGGGGGGGGGGGGGGAGAGACTCTATGTAGACTTTTTCTTCTCTACCAAACATAAGCCCAAACATGTTATGAGCTCTGTTGGGGTAAATAAGAAATAACAAAGAAACTCAAAATAAGGCTAAGCCCCTTTTGGTAGATAAGGAATTAAGAAACAAATCAAAATAAGGCTACTAGTTAAAAAGCTCAAGCATTATAAAGAGGATGATATGTGCT
The DNA here is from genome assembly GCF_053477565.2 of Lygodium microphyllum. Taxonomy (NCBI): domain Eukaryota; kingdom Viridiplantae; phylum Streptophyta; class Polypodiopsida; order Schizaeales; family Lygodiaceae; genus Lygodium; species Lygodium microphyllum. The sequence goes on from NC_141156.1 coordinate 43,815,638, forward strand.
TTTCATGGGAGAGGGGAAGAAGAGAGAAGGCTTGAACTCAAAAGAAGGCTAAGTTCTCTTGGTGAAGAAGGAATTGAAAAACAAAATCAAATTATAGCTATGTTTTAAAAAGTTCAAGCATTATAAAGGAGGATGCTATGTTCTCTTTGAGAGGGGAAAAAGTGAGAAGGTTCAATTTTGGGGAGTTTTGCCTTTGAGAGAGGATCTATTGATACTTTTAGACTTACCAACAGGGGTAAAATACATGTTCATGTGAGGATGAGGAATGGATGCTGAACGTTTCTTCTTTGTTCATGTCTATATCATTCTTTAAAGCAACCTCCCAACCCCCTCCCCCCCCCCAATTTATTTTTTTTAAAAAAAGAAGGAAATCTCCTTAAAAATATCACTAGTTTTCATGAATGGGCTTCCATTAAAAAAGTCAAACCCCACTTGAAGCATTTGTTAAGGATCCATCTATTTATGCATTTTTGGCAGTGAAATTTTCCAAAGTACACATGCAATTCGCAAACTAAAACAATAGAGAAATAGAGGCCTAATTGGAAATTTTTATACATCTCAATCCATATATTTGTCCAAGAAACTATAAAACTAGATGGTGCTTGAGTAGTCAAAGCATCATGTTGCATATATTTCTATAAGGATTCAAATTGACAATCGCCTTTTCAAAGGGAAGTGAATTAGGGTACATGCAATTTTTAAACTAAAATGCTAGAGCAAAAAGGCCCAAGTTGAGTGGTCAAAGTGCCAAGTTGCATGTATTTCCACAAGGCTTCATCTATGCACATGCTGTGGGAAATGATATTTTCCAAGGGACAAGAATTGGTGGAATGTACAATCATTGAACTAAAAATACTAGAGCCAAAAGGCCCAAGTTAAGTTTTTCTATGCTTATCAATCCATATATTAATCGAAAAAATTATAGAACAAGATGGTGATTGAATACTCAAAGCATATGTTGCATATGTTCATGCAAGAAAAGAGCTTGAAATAAATGCATTTGAACCCTATAGTTAGGTACTTTCTCTAGGAAAAGTAGGATGGGAGGGCTAATTTAAGAGTGAAGGGCCCCTCCCTTAGTTGGGGAAAGTAGGGTGGAAGGTCCTTTGTGGTTGGGGAAGTATGGCGAGATACCCTTTGTGGGAGGTTTGAAGTGAGAGAGCCTCTCTAAGTACTTTCATTCAAGAAATCATGGGGGGACCCTTTAGAAAGGCCCCATCCCAAGTGTTTTTACAAGATGAAGTGGATAGGTATCCCTTTCAAGGGATAGAAGGCTCCCTTCATAGTAGTTACTTTAGCCAAGAAAAGTAGTGAGTGAGTTCCCAAATATTTTGGCCAAGAAATGTACCGAGGGAGTTCCTTTAAAGGGGATAAGAGTCCCTCTCCAAGTACTTTTGCTAGGAAAAGTAAGGTAGGAGGTCCATTCCTAGGTACTTTTGTTGGGCAAACTAGGGGAGACTTCTTCATAGGTAGATTTTTTGAACTAATTCTTTGTTTTCTTGTAAGGACTAATGCTCCTTTTAACACATATACACACACGCACATGCGTACGTGCATGTGCATGCACCACATGTGCACACACACAAAGGGAACTAATTCTTTGTTTTATTGTAAGAAGTCGTGCCTCTTTTAGCATACACACACATGCACATGCACACGTGTGTGCACACACACACACAACTTGCATATGGAAGGATGTCTAGTAGATGCTTGCATTTGTGTCACAATAGACAAGGTTTAGTAGTTGTGATGGGAAAAAAAAAGAATCATCTAACATAAACAAGGTATAGGTTCAATCCTTCATACCTTCTTGTTTATGGTGTTCACTTAATAAGCTACATAGTTGAATGGGTCTTAAATCATGTCCCTACTTGTAGACACTTTGCAATGCTTGACTTTATTGAAACATAATATGAAAAACATGAAACCCTTTGCTATGCATATCTTGCAAGTTTTGTTGAAGATTGTATTCTTTTGCTTCATTTAACACCCCCCAAAAAAATATTTTTTGAGTGCTTCTTTGCCCTTATTTCACAAATATTTTTTTAAAAAAGATAATCAAACTATAACCTCCTACATAGGTTTTAGTTCAAAAAATGGAAAATCTCCATAGATTTCCATCGAACAATTTCTTATATACATCTCACACTTATGCATTGCTTGTAATTTTGTGGTTTGATACCACTTGTACTCCTTTTAACTTGGATTGTATCATGGCGGAGGCTCCATATGAGCATTTCAAAAAGAAAATCATTAGCAAGGATTTGCCAAGCTCAAAATGTATCATAATGAGAGTTGTGGTCATATGGGCTTGCAAAGCCCAAAAGGCATCACAATGAGAGTTGTGGTCATCTAAAGTGGATGAAAAGGACAAAATATTAATATGGTTCATCAAACATACTCTTGAGTCACATGCATAACAACTGGAGTCAGAGATGTCTTAGTGTGTTTTCATCTTTATTGAATATAACAATATATAGGAGACTTGCACTCTTCTTGCTTCACTAAGCTCACTCGATGTTGACTACTTTCAACCTTGAGAGATGTTTTCCAAACAAGGTAACATCAACCAACCAAAATATGGTTGAGAATTTATTTGGTGGAATGTGATGCATCAAAGTTCTAAATGACCAAAAACTTGGGAGAAATTCCAAACACAATGGTAAATGAATACATTCTACTAACCCAAGATAAAGGAAAAGCTTGACATGCTTGGGATACTTTTACCTCTAGAGATAAAAAATTACTTATTTGATGCACTCTCATCAATATTGGCTTGCTCTCAGCTTACAACATGTGGAAAAGTTCTTAGGAGTACTCTTACTTTCGAGAAATCCATTTCAACTTGATAGTGTTTTAGGTTCATTAAATTCCTCTATGTGTGATCAATAGAGAAAGAAAGAAACTTACTTACCATTACAAGAAGGCCCAAATAATTGTATGTAAATGAAACTCAACAATAATGTTTGACATTCGATAACTTTTCAAAGCCACATACTCTAGCAAAACCAAACCAAAGCGATAAGGATTTCAATGATAATCCCACTATTAACAACATATCATGCAGCCACAACAATAACATTGACCATATTGCCAACGATCATAGACTTAACAAAGCAGTCTCTTTGCAACAAGTGGTCTATGATTGATCACATTGGACCAAATTATATAACTTAAAGAGCTTCTATTACACAAATATGAACTTTCACTAATCGTAAGTTTAGTTGGCTCCTTATTCAAGGACAAGATGCTTAAGAAGTGGGTGTTTTAGAAATTTTGTACACAACTATTGATGAATTATGAACAATTTTGAATTTTGAAAGAGCAACATCCAATGAGATGTGCACATACTTTATGCGTAGCATTTACTTAATTTCTCCTAGGTCTTAAGTCTACCTTGTGGACTCTAGAAAGATTGTTAGAAGGTTGATTTAGGGTACGCATTTAAAAAAAAAAAGAAATGATTAAAGATAACTTTTGCTTTCTTGCACAAATAAGCCAAAACATGTTACATCCTCCTTTGTTAGAGAATGAATAAAAAACAAGCTAGCTTTTAAAAGCTCAAGCATTATAAAATAGATGTTATATGCTCTTCTTGGGAGAAGGAAGAAAGAGAAGATTCAACTTTTTGAGATTAGATTCGAGAGAGGACCCTTTTGTACTTTTGGAAAATTTTGATGTATGAAGGCAAAATAGATTACTTGGGTGATTAGTGGGGATGGTTGGTATAGTCAATGTTTCTTAGTTGTGTTTGCTTATATTATTGTTTGTGCACATGCCATGTTACGCATGTGTGTACGATCGAGTAGCTAACTATTCAAGTTATTGTTCTATTTACAAGTAATAGAACTTTTTACCATAATTCTACATACTCTCTTGCCTACATTTTGAATGGATAAAATATCACAATGACATGTGAGAAATGTTAGAACAAAAGAATGAGAACTCAAATTGTATGACAAGGATACAATGAACACCATAGAACTCAAGGTGAAGAGTACTTAGAATGAATGGAGAATGAATGAGTAAACAAACTATGCTAATATGAATACAGTGAACCTCAAACCTTTATATTTTGGGTGGATTGGGAAAGAGAAGATCTAGAAGAAGACTTTAATAACAATGATGAGAGTGTTGTGTACCTTTAATGGATTCCAAAAGGTTGTAGAGAGACATTGAATGTGATTAGCAATGCTAAACATACATTAGAGTAGCAAATTTATTCAAAATAGGCTAATCACTGAAGGAAATACCAAGATAGCATACTATGCAGTGAAAATGCAAGGTAATAGTTCCAAAAATGTAGGGCTAGCAAGTTGGGCAACTACTCCTAGAAGTGGTACATGTGTTAGGTCACAACTATAGGCTACAAATGCAATAGTTTACTAACATAGCAAACAATTGTTAACTCTCTGGATAGGCTAGGTGGCATTTAGTACAAACATAGATGTCTATGATGATCAATAGCTCTGAAACACAATTATGAGTGTGGGTGACAGCTATCAACATGTGCGTCAATGAGAGAAGGCTAGGTAACACTCCATGGACTAAGATATCTACTAGTAGGAGGGTGGACAACACTAGGCAACCATCTAATGGATGATGTTAGACTGGTGATGCAGTGCATCTATTTATGGATGAGAAACCAACCCAAAGTTTGTGCATTTGCTTACAAGGCAAACATTTTGCAGCATTTTGAGTTTTGTGGTTGTTTTACATGAGCTAATGAAGCTATTAATGTTGTACCTTTTTTAGCTTAACACTTCCTCTTAGGTCCAAAATTGGACCATATGGGGTTGCACACATAGCCCACCCGTATCGCTCTGAGAGCTCCCATTCCAAAACAATCAAGGCATTGTTCAATATGTGCATGATAGCTACCTAACAACCTACCAAAACTATAGAGGCAATGGCTATCTTCCCTTAGGAGACCAAAGGCCCATTCCAAATAAATCAATGCATTAGATAAAGAATGGTCATTGGTTGGTTACCCAATGGCTTACCATGACTTAAAATATGATGTAAATTTGCATTGACTTGTCTCTCTTTCTTTTTTGATGGTTTTAGATCTATGCCCATGAGGAAAAGGGGTGGTTGTCTCATGCATGGGGAAAAGTGGTGGTTGGCTCATGCATTGCAAAACAAACAATAGATACCACCCACAAGGGTATCAATGGTTGGATGAAGGACATGAAGAAGTATGTGCCATGTGTTGCCATAATACTCTACCATGTAGACTACCATATGAGATGCTACAAACATGATGAATCCAAGGTCAACCACTTTGTGACAAAGTAAAAGGGTAGTATGCATAGATATAAGGAGTTTTCATCCTTGGATAGGCTCCTATAGGTATAGGTTTTCCCCTCATGTAAGCACTATGTTCACAAAAACACAATGCAAATGTATGATTTTATGAAAGGGGTAACATAAAAGATCAAACCAAAATGCTTATGGAAGGGGTAACGTGAAACATTATGCTCAAACAAAATGCTTATGCAATGGTACCACTAGGCCAATGCCCTTAGGTGAAGTGTTTACTGGCCCAAGTGCCTATTTACAAATATGATCATGAAGGCACATATGGATAATGATAGAAAGTGCACAAGTAATTGAATAAATGGAGACTAAAATGTTGTGAGAACCAAGAGAAGAAGCCACCCCTCTCACCACTAGATGGTGGAAGGGAAATCTATGGGGATCACCTCTCTCTATCATGCCAATGTTGAAGGGCATGGAACATCGACTCTGATTCATGGAGAAGATAGTGGAGAACTAGATGATTGATTGCTTTGATCAGAATGTGTACAAAATCATCTAGTGGCAGCATAAAATCTAGGCGAATTGTTCCTACCTCAACTTGCTCTTTGGTTAAATGATAATGTACTATGATGTGCTTTATGATAGGGTTGCCATCAAGTGGTATCACATATTGGTTAGTCATAGTAGAATTGTGCACAAAAACTAAAGTTTTGCTACCAAGGTATTGAGTATAGTCTATGTGGTGTCCTCATAGAGAGTCCAATATTCAACCTCAAATGAAGATGCAACAACTATATCCTATTTATAGTTCGACCAAATAATGGGAGTTGTGCATGACAAGAACATTGTAGCCACCATGGGAATATCAAGTGTTCAAGTATCTTGCCCAATGAGAGTTAGTGTAACCCTACAAAATGAAGCCTTTACTAAAAGGTGAGAATTATGCATAAGTACACTTAATTTATCTTAACATATGTAAATAAGAAATCTAAAGTGAGAGTTTCAATGCATTAACATATTGACTAAGACACTAAGTATGAAATATCTAGCCTAGTGTGTATCAATCATGAGAGTTTCCATGCAAACGAGTGATAGGTGTGCTCATCAAAAGTTGTGCATGGGGATTCTTCAAAGGATTCATGATAGGATCTGAAGGTGTGGCTACAAGCCCCTTCACATCTAAATACTACTGATCCACTAACTAAATAGCATATTTCTAATGGGATGCAAAGATCCCATCCCCATGTTTGACAACCTCCATGCCCAAGAAGTAAGATAGTTAATCGAGATTGACCCTTTCAAATGTTGAGTAGAGTGATGCCTTTATATATGCTATGGTGGTAGAATTAGTGCTTGCAATCGAAAGATCATATACATATACAATAATATAGTTGATCAGCTTTGAATTGGTTTTGATATAAAGGTTCAGACCGTAAGGGATAAAAAGGTTTCCCCATGAGATTAAAGAAAATCACATTTTATGAAATCAAGAACAAATGCTTGATTTAATCCATAAACGTTTTTCCACAAATAAAAAACCTTATCTTTATGGTTTGGAAGAGAAAACACATGATATTGCTACTGTATAGGCTTCCTCATCCAAATAATAATTTATAAAGGTGCTTTTGATGCCCCCAACCATGATGGGAGTCCTAAGCTCCTAACAAGTGAAAGGATGCCAATTTCATAATAGGCACAATGGTTTCTTGAAAATGAATGCATCACTTTTGTCAAAACCCTTGTGCCACAAGGTGAACCTTGTATTTATCCAAGGTTTCATTAGCTTTGAATTTAGCTATAAAGATTCACTTGATCCTAATGACCTTCTTGTGTCCTAGAGAATCCGCCACCAAAGTCTAGGTTATATTCTGACCAATCCTCTCAAGCTCCTTTTCCATGGCCTCTCACCATTTAGGATGCTGGCTTGATACGTAAATCTTGCATGGTTTGCTAGTACCAACAACAAGGTAATGAGTCCTTGGGAGTTAGAGGCTTTGTAGATGGGTCAAGAGTGGGGAGAGAGCTATGCTAAGATAACACTGTCTTAGGAAGTCTAGGCTATGGGGTGGACTTAGAGGGCTCTATTGGTGTAGAAGGTTGCATGATGTTCCTCTCATTGAGTGTATTGGGCACCAAATGGCCTAATGGTCAAATGAGTTGAATTAATGGATAAGTCATGCATCTAAGGGATGTGTCTGTCTAGATCCATTAGGTATTCCAATTTTAGTTTGTGTCATGCAAAATGATCTCTATGGTACTCTATCAGTGGCCAGTTTTATAACTATACCTTATACATGCTAAATGAAATATATTTTATGTTCTATTTTATGCTTTTCATTTTTTCACTTCTATTTTCATGTCTCTATTCATGATATGTTAAGCTCCTATGTATTATTTGTTGGGTGCAAGCAACAAATTTTTTGGTATTTCAAAACTATATTTGTGCCCAATTACACTTGGTAACCATGATGATCCTTCCCTCACTAGTGGGTATGTATAATTTGCATTTTCAACGTGCACCTTTAACACCACTTACAAACATATGGCATATTATGGTATGTGGAACACAACGTAGTACCAAATTGAGCTGACAATTTACATGATAGGTTTATGCAAGAAGTATATGTGCCCAATATTCGAAGGAAATAACAAAAGATTAGGATTAGTCCCATGTTAGCTACACTGTATGTTCACTTACTTCATGTATCATATAAAGGCACTATGCATAATGGCTCCAAACAAGATGAAGCATATAGATGGTTTGACCATTGAAGTTTATGCTCATGATGTAAATCAATAGCAAGATGTATTATTGGACAATGATGGTGATTGTGCCTATAAGTAGTTGGCTTCTTTGGATATGCATCATGGTGTGCATGAGACTCATAGTGTGGATATGGATTCTTTAATGCATTTAGATTTCAATGAATGTGTAGATGATGATTGTAAGAGTCATGAAGATCAAGATATATAAATTGTTGGGACATAAAAGAAGGTCAGATTCTCTAATGTTAAGTTGGATTTCACTATACTAAAACGAAGGAAGTTATGCATAATCTAGTTTCTGCATGTAAAGACAATAAGATCTTTGCTTCTTCTCATGTACCTAATAGCTTGGATGAGGCTTGGCCTTGGGAAAATGGATTGCATAAGTTTCTTATTGACTTGCGAGTGAGTGGAACTATTAAGTCGAATGTAGTCCAAATATTGCAACAATAGCTAAAGGAAGAGACAAAGAAGAGGGATGTTATGGTCATGGAAATGCAAAAAATGAGAGTTCTTCATCACAATGAAGTTGAGGCCCTTAAATGATAGGTAGTTGAATATGGTTCCATGTCTTGAAGTGTGTTTAAAGATTGGATTACCAATATGTAATATAAATTTCAGCAAAAGATCCAATTGGTTGCCCAAGTCAATGCACAATTAAGGGAAAAAAGGGTTTTATTGGATGCCAGGATGGAGCTTTTGTTGTAGGTTGAAAAATAGATGCTACATGATTTAGATGTGGATCTTGATGTCTTAGTGTTTATGCAAATTGGTGTTACCATGATGAAGAATTATTTGGTCAAGTTAATGCAAGAATAATGGAATGTTAAGGCAAATAGGATGTCTCATGTTATTGGTAGGCCTTGCGCTATTGTCCAACAAAGCTTTATTTTAGAGAATTTGGGATTCTTATAAGTGAAAAGGACTCTTATGAGAAATTACTTGACATAGAGGAATGGGCACTGCACTATGCCCAAAGCTACACGATGAATTGACTCTCCAAACCAATTGTGTAGTTTAGATCTAAGCTAGTGATCATCAAATAAATAAGGACAGTCAAATTCAGATAGGTGAAAAGAATACAAATTTGACACATCTAACCCCTGAAATCAACCCAAAGGCCATATAGAGCCGAAAACACATCATAGATCTATCATTGGGCTGAAATCTAGAGCAAGTAGTTCAAAACTTATATTTCTACACACACACACACACACACACACACACACACACACACACACACACACACACACACATCCTTAATAACATCACCCTCATGTGTATAAGCTTAACATTTACATCTAGAGGCATTGAGATTGACCATACTATACTTTTTGAGCATATCCAAAGCATACTATCTTTGTGACAACCATATACCCTCTAGATTCCCGATTATCTATATACTAAGAAGATATCATAGCTCTCCCAAATCCTTCATCTCTTGGTCATGGAACGACTGAAATGCATTCTTTTGATGCATCAAACTTGGACATTGATGAAGTCTTGTTAGATATAAATTAGCAAGTCAAAGTTAGAGATCTTGTTCATAGCAAGATTCACGAAATAGATGTGGCTTCTATAGCTATACATGAACCCCATAGGCATGATCAGTCTCATGTAGCTTCCATTCAGATTCTCATGATATCCATGAGCACCCTAGCTCATGAACTATTGTGGCATAAATGTGTTAGGTTGTTTTGTATATCCCATCATGGTCTACGTGTGCCTTTTTTTGTTGGTAGTCTCTCGAGTGCATTATGCAACTACTTAGAGGGCTATGAGCATCCTATTGGAGAGACTCTACACATCATTTCTCTACGCGACTTAAGTTAAAGCAGAAGGCTTTGGGTAAGGCATAACTATGTCTCATCAGATTACATATATGTTATCAAGCCCTCAAGGATATCTGAAAGTGACCAACATATATGCTTCAACACACTTGTACATGTGGGATTTTCATTCATGGATAGATGAAACATTGTAGCCATAATCTTTGCTATCAAATATGCACAAGCCCAACATTCTTTCCATTACATTGGCACAATATGTCAAACTAAATTGAAACATGAGTATTGCTACCCACTGCTCCCAAGGAAGTACACATAATCAAATAGATCAAATTGTTTAAGATGTGCCCTTCTTGCATGCTCAATCACATCTTATGTCAATTGAGAATCTACAAATGGGATGACCATACCTACATTGCTCAATATCACAATGGCATTATGTTTCTATTCCTAATCAACAAAATTTAAATTAATAAGGGAAAGCAATTTTAGAAAAAGGTTGGATGATTTTTTATAGTAAATGAAGCCACTGAAATTAGGGTTGCTAATGCTCAAAAACTCTTGTAGAAGTCCAAGGTTGGTTACATTGTATGAGCATTTTCAAGCATTGCATCCTCATTTGACTATGGAGTATTTGCTACATGTAAATTACAAGGATTTGCATGTTGGCAGTTTAGACGATGCACCATAGGAAAAGCAAAACCACTCATTGGAATCAGTGGTGGCAAATGATGATGTATTACTTGACAATGATGAGAAAATATTGGCATTTATAAGCATTTTCTTGAATTAGGTCACAATGATGCATATGCTAAGCAACTGGCACATGATTCTTGAATGAATCAATTTGTGGCACCATGGCAAGCATGCAAGGTGGAAGGGGAAAGGTCTCACGTGGATGAGGTTCCAATCAAGAAGATGATGAAAATTGCCAAGCTCAAAAGGATGTTGGTTAATGTACTTTTATTCTAGCCACATTGCAGTGTGATATAATTAAACAAATGGTCAATGGTTTTATATTGGGGAGACTTATTCAACCTAACTATGATGACCATGATAAAGATGTATAGCCTAAGCAAATAATAGAAATGAACTTGGTTCAAGTTACTGGTGTAGTGCTTAAAGCAGTAGTTCAATATTTTATGGATATTATGGTTATTTGTAAGTTCTATACGACTTATAGTTTTCAAACTATGTAAATATTCAATTGAATAATCATGGGTGGCACTCTAATACTTCAAGTGGCATTTTCTAGTGGGGAAAAAGCAAAACAAGTTTCATTCTTGCAATATGAAGTGTGGGATTTTCTTGAGTTTACCACAGTCCTATTACAAGTAATGTGCATTTTCCTTACTTGGAGTATTGTTTGCAAAAGAGACTTTTTCATGTGAATGGGTATGAATTCCATGATTATTTTAGGGATTTTCCAAAATCATTCATTACATTAGTAATGTGGATTTTTAAGGGGCTTTTATTGTCTAACTAACATGTACTTTTTTATGAGACTCACAAGTGACTATGTCTAACTACAAAGCCTCATGGGGTAGAACAAGCAGTTATCTTTAATTTTCAATTCAAAGAGAGACACTGCATGCATGTGAAGTCCACCATTCAAGGAAGGTTATGGACAATAAGTCGTCACTGGACTATGAGTCTCTATGACATGGTTCCACTCTAGATATAGTGCTATTGAATGAATCTACATATGAACAAGCTTGTCAAGGATGAATTGGATAGGCTACTCCATGTTGTATTTATTGCTTTTGTGGATTGGGCCAAGTAGGTTTCTTCCATTGTCATTGTGCCCAATAAGAATAAAAATTTGCATATTTGTGTAGTTTATTAGAAGTTGAGGCTTGGCCTTTGAAGTATAATATGGACAACTCTATGGTGGTAGCTCACCTTTTTAAATACATCATTAGTTGATATGGTTTTTGGTGTACTTGGTCAATGATGACGACCGAGGTATTCACTTCCATAAGAAGGCCATCTACTAGCTTATAACATTCTTTATTGATGGATTCTATTGGTAGAATCCATCAATAGAACATCGTGTAATATTCTAACAAAGCTTGTGGAGCATCACCAAACAGATTGGAATGTTAGGCTTCCATCCACACTCTAGGCTTAGTATGCTACTTTTAAAGTGGCTATTAGTTTGTCTCTAGCTATAGTTTATCACTTATTTGATCCTAAAGTAGATTGTATCCCATAAATAAGAGACATCATATGTTGTTATTAGGCATAAAAATATTTCTACAATGCCATAGAATCTACTATTTATACCAAGACAACATACACAAGAACTTAATGGAAAATTCATATTGTGTATATAAAGAACATATTGTGTGACAAAATCATCATCGTTATTCCATTCATTGAGAATGGACATGATGTAGTTACAACTAGTGTGCCAATAGGCATATCCAACACATATGAATGGATACCCCTCAGATACATGACTTATCCATTAATCTAGCTACTTAGACCATTAGGCCATCAACACATGGGGACATGAACCCACAATGATTAGTCATCATCTAGGTCACCAAAATTATTGGAGTAAGTTCATTTGAAGTCGCCATAGAAGAACAAGTATAGATGGAAGAGACCAAAGTGTGAGAACTATAGTTAAGATGGTTAGATTGGCCAACTAGAAGTGCCTATTGATTTTGAGTAGCAAAAGCTAGAGCAAGAGCACGAGGCCAATGATGAATTGGCACTTAACCAAGAGGCTAGGGCAACAGGGCTAGAAATCAATTATAATTACAATGATGATGCTTCATAAAATCATCAAATTGAACCCAAAGTTGAGGCTAATGAGAATTGTAAAGTTGGATATAAAAAACTTTAATGGGCATCATCAAAGTAGGAGTTGGAAGTGTTGAATCCCTATCGAAGGGCAAGCTACCTATATGATGGGGCCGTTAAACCTATAGAGCCAACCTTGATATGAGTAGAGGCCAACCCACCACCAACATTTAGAGAAAGAGACAAAGTAGAGAGAACCCCTTTAGGCCTAGCTGGTGCTTGAATTGGGCATCCATATCCATATCTTAATTGCCATCGAACAACACCAAAATGTGGGAGCAATGATCAATCAAGGCCATTTGAAACTGATGAACCACTTCATGTCATTCCTTTCAAAGCTCTTGGACCAAAATGCCTCAAAGTTCTTCCAGCTACTCTAACTCTAATAGAATGGATCTCACAAAAAGTGAATGATAAATATTGACCTAGGCCCATACCATAGCATGGATGCCTTAGCCTCGAGTTGATCCCACACCTCTTTGGTGAAATCTAAGCGAGCATTCTCTATTTTGAGTAGATGTTCTTGTTACTATTAATTATGGTGCCAATAAACATTCTCCCAAAGATCCTTATTCTCCTTCTAGTCTGCATCCAATTGGTGTTGCACTTCCTCTAGTTCCCTTTTGGATAACAACATGGCATGCAATCCCCTGGATGACGTACACCAACCATTGTTGGAGGAAGTTGACATTAAACTCTTTAGATGGTGTGACAAAAGGACTAGGAGATGAAGAGCTCTAAAGTAGGGTGTTACCTACCAACCATATTGTCGAATGTTGTCTTGACTTGCACATCCAATGAAGAAGGGAAGGAGCTTCGTGGCCCTACTGTCACTCTTCAGCTAGCCAACTCCATCTAAAAATGTACTCACCCTATAACCTCAACACAATAACTAGAACAACTAGCTTGTCATCCATTGTGGAAGAGGGAAAATGTTTACTTCAAAGTGAAGGAAGCGGAAAATGAGGCATCAAGAGGAAAAGTGCAAGGTGAAAAAAGGAAAGGTACCCTACAAAAGAGTGGGCCCAAGGGAAATCTAAAAGCATGGGAACAACACTAGGAGTCCAAGACACAACCATGGAAGCTGTAAGAAGCCAAAAGCAAGAAGGTGCACCTTTAAATATAAAGGCGTAGCCAAAACCTTTGTAAAAGAGTGCCAAGCTCCTTCTTGTGCAATTTGTAACCATGAATGGGTAGGAGAACCAAGCTAGGAAGAGAGGAGGACAAATGGGAAAAAGGGCCTAGGCCATGTAAAAAACGGGATAAGGGGATGACTGCCCAAAAGGGATTTAGGGTTTTGTATATAAAGTTCAAAAAGTGAATGAGAGCTCATTCTTTTGTGTGTGGCAAAGTGGACTCTTCTTCTTCTCTTCTTCTCTTCTATTGCTTGCTTATGAGTGCTTGAGGGAGGGAGTATGAGTGAGTGAGGGATCTTGGAGGTGAAGCCCTCCCCCATTTCCTCTCTTCTTATTCTCTTCTCTTCTCTCGTCTCACGTGTGGCTATGGAGGATGGAGCTTGAAGGAAGAGGCTTGAGGATGCTTGTGCGTGCATCGCGAATCGTGGAGCTATTGGAGTGCTTGAGAGAGAAAGCAACTCAATTGTAAGCTCATTACACTCATAGAGAGGGATAGTGCATTGGCTATGTGAGAGGCAGCCATTAGTGCTCACTTGAAGCACTTGAACAATAAACGGTTAGTGGGTCTTGGCGGTTGAGCTTGAGTCTCTACATTTGGTTCTATTGCCAAGACCAAGGATTCAAGCTTGAGCGCTTTCGTGCTTCAAATCGAGCATCAAAGTAAGGTTTTATCCCTGAACCAGAGTTTGAGATAGATAGGAGGTTTTGGGTTTTTAATCTGTGCTACAAGTAAGTATTTTTGGTTTTTGATAATTAGTTTGAGTAGGAGAAATCAATTCAGTACATTGGTTTTGATTTTTGTCGCATTTAGAGTAGGATAGGAGGGAGAAATCGGAGTGGGAAGCTTAAGATTCATTGCTATAAAATAGTCCTAAATAGGGCAATAACAAGGAAAAATGGAAAAAACAGAGTACTCAGATGTCTCGGAGTCGCAGGTGGAGTGATTGAGAAGGGTAAGGTGCTAGCCAGCAAGGGCTTAAGGTCATGGGTGACCAGGAAAAACCTCATTTGCAGTCCTAGCTTTGAGAGAGAGAGAGAGAGAGAGAGAGAGAGAGAGAGAGAGAGAGAGAGAGAGAGAGAGAGAGAGAGAGAGAGAGAGAGGGAGAGAGGGAGGGAGGGAGGGAGGGAGGGAGGGAGGGAGGGAGGGAGGGAGGGAGGGAGGGAGGGAGAGAGAGAGAGAGAGAGAGAGAGAGAGAGAGAGAGAGAGAGAGCTTGCAAGTCACGAGTCTACATCGGATCGATTGGAGCACATTGGGGCTTTTTGCAAGATTCAGGTATAGGATGCCCTTAGCCTACACCTTTGCTTGATTCCTAGAAGTTTTTGTAGGTAGTGGCAATATCAGAGTCGAGAGTTTTGGCAAAACATGATCGACACACATTTCGACCGATGAAATCAGACATTTTCCACAGTGTTCGATTCCCAAAATCGGACCCAGTGGCCAGTCGATTCATAGAATCGGACTTGAGTAAGCTCAGTCAGAGTCTGATTAGACATACTTGTTCGATTTCGAAAATCAGACCAATGGACCACTTCCTAATCGGACACACCACCTTCGTCCGATTTTGAGAATCGGACGAGAAGGAATCAAAGATACCACCCCGTTTTTGACCATTTGATCGTAGCAATTGGACCACAGAATCAGACCTAGTATCCCGTCCGATTGGAGACACATCTGAACGGACAAGCACCCCTGTCCCATTCTAAGAATTAGACATAACCTAATCAGGCCAACTCAAGTTATTCGATCGGACACACCTTGTCCGATTGTGACAATTGGACCCATCCGATTCCTAGAATCGAATATTGGTAAATCAAACGTCCGATTTCCAAAATCGAGTACTAGTAAATTGAACACAGCCTGAGAAAGAAAATCTTGAAATTTGACAAAACCTCGGCTAACGAGAAGCATGACTCGCACCAGAAGAACCCACCAAACGCCTCATAGATAGTTACAGACCTAGAAATCGTGGTCGACGAACAGTCTAGAATTGTGTTTGGCATTGTGGGCTGATTGTAAGACCCCAACTCGACCCTAAAAGATCTGGACAGAATAGTGTAGCGAAAAACCCTAGAAGCCAGCAAGAACAACTAGAAACCGAATACATGACCCTATCAAGCCAACCCATAAACAAGACCGCCAAAGCTGCACACACTTTAATGTCTCACTCACTTTGACTTTCAACACTTGAAACAAACTTAAGGAGAGCAAAAAGCCTGGTTGCGATAGTGCACTGAAAAGAATATACCTGCACCCACACGCACAAAGTGAGGGTAAGTTAAGGACTGATTGTAATTAACAAGGAACTCACTCAAACATAAAACTTTGAAGGAACCCACTAGTAGGAGAAGAACCCATGACATAAAAGGGTGATCGAATCCCAAAAAGTAGGGCAATGCGAATAATGTGACTGAAGAGCCAAGACACAGCAAGGACCAACCCTATCGGGGAAGTGGATCTACATGACCTTATTAACTTGATCGACAACTTGGTGCAACAGGAAGTCCTAGACATGGAAGAGGGCAGCTCAGGCCATAGCGCTACGAGGAGCTCGACCTAGGAGACCTACCAGAAGCTGTCCAATAGCTAGTAAATAAATATGATGCTCAAACTTGACTAGAACACTGCAGTAGACCTATAGAGGATGTCATAGTAGACCTTGAGGAAGAGAGGAAGCTAGCTCACAGAGCTTTGAAAGGCTTAGCCGCGTACACCTAGGACCAGCAAACTAGGAGCTTGCCAGAACTTGGAAATGTGGAGTGCTAGCCCTAGCGGGTAGGAATCGATCGGAGAGCGAGAGAGCGCACTAGAACGGGACCTCACACTGAGCGAGCTTCTGACAAAGCGGCTGCTAGATTGCACGGTAGCAGAGCAAAGCACTGTAGCATTAGCAATATCGCTACTAGTGGGGCTAGGGGTTAACCAAGGCTCTAAGAGCCAATCGAAAATTCTTATGGTGGCAAAGCAATTGGACAATTACCAAGCAAATGACGACCCAAACAACTTTGTGGAACAATTTGAGCAGGTTTGCGAGGCCAACGGCCTTACTGATCCTACTCAATGCTCCCAAGCTTTCGGAATGTGCTTAGGTGACAAGGGCCAAACTTGGTACATGAGTTTGGATGCTACGGAGTGTGCCAATTTCAATGGCTTTGAAAATCTCATTAAGAGATTTTTTGAACCTAGGTACTCGGATAACTTGCTAGTGCGACTCATGAATGTGAAGGAGAGAGAGAAAGAGGATATTTGAGATTATGTAACCCATGTTAGGAGCTATTTTAAGAGAATCCCCATGGGTGAGAGACCAACTAAGAGAACGCTATCCACAGTATTCATCAACGGAATAGAAATGAAAAACTCTACAAAGCCTTGGTCGACAACTTGAGCTTACAGCGAGACACATTGACAAGGGTCTTTGAAGAAGCTATTAGAGTGGATGACTAGCTCAAGGAAAGAGGCTCGAATAGTGCTAGGAGTTTTGAGAGGGTCTTAGCGCCGTGTGAGAGAGCAAACCCAAACGCGCAGGACAAAGGGAAAGGCACTGATTCGGGACAAGAGCTAGCAGAGATTAGGATGAACATAGCCAAACTATAGGAGATGATGAGACGACCAATACACCCACACGTCCAATGTGTGCATTGTGGGAAAAACCACTTGTCAGCTGAGTGTTAGAACCTTAGGTTACGACCTTGTGTTACTTGTGGTAGAGGTTCGGCCATGACACCATGCATTGTCGATTACCTTGGAGGCTCCCATACCCGCAGCCTTATGGTCAACCCTACCTTGCGAACATGCCATTGAACTTCTTTGGAAGGGGAGTCCCATTGGCTCTCCTGGCACCCAACAATGCCAAGCTGTCCACCCCTAGAATGGAAATAAATTGTACAGGTATCCCTAGACCACCGGGACCCTACGCGACCCACCCACCAAGTAACGCTCCAATCCACTATGTGGACGATCCTAGTGGCGATGAGCCTTATGTAAACCCATACAGTCATACGCTGAGGAAGGAAACACTATCCTCCTGGACTATCGACCAATACCGGTTATGGTTCTAGGAAGAGGGAGAGGCAGAGGCCTAGGAGCACAGATCCACAAGCCAATTTGTGTGTTCACCCATGACACATTTCTTCGCACTACCCCGAGAGGGATCAAACAAATAGAGATAAGACTGACCTGAGATACATTGAGTGTGGAAGAAATGTGATCACCCATGACACATTTCTTCACACTACCCCGAGAGGGATCAAACAAATAGAGATAAGACTGACCTGAGATACATTGAGTGTGGAATCACTTACCTCTTTGTCGACTACCTAGGCGGAGGCCATCCTCTAGTTTAGAAAACAAACCATCGGTTCCATTGGGATTTTTTGGTGTTGAGACACTCGATGGGGAGGCCACACCTATCCCATTGCATATCATGACCCACGCACAGACAAAGCAGGCCAACATATCATTGCCAGGGCCCAGTAACCTTGAAGCAACCTCAGTTGGAAAGAAGAGTCAGTGATGGAGGAAAAGACTGGATGCTAAGGTCACCCTCAATATTGAAAGTGTCACAATACTACCTATTGGAAGGAAAGTTATCAATGCAGAGAAAGAAACGTCGGCTCCACACACGGCTGAAAAGGGAAGTGAAGTGCTAAGGTCAGGGAGTATGCCAACCTAAAGCGCCAATTTGAATGCATTAAGAAGGTGAAAATTTGGGTAAAGGAGGCCCAAGAGCACCTAAAGGACGTTGAGCCGATCGATGATCTCCCAATGATAAGCATGCCAATCTCTCTCCCACGACCAAGATCAAGGGAGGCAATGGCACCACAAGCTGGGCCACCTAGACAAAGTCTAAATGCTCCAGGCCAGCAAACCATTCAAGGCCATTGGCCAAGAACCATAGAATTAGGAGAGAGAGAGAAGTGACTAGCAACCTCCTTAGTACACTAGTGACCACCCGTGTAACTCTAAGCTTAGGCAACGTGCTTAGGCAACATTCAATGCTATGGATAGAGCTGAAACAATGGGTTGAAGAACCGAATGATCCAATTACCACAGACTTGCTTGAGCACGATATAGAAACTCAAATATCGAGTTTGACACTGCACTCCATACCTAAATCCTTTCACATTTATGCCTTTTGGGAAGGCACGGAAATGCATGTAGTCATGCTAATCTTAGCATTGGGGGACATTACCAAAAAGGGATCGTGGACACGAGGGCAGGAGTGAGTGTGCTAAGCCATGTGATACTCCAAACTTGGGATAACCCATCGGTCAAGACTACTAAGTTCAACATCACATTGGCTAATGGAATGAATGTGAAACCATTCGGAGTGTTGAAAAATTGGACAGTGAAGATCATGGGAATTCAATTGTCTGTTGACTTCATAGTCATAAAGGAAGTAGACCACATCCTGCTAGGTTGACCCTGAATGTGCAACGCGAGAGCCATAGAGGATTAGGACAATGGTCTTATATTCCTGGGTAATCGAACAGATGCCGTAAGAGTGAAGATGGACACATGGAAGACTACGCATGTCGACTTGGATGCCATCTCCGCCATGCTAAAGGGTGATGGACAAACTAGGGGATCCTATGGGGCCCTTACCAAGTATATCTCGTGCCTTGAGGACGCGAGCGAGACTAGATGCATGTTCTTGCGACCATTGACCTACCGTTCTCAGGCATTAAGGAGTACGAACAAGCCATCAAGGCAACTAGCAAATTCGAGGATATATCCTCAGTGCCCATCTACATGATGGCTGGAAACCTATACGAAAGACCCAACCCGGTCACATTTCGAGCCCCGAACAATAGACGAGTGCTCATGGAGATCCTAGGATACCTGACAGATAAATTGAATGGCAATCCAGCCATGAATCTTCAAGCCACTCCAAGACCTCTTATACGAGACTGAATGGCAATGGTCCAAGGTGCACGATTTAAACTTGAGGTACAATTGGGCCTTAATCCTCGACTAGCAAAAAGAGAAATGTTAGAACCTAGAGAATGATGAGCAACCGAACAAAGATAGCTCTGATGACGAATATGAGGACTGTTGTTCCTTCAATGATGAGAGCGAAAGGGAAACCGATACCATAGAATACGACATGGGGGGATGTATAATCGAACAAATACGAGTAGATTCCAGACCACACAGGCAGAATGCCCTTAGAATAGAGAAAGAAGTCAGACATAAGGACAACGATTGAACTTGGTTGGAGCACACAAGTGCAATCAACTATGAACAAGTAGGCCTAACCCAACCGAGTGACACACCACTACTACGAATGAACTTACCTTTTAAGCTACGACCACCAGTAGAGAGCCCCTCCTCTAGTAAAGATGGAGAGATTCTGAGTCAAAAGTCAGCTCAAAAAGTGACCCTGAAATACCTTGATCCCCCATATTTAGCAAAGGTGCAAAACACAGATGTACTTGTGGAAGAGAAATGAAGGAGAGATGAAGATAATGCAGGGACAGCTAAGAGAGTGACAAGAAGAAGTGTGGATTGACCTAAAGTTGTAAATTAGTCGCCTCCTGAGCATGTTATGGAAGAGGTTGGGCGGCATGAGCAGAAACAAGATAGTAAACAAGAGGGAAAAAAGAAGGGCAAGCAACTAGGATATACGATGCAATGTGATAAGATAGCCATAGATCTTAAGAAGGTTCTTAAAGAATGGATTTTAAGCAGCTGGGTGGAATTCACATTGGGAGAGGTGCTTGGCATTGCCAAGCACAAGCAAGAATTTCATGAGGAAATCATTGACATAATTAGGAGGAAGTGTCAGTTTCTTGGTGATACCACTAGTGCATTGCTGTAATTTGAAGAGAAAACTAGCTTGTTGGGTATTCGGGCTAAATATGAGCATGATGTAAGTTCCAGTTTATCAATCAAGGATGGTACTAATTAATGGGGCAGCATGTGGAAAAGAGAACAAAGTGGCTAAAAATGTATTGTCTTATAGCAATAAGCATGGTGGAGTAAGGCGAATGCAACAATATGGGGAAGAGACTCCAGGATGTATTCCTCGAAGTCATTACACAAGAAATCACTAGGTAAGGGCTACCACTAAAATAGTAGTGAAAATAGGGGAGGGTGAAACTCCTTGTGTTGCTTTGCTTGACCACTGGTCCGATATTAATGTCATTGAGCATGGATTGTACGAGAATGGTGCATGGCCTGTGGACATTAATCATGGTTGGTGTATGAGGGCTACAAATAATTTTTTGGGGGGGCTCTATGTGGCATGTCCTAATGCAAAAGTGATAATTGGTGATGTACAAAAAGAGCAACACTTCTTTGTGCAAGATAATTCCTCACATGCAGTGATTTTGGGACAGCCCTATATTATAGGAGTGCATATGGAAACAAAGGTGCTTGATTATGGTTTTTATTATGTAAGAGTTAGAAGCAAGGATGGGAGAAAAGCAATCCAAATTCTTACCATTTGTGTTAATCATCCTAGGAATCGAGATACGCTTCGAGAGTCTCCCTTTGCCTCCAAATGCAAGGGAATTCAAAGATTCAAATTTTCATTGAGCACTCCTATAATGCGCGGCTATAGTAGTGCCGTTTCAAAGGATGTACTCATCTCTTAATGGAATGGAGCATGTATTTAATGTTGGTTATTCTTAGTTTACAACAAACAATTCATGTTGGTTTAAGCCTATGGAAGCTATGTGCAAGGCTGAATGCATATCTATGAAACATGCTACTAAGGAACTGAGAGCATTGGGGTTGTTAGATAAAAAGGATGGCATTTCAGGCCTCTTTTATGGGTTGAATATTACTGACACAATGACTAAAATTTTAGCAACTATAGATGCAAAAAATGAGGCTGAAAATAGAGTGTTATCAATATGTTCTTTGGACATGTATGATGTTATAGCATTGTTTGCTTAGCAAGAGGGATTACAATGGGTTGAAGCAGTTGTGGAAACAAAGTATAAGGTAGTTGACAAAAAGGTGAAACCAATTGCTTTGCTACTTCCACTAGACAGTGAGGGTCTATATGAGAAAGTGTCATGGAAGCCAAGCTTACGGGATCATAACAATATAGGTCATTGTAGAGGCGAGCTCACGCTTAACTGCCAAGACCCACGAACTACTTATTATTCAAGTGTTTCAAGTTGAGCATTAATGGCTATCTCTCACATAGCCAACGTGTTATCTCTCTCTACAAGTGCAGCGAGCTTACCTCCATGCCTGATTGAGTTGCCTCCTCTCTTGAGCACTCTGGTAGCTCCACGATCCAAGTGCAAGCTTCAAGCGATCTCGATCCTCAAGCTCCACACTCCAAGCTCCATTGCCGTGAGCAAGAGAAGAGAAGAGGAGAAGATGGAGAGCTTCTCCACCACGGTCCCTCACCCTTTCACACTTACTCCCTCACACTCTCACACTCCCTCTCTCAAGCACAAGCTCAAGCAAGCATAAGAAGAAGAAGAAGAAGAGACCTACTTTTGGCCATACACAAGAATGAGCTTCTCATTCACTTTTCAACTTTATATACAAAACCCTAAATCTCTTTTGGGCGGTGATCCCCTTATCCCCTTTTTTACATGGCCGACCGTGGCCTAGGCCCTTTTTCCCATTGTTCTCCTATCTTCCTAGCTTCCTTCCTATTGCCATCTACCTTTACAATTTGCATGGGTGAGAGCCTAGCACTCTTAAGATAAATCATGGTGCGCCTTTCACTCTTTTACAAAAGTATTGACTTGCGCTTTTTCTTGTGCGCCTTTCTCCTTGATTTAGGACTTTTCTGCACTTCATGTGTTTCCATATTTTCCTTGGCACGCCTTCGTCTTCCATTTCACTTTTGCCTTGGCCTTGTCTTCTGCTTTAGATTTCATGGATTTTCCACCTTGTTTGTCTAAGGATTAACATTTCCCCCCTCCTAGATGAGTACGAGTCCCATAGCACTCTCTGTCGTAGGTAGCAGACTTTGGCATGCACCGAAGACGTGGTTGAAAGGGATTATTATGGTTTGCCGTGAAGGAGTTGTGGTGGTGGTGTGGATGAAGGTCGTTGGGGGTACTTTGCTAGTAGGATTTGATGGTGATAGGGTTGTTATTTGTTGGGAGTTGCACTCATGGCTATCACAAGTGTTGGTGTTCTAGGGATTCTGCGAGCGACGATTCTTTGGTGGGCTTGCATGATGATAAAGGAAAGAATTCAGAGTTGAGTGTTGATGAAGAGCTGATGAAATTTTTGTTGGAATCTTCAATACCTACAATTAAAAACCTCTCATATGTGGTCTCTCCTTGGGGGTAGTACTAGTCTTCTTATCGTGCACAAGATGTAGTTTGATTAGTTTGGGAGACAGGTCGATGAACTCTAAGAAAGCTGAGAATATTGTCCTGCATTTGAGGACCCAAACTGTGTATAGATTGTGGTGTAGATATTATGCGAGTGCACGTGCATACGTAGATAATACGTAGTTAGAAGACTGTTGGTTAGGTTCCTTGTAATAGTGTGTGGATGAAGCAAGGGTTCAATGGGGTGGAAAAAAATTGTTGATATTAAGGAGAAGTACACTTAAAGGCTTCTTGAGACATCATTTGTGATTTTGACAACACGACGTAGTATACTTGAGCTCATTGACGCCTTAGCTTTTTGTAGCTGGTGGCTACTTGTATTGGTTGAAGAGTACAATGTAATTTCCATGGTCTTTCATGCCTTGTTAACCATTGTCAATTGCAATGGCACTAAGATGGAGTGCAAAAAGAATTGTGCAAATGGTTTAGGGTGATAGGTCTAACCATAGGTGAGACGAGCTCCCTAGGTATGACTTGCCCTTGATGTGTCCTAAACAATTGTGGGGGACGTGTAAAGGGCTAGGGGATTAGGGTGCCAGCTGACCAAGGTCATTAGTTGTACCTAATTTGAGGACCCTTAGGTGCTGTGTTGTGATCATGAGTGCTTTTTTCTTTTCTTTTCTTTTTTTTCTCTCTTTCTCTCTCTCTCTCTCTCTCTCTCTCTCTCTCTCTCTCTCTCTCTCTCTCTTTTTGGATAAAATGAATATGACCATTGCAATACATTGAGGCTATCAGCCTTTTATTTGGATTGAGAAATGTCAAGATTTAAAGGTTGTGAACAATGGATATTACACGTATGATTGTGTTACTAGTCTCAATGCTATAGGAACACTTGTTGAGATGAAGAGATACACTTCATATTTTGCAAATCTCTTTATAACATGTGAGACATCGGAAGAATTGAGGTAGCAACTGCAATGAGCCAAATGTAAAGTTTGGCCAAGAAAGAGAGAGTAGCCAATGACTATACTTTGGGCCATGCTCAAATGCAATGTATGCTTTCTGTAGAATGTGATTTTGTCTTCTAGCAATGGGGCTTCCATCATGGCTCTTTGTTCTTGGTATTTCTATCGCTTTTTTTGTAATGGCTCTTTGTGGGGTTTGTGGTCTTGTGGTGACTTGGACATTGAACGCTTTCGTACAAAGACATGTGTCCTCCTGTATCCACTTGACAACTCGTGAGAGTACATGCAAGTCATATGCTTTAATCATAATGAACAGATGCAACTCAAAAAGACATCACTTATTTGAATCCCATAGTGTTTACTTCGATGCATATTGCCTATGATTGATTATCATTGCTTGTGTGTGTACTAGCTTTGTTTTTCTAGTATTATCTATATACAATCACAAAACACATTGTTTATTTATATACATGTTTATAAATCCATGTCACTTCGTGAGGATAAAAACCAATTGTAGAACTCAAGATTGTACTGGAGTGTAGCACACACGTCTAATACTCGTGGCAACCTACTCAATAACAACAGATATTTTGCAACATCGAGTAGTATGGTACCTTGTCCAAGTCTACTAGCAACATGTAGCTCCTCCTCAGTGAGAATTTTATCAATCAAAGAGTTCTCTTGGCTAGCTCCATAGCTAAGTCCATACCCCGAACAATAGTCAATACTTGAAAGGAAGTTGGGGCCACATAGGTCGGGTCTCTTTGAGACTGCCATTTGGACAATCGCTCCTTTGAGACTGGGGCTCCAAGTTTCGGCCATAATAGCACAGTTTTCAAACCAACATTTTTCAAATTTACTTTGACTCTCTGATTGTCGCTTTAGTTTCTCTATCTCTAAGAGATTTGATTGAAAAAGCACTTCTTGAATGTCACAATTAAGCATAGTTCGTCGGCTTCCTCGTTAGAGATGAGTTGCATGCGTTCATATAGGAGCTTGTCCTAGTGCTTGTTAATATATTCTTGCTATTCCTAAGATAGCAGATATGACAAATATTCCTCAAGATGCTCCCTGGGGAATGTGCCCATGTCCGCAAGAACGTAAGCACGTGCGAATAATTTGAGTTTAGCCTCCAACTCGGTCAAGCACTCTGTGACACTTCTATGTTCTATGAAGGCTTACTCGGTTGCTATCTCATGCAAGGTTTTGGGAATTTCCCTAGGCTTTAGCATAGCTAGGGGCTTAGGCCTAGACGAGTAGGATTGGTCACTGCTAGGATTGCTCATGCTTTCAGGTTTTTCATGTTTCTCTTGAGGCTTTGCTGCTATTGTGTCATGGTTCTCCTTGGATGTGACTAGTATAGTTTTGTCAACTTGTTGTGATAGTGTTGTATTCACTCTTGATTGGTCAATGAAAGTTCTTTTGTTAGTGGATTGAGGTTGCTTTGACTTATCATAACACATGGATGTGTCTGAGGTTTCACCGTTGTTAGGAGAGATGGAAATGGGTTCATTCGTGGGGGGTGGACTCAATGCTTTATTCCTAAGATCTTCAGCACTCTTGGTCTTAATCTTCTTGGCATCTATAGCCACTTGCAACTGCCATTGCTTTTGTTGTTTTCTTCTCTTTTTCTTGGGCAATTGAGGCGTACCCTTTAAAGACTCAGGACCCTGAACTAGGTCAACCGTTGATGTGCTTGGTTGGGCCTCAGTCTTCTCTTTCTTTGGTGTGTCCCCATGGGACATAGCCATAGCCTATTGAATAGCCTCACTAGGTTGTGAGGATACAACTATCTCTCTTTTTGGTGAGTCTAGATCTTTAGCTAATTCCCCTCCATTTAGCTCCTCATCTAATTGCATTGGAAATTGCTCCTGGTCAGGCGCTTGCTCTAGACTCTTGTCCTTACCCATTGGAATATGCCTCCATTACTTCTTATTAGAGTGGGTGTTGTGTTTACAGCTATTTTTCTCTTGCTTTGGAGGTTTGGGTGACTCTAGTGTAGAACCAAGAGACAATTTAGGATTCCTGTCATGTAAGCTTGGATGAAACCAGTTGAAGAAGTCAGGGTTGTATTGATGGGAAGCATAGAGATCTAGGATTGTAGGGTTTTGAGTGAGGCAAAAGACATATGCGCTAACATCAAGTACCATGCTCCCTACTCCTAGCCTACTAGCCATGTATAGATCTTCTTCTATGTTAAGGGTTAAATGGGCACACTACATTGTATGTGAATGTACCTTGTGTGATGCTAAAAGGTGCAAAGCACCTATATCTACCAATGTATGCTATCACATTTTCACGAGAAAAAGATTCTGTTTCCTTCTTCATTCTCTCTCGCATCTCTCTCTTTCTCTCTCTCTCTCTGCATGCCGGTTTGAGGGTCGTGAGGGAGAAATGGCTGGGCCTCAAGGCCTGGCCTACCATTCTAGAAGAAGTTTATTGTACAAGAGATGTTTTTGGACAGTGGTAGAAAGTTGGACCTCATGGACCATTTCCAACACTCTTAATCAGGTCCGAAAAATGTACATGGGATCATGTATTGATGTCCAAAGGGCTTTTCTTTGCTCAACAAGTGTCATTAGTCAATGGCCAATTTTGGCTGTCAAACTCTGGTTGGAGTACCATTTTTGCACAAAGTTGCCTTGTCCTTTCCCTTTTCATTTGATTGCTTCTTCGAGCTTTTCCTTCTTTGTCTCACATTGGGCAATATAAAGTGAGGATAGCAAGTGCAATTCTCTAAATGTGGCCTTTGGGATGTCCCTTATGACTTCTTCAGCAACAACAACTACATAGCGGGAGCAAACATGTTGTTGCTCGTCCCAAGTCAGGGGTTTTGCTATGAGCTTTCTGTGCTTTGGTGTTGGCCTTCCAATGTCCACATGGGCATATGCACATGTGACTATCAGCTTTTGATTAAGCTTCATCATGTGCTTTGGTCAAATGTGCCATCTCCTTGGCCAAATCTTCAAGAGATTTCTCCACAAGCCTAGGCTTTAGGTGCTTCAGAAGTGCTGGAGGTATCAAGGATGTTGGTTGCAACACCTCTTTCCCATGTGAATTACTAAGGACACATTCCGTAAGGGGCATTGTCACATCCAAAGGCTATGACTACTGTGATTCCTGATTAGAAATAGTAGTAGCTAGTTCAGTGGAGTGGCTACTGTTGGTAGATTGCGGTGTCAAGTCCTTAAGCAGATTGGAAGTGGTCGTGTCTTTTGTTGTCCTTTAAGCATTCAATTGTGCAGATTGATGAGCTAGCCACAGTGGATTGCACAAGCATATCCCTAGATTGAGAATTAGGGGTGTTGTCATGTCCCACACCTTGGACATTTGGAAGCTCAGATGGATATAGAGATTGGCATTGAGTAGCCACACTTGACAACTGTTGTTGTGCTTCCTATGTCCATTTAGGGAAAGAGGGTGTGAGATTTGGGACTCCAAGGTGGACTTGGCACTAGCTGGAAGATTTGCTCGTTGCTACTAAACGATTCTGCCATTTGCTTTGTTGAGTAATTAGCCTTATCATGAGCAGTGTTGTGCTTATGGTGCTCATTATCCTCTTGGGAAGTCAAAGGCTGCTTGGGCACTAGTGGTCTTTGTGCACACTCCATGGTTACATATGATATCCGCTTGTTAAGTACTCTAGGCTGAGGACCTACCTTTCGAACAATCATGTTTGGTTTCTTGATTTCAATTGTGAGGGGCTCAGTCACTCCAACCTTGTTGAGTGAAGACTTGGATTTTTGTTTAGATTTCCTCCTGCGCTTCTTCGCTTTTGATACAATCTGGCCTTTAGCCTGACATAAGTGGTTTAGGAAGGGGGTTTTGGCACACAAATCCATTGATTACCTACGTAATACCCTTGAGCACGTAGCAACGCTTTGGATATCCATCACGGCATTGTGTTGGCTCTCCATCGATACCTTCATCTATTAGGTTTGGGCTTCTTTTATGGTCTTCTGCGTCACTCACTAGTTCTCTCTGTTCAACATGCGCTTGTATAAACTCTTTCAATGTCCTTGCTCTCGTTACTAGGCTTGCTTGGTATGTCAGAATGTTCCTTTTCTTTTCCTCGAGGTTTGATGAGGTTACCCTTACTAAAGGTTGTGATTATCCTCACACCTGGTAGTGCCAAGTGTATCCTCTATGTTACGTCGGCCTCACACTTCGTCGCCCTTTTGAAGGGTCTTCTTATGAGGGTTTCCTTTCCACAATTAGCACTGTTTGGAAGAACATGGAATAGGATAGGCAAGCTTTCAGTTTCAATAGTTAGAAGGATTTTGCACTTCCATATGAGTGCTTGTGGGTGTTCCCCGTAAGGACTAAGAGTTGCATTAGTCAGTGTGAGCTCTGGTTGGCCTAGTAGAGTCCATGCTTCATAGGTCAAGATATTAAAATCTACTCCTTCATTGATGAGAGCATCGACACTATGCTTTGTTTTTGCAATGAGTTTGACCTTAAGATAAGCAGGCAGTACTATGTCTTCATCTTCCAAATCTTAGCTTATAAATTGAAGCCTTCTGATACATACCTTTGAGTCCCCAACTCCACAACCAGATGTGGATTCTCCACTGATGCCTTGGGTCATGTGTGTAGTGTCATTCAAGTTGCATCTATTGTCAAGAGTGCTTTGACTAGATGCAATCCGAATGCAACCTATACATGTATTTGTGGTATGGCCTTTTTGCCTTTTTTGGCTAGATTGGCCCATTGGAGTTGTAGGGTATCTGTTTGTCTTTATTTCGGTATGGGCTTTTGGTTGCTATTTTGCAAGTGAGAATATATGCTTGTGCAGAGCCATTACTACATTAGGATCTAATTTGGAGGACCTATCATGACGCATGTTTTCTCTCCAACCTACTTAAGGGAGGTGCAGAGGGGGCCGAGCCTCCTATGCGGGGTTTGAGGGGGGGGGGGGCAGTCCCCCCCGACCCCCGCAAGGCTATTATGCTAAACACCATGCGTGAATTGAAGGTCCGTTCATAGCCAAGTTTTGAACTACTTGCTCTAGATCTCAATCCAGTGATAGATATATGATGTGCTTTCAGCTCTATACGGTCTTTGGGTCGGTTTCAAGGGTTAGGTCTATACGGTCTTTGGGTCGGTTTCAAGGGTTAGGTCTATACAATCTTTGGGTCGGTTTCAAGGGTTAGGTCTACATGGTCTTTGGGTCGGTTTCAAGGATTAGGTGTGTCAATTTTGGTAGCTCTATACGGTCTTTGGGTCGGTTTCAAGGGTTAGGTCTATACGGTATTTGGGTCGGTTTCAAGGGTTAGGTGTGTCAATTTTGGTTAGCTCTATACGGTCTTTGGGTTGGTTTCAAGGGTTAGGTCTATACGGTCTTTGGGTCGGTTTCAGCTCTATACGGTCTTTGGGTCAGTTTCAAGGGTTAGGTGTGTCAATTTTGTCTTCTATTCACCTATCCGATTTTGACAATTTTCTATCCGATTCTCAAAGGTCCGATTATTAGAATCGGACGTCCAATTCTGGGTTGGTCCGATTGGCCGATCGGATGGTCTGAGTCCGAGTGGTCCGATTCTAATGCGATTCTGGGTTGATCCGATTGGACGGTCCGAGTTTGAGTGGTCCAATTTTGGTTCTAGTGGTTTGATTTTGGTCCGATTTTGGTCGTCTGATTATGGGTTGGTCCGATTTTTGTGTGTTTGATTTTGTGCATCCAATTCTCGAAATTGGACATCCGATTTGACAGGTATCCAATTTGGAGTGTCTGATTCTAGATGGTCCGATTTTGTGTCTGATTTTATGGGATGCTCGATTTTGGTTGGTCCGATTTTTATGCATCTGATTTTGGGATGTCGGATTTTCAAATTCGGACAAGGTATGCCCGATTGGATAGAATGGGTTGGTCTGAGTCTGAAAATTAGACCGTCCAATTCTGGGAATTGGTATGTTCAAGTCCGATTCTGGGAATCAGACACTGCGGAAAGCATTTGATTTCGCTAGTCGAAAATGCACGTCGATCACGTTTTGCTACAAATCTATGCTCTAATATCGCCATCACCTACAAAAACTTCCAGAAATCAAGCAAGGGTGTAGGCCAAGGGCATCCTACACCTGAATCTTATTGAAAGCTCCAACACGCTCCGATCGATCCAAAGTAGACTCATGACCTGCAAGCTCTCTCTCTCTCTCTCTCTCTCTAAGCCAAGACTGCAAATGAGGCTTTCCTTGGTCACCCAGGATCTTGTTGGGCACCACCTTAGCCTTCCTGATCACCCCGCTTGCAACTTTGACACATTTAAGCACTCTTTTTTCTAAATTTTTCCATGTTTGTACCTTGTTCAAACCTATTTTAGAGCAATGAACCCTAAGCTTTCCATACAGATTTCTCCCATCTATCCTACTTTAAATGCGACAAAAATCAAAAGCAAAGTACTAAAATGATTTCTCCTACTCGACTAATCATCAAAAACCAAAAATACTTACTTGTAGCACAAATTAAAACCGAAAACCTCCTATCTATCTCAAGCTCCGATTTGGGGATGAAACCCTTACTTCGATGCTCGATTTAAAGCATGCAAGTGCTCAAGCTTGAATCTGTTGGTCCCAACAGCAGAACCAAAATGTAGAGGCGCGAGCTCACGCTCAACTGCTAAGACCCACGGACCGCTTATTGGTCAAGCATTTCAAGCCGACGATCACTAATGGCTACCTCTCACATAGTCAACACGCTATCTCTCTCTACAAGTGTAGTGAACTTATCTCCATGCCTGATCGAGTTGCCTCCTCTCCCGAGCACTCCGATAGCTCCATGATCTAAGTGCAAGCTTCAAGTGAGCTTGGTGCACAGATCGAATGTCGTATGCACACGTAGTGAGCGTCAGAAGGTCCCCAAGAACAAAAGAACTCTACTTTTGCACAAAAAACAAGGAAGAAAGCTTGCACGACATGAAGCAAGAGACTAATTGGGTGCAATCTCCCCCCATGCCTTGTGTGAGCGCTCCACAAAGCATGTATTTTTATATATTATTCATCTTCAAGCTCAAAAAATAGCCCAATTTACAATTAGCACGCTTTAGCTTTTGTGTTTGCTTTTGTGCCACTAAAGAATTAAAGCTATTGGGCGCCCAAGGAGTCAAGCGGTACCCAAATACAATGTCCAATATAAATATTTAAATCGTGCGTCCATGCGCATACAAAAGTAATAAATAAATATCAAGCACTTTAATAAATAAGCGCATTAAAATATGGACGCCATGCCTAAGATATGCGCCCATAAAAAATTGATGATAATTTGAATACACGTTGTCCTCCAATGCTTCCCAATGCCATCGCTACTTGCTCTACACATCAACTGAAGCATTCACAATTGTTAGAAAAATAATACAATTAAACTGACAAAAATGAATACCTAGCAGTCTTTAGCTACAAAAATAAACTGGTTAGAACTCAATCCTAACCTTAATTTATTACGAGTGCGCACTCTAAACTCATAAACGTTTATTAATTTAAATATGTATTTTGTGGAATCACCTGCTATGGAATCACCCACTTACACATTAAACTAACAAAACGTCCGAAAACGATAGGCGTCCCCATTGACTTTTCGTACAAAGAATCCACCTTCTATATGAACCTCGGTAATAAAATTTTACAGAATCCACCGCAAAACCTCATGGAATCTATCATGGAATATGCCTCTTGGCATCAGAGCTTGATCTTCAAGCTCCACACTTTAAGCTCCATTTCCGTGAGTAAGAGAAGAGAAGAGAAGAGAACAGAATAAGAGAGGAGAAGATGAAGAGCTTCTCCACCACAGTCCCTCACCCTCACACACTCACTCCCTCACACTCTCACACTTCCTCTCTCAAGCAAAAGCTCAAGCAAGCAAGAACAAGAAGAAGAGGAGAGCTACTTTTGGTCACACACAAGAATGAGCTTCTCATTCACTTTTCAACTTTATATACAAAACCTTAAATCTCTTTTGGGTGATTATCCCCTTATCCCATTTTTTACATAGCCTAGGCCATTTTTCCCATTGTCCTCCTATCTTCCTAGCTTCCTTCCTACTGCCCATCTACCTTTACAATTCGCATGGGTGAGAGCCCGCCGCTCTTAAAATAAATCATGGTGTGCCTTGTGCTCTTTTACAAAAGTATTGACTTGCGCTTTTTCTTGTGCGCCTTTCTCCTTAATTTAGGACTTTTATGCACTTCTTGTGTTTCCATATTTTCCTTGGCGCACCTTCATCTTCCAATTCACTTTTGCCTTGACCTTGTCTTCTGCTTCAGATTTTCCGAATTTTCCACCTTGTTTGTCTAAGGGTTAACAATCATCAATTTATAGTTGAAACATTACATGAATTAAAAGTTGGTGCATAGGGGTTTCTTTTGCTTGGCTAAAAGAGATTGTTTTATGCAGATGTTGTCTAAACATGGGAAAACAATTGCATTTCAGCTAGCTGAAATAGGTTGTGTGGTCCAAATGTTGTCTCTCCTATGGTAATATTTACTATGCCACATGTACCATGGAACTTGAGGCCTATTCTAGTGCTTAAAGCTTACTTGTCAAAGCTAATGGATTTGTTAACTGAAAAGATTCGCATGAAGAACTTGGAGCCCTTTTCAGCCCTGTAGTCATTATGCCCAAAACGAATCTATTATGCTGACAGAATAACTCATAGTACCGTTATAGGATATATGCATGTTGAATTGATGTATGGTAAAAAACCTATCATGCCAATAGAAGAGATGACAATCACATGGAGTGTGCTACCTTGGGAAGAGGAGTTGAATCAAGAAGAGTTATTGGCCTTACATATTAAATAGTTGGAAAGAAAGTCAAAAGACATAGAGGCAACAATTGCAGAGTTAAGAGCAACAAGGATACAAAACAAAAATGATTTGACAAAAGACATAGATTGAGGCCAAGAGCCATACAAGATGGGGATTGGGTATTGGTTTATGACAACAATTTTAGAGAACTAGCATAGCATGCATAAAGTCTCTAAACGATGGTTCAAACCCTATGTGGTAAAACATGTATTTGATAATGCTATTTATGTGTTAAATCAACTAGATGGGACAACCATAAAACTTTCGATAGTAGGGAAAAGTATTGAATTATTCAAGAGGTGGGAATCTAGTGCCTATGAGTTGCCAGAACTCGAAAAAAATAGTGGCCATGATATAAGGACTAGCTAAGAAGGTATGGAAGATGGAGAAGCAAAGGATATAGTTACAAAGGATGAGGACTCTAAATCAGGTGACAACTAGGACTTTGGCACATACCGGAGGATGTGCAGATTCAGAGGAGGTGGATATCATGCCACCACATGGATATAGTGTGAAAAACTCTAGAGTGCATCATCATTCAACTTTCTTATTAATCTAGAGAGTTAATGTCATCTTAGTCATTAGTGCTAGTATCCATAATATGATTAGTTCCAAAATACGGGATTTTTGGACAAGTTTAGCTTTTTTTTTATATTGTTTTTTGTAAATATCCTAAAAATGTGTAGAAAACTTCTCACTTTTCAACTAGTTTTGGAAGATCTCGTGCAGAAAGAAGGGATGTCAAAATCGTGTCGGTACACAATCGTAGTTTTTAGGCAACAAAGAGCACTTCGAGAATGGGGAAAAGAAGGAGTAATCTAGAAGAATTCTAAAGAGGTGTCCTAAAGTTTTACACCTCTTCCGAAGCCAACAAAACCATCAAATTTGCCGTCTAAGGAGCAAAGAAGAAGCTAGTGTTTGGTGCACATTTTTGCTCTACCAACCAAGAGATCTAATGCTTGGAGATTGCTTTCAAGTAGTCCCACACAAGAATTTTGTTTATATTCTCAGGTTCTATCAATACATAATACATTAATTCATTGAGCTTTGTCTTTATCTTGTGTACCTCTTGTCTATTCTTTTTATTCTCTTCTATCTCCTATTCTCTAATTCCTTCTCTCTCTAGTCCCCGGTGGATACGACCTTTCGACTAAAACCCCTTCGTTAGCGTAAAGTATTCTCAAATTTCAAACATGTAAAAAATTACAATATCTAGAAAAGTGTATCCTAAGTGAGGTTGTGTTGATGTAGATGAGTAGAATGATGACAACTAAAATTTGGGACCTAGGTGTTGATGCTCAAACACAAATTAGGCTGCCCATGAATGCATGAGAGGCTAACTAATCAATGTTTTCTATTTTTAAGTTTAAAGCTTTAACTTTGTATTTAAGCTTTAAGCTTTACTCTTAATTTTGAACCTAACCTCTCTTAAAGAAAGAGATCGTCACCTCAAGAAGGTATCATGTGGTGAGATGAAAGAAAAGATGAGAAAGAGAGAAACTCAAATTTTGAAACTACGGCTTTTGATACTTTTTAGCATCCTCTTTGTGATGGTTATAGTTGTTTGTCATGAGATGGAATGTAGAGTCATTCTTCCAAGAAGCTCATCTTTATGCAAGATGTCAAATGATTTGAAGGTTGTATAGTAAGGATCTAATACCACTATTGTAAAACAAAACACATGGCATGCCTAACATTTAAAAATAAAAAACATACAACATCATAAAACATAATATAAATTACATAAGTTAGCAAATTAAGAAGAATAGAGAAATAACACATAATATGGCCCACTCCATAATGAGAGCCATGGTTTACCATTCTTGATTATGGAAATGTTTAGTTACATAGATAATATACATCCATCTCATGCCTACATGTAAAGGAGATACAAACATTGATAGAAAATGTATGAGGTCTCCCAAAGGTTACTGTAGTAGCTATAGAGCTTTCAGAGTTGAGATTTAATGTAGTAAACATAAAAATAATTACATCTCTATAACTCTATTTAATTAATGACTCACTAAGAACACAAAACACATTAATTCCTTGTTATCTATACAACTAGCACAATACAAACAATGTTATGCATATGTGAGTGTGGCACCAAGTCACTATTATGTAGTGAGTAGAAAATAATAATGAAAGTACACAAGATAAATAAACAATGTCTTATTTTCATAGTAATAAAACAAAGATCATAAGAGCTAGACATTCATGTTATAAGACATGTGGATCTAATAAGTCAAGTAGCTTTCCCACTAAATGTTAAGCTAAGGAACTTATATACATAAGACCCAAAAGTAAAGGGTAGAATCCAATCAACTCTATTTTAGGGAACCATGTTAATGGTTGTGCCTTACTTATTAGAGAGAAAAGCATCAATAAGCTAAGAAACTTATATACACAAAACTTTAAAGTAAATGCTAGAATCCAATCAACTCTATTTTAGGGAACCGTGTTAATGGTTGTGCCTTACTCATTAGAGGAAAGCATCAACAACCTTCAACCAAGTGTTAAGTTGATATTGCCTTACAAACTCCTCCTATCAATGCCATGTCTTTCAGCTTGAGATAGCCCTAGAATTGACTATACTTCCCTTTCAAGGTAGTTAGAGTTTTCTTAGTCAACAAAGTCCATGTATGTTTTTATGATCTAGACAATTGCTAATTGCAAAATCAACTTCAAGCCCCTTTTGGATCATTAGGAAGGTACCTTACATCTAAACTATAGATCATAGCAAATTTTTCTAATGCCAACCTTGAAAACCTTCTAATCAAATCTTTACAATGAAAAATCTTGGTATAGAAGCGAGAGCAAGAGTAAACAAATTAAAAATAGTAAGAAGATATAAGTAAATCATATAGAAGGAATTGATATAACTAGGTTAGTGAGCTAATGGTTAGATTTGATGCATGTCTATTAGGACAACATGCATTTCAACTAGTGAGGGAAGGGACAACTCTCATCTTTGTAAATTCTAGAGAGAATTGTGCTTGCTCTACACCATACATTTTATGTGGCACTAAACTAGCTATATGCAATATACCTTATTTATTTGCATTCTCTTTGGTGCAATATCTAATCAACTATCATTTTTTGTTCACATCACAATCATTGTTGGCAATAATATTCAGCAATGAGCATCTACATTTAGAAGTTCTCATTAATTGCAAGGGACTCTTCAATAACTCTTCCTTTTCACATTCAAAAGGTCATAGGTTACTTACACACAATCAGGCCTCCATCATTTTTAGATGGATCTCCTTTCAAAGTTGGATACTTTCCTTTTCCTTATTTGTTGATGCCCAAAACTTTATCCTTATGCTTGAACATAGTCATAAATACTCATACATGTTGGCACCATTCCACTTAATCTAACACTTCTTAGTTTGTTTATGGACAAAATGATGTTCCATAGATTATACTCCCTTAGTCGCAAATGAGATAGGCACAAAAAGGATGATGACTTAGAACCTCAAATGAACACATTGGCCTTATGCAATAACTTCATTTGGGATTAGAGAGATTTATCAACTCTAGGTCAACTAATGTGATTCCTTGCTCACAATATGGAGTTGTGCCCACATTGTGATGTTTACAGCTTCACTTATAAAGAGCAACAATCATAACCTACCATTGAACATTCCTCTCACATTGCATTAATATCCATAATGTTCCTAGATGATGCTAATTGTTATAATACGTGGATAAGATGGGCTATTATACAACAGTAATAATAGTCGAGTATTATACATCATCATCCATGTGTTGGATTGCATATGACACCTTTAAATGTAAAAAAACTACACAAATTGCGCGATATTATTAACATAATTATTAGCACTACATATGCTTTTGCCAATAAGATGCTTGAAAGGAGATCATTCTTCGATAACTTGTTGATATATCAGACAATGATATGTAACAATGCCTCAACAAAGCAACAACCTATGAGCTATATGATTTCTAAATGTGCTGGCTTACTAGTTACAGAATGATTCAATTGTAAAAGGATGCAAGATAATGGGAGAAATGGCACATAAGCGCTTGGGCATATGCATTCTAAGTGAGGAGTTGCTCATGAAAATGATTTAGACACCGTGGTGGGGTACAACCTTTTTAGCTCATTAATGAAGTGAGATGCATAACAACACTCTTGCATTACAAAACATGATAGAGCCATCAAGACAACATGCTTCCACTAGAATTTATAGCCACAAAATATGCTCGATACTACTACAAGACTCTAAAATGATAAAAAATGGAGCCACCTCATTTAGGTACAATGGCCCACTCAACAACAATTCAAGACTCAAATATATAACTATAAAGAGAGGAATGGTTCATATAAGCACAAGGAAAATATAAGAATGACAATACTTTGAACTTAACCAGCTTGATCAATTATCACCATGAAAATCAGTAGATAGGAGAGAGAAAGAGAGATGCAACCACATTGAGAGGTTGAGATGGAAACCAACCTCTCCCCCTTTATAGGAATTCATTGAAATAAACCATGGGCATCAAGTGCTTGAACTATATACAAAGGATTGCTTTGCTGCAATTTTGAAAATTAGGATTTTAATCCCCCAATTTCTATATACTTTTGCATAGCAAGTTAATTTTCTTCTATAGTGCTTGGACTAGATCAAACTAAGTAGAAAGTGCTTCTTGGATGAGTGATAGATAGGAGAGTACAAAGCATGTAGTTGAAATTTCAGAATGAGAGCTTATTGGAAATGAAGAGAGAGAAAGAGAGACCTCCAACATAAAGGTGTGGGACTTGGGTGCTCGAAAGTGGAAAGTAGAGGCTACAAATGACAAGTGTTTCTTGAAAATGAGAAGTATAGAGGCACTTGTCTCTTCAAAGTGACACGTGTCCTATTCTAAATGCCACATGTCACTTTTCTAGAGAAAGAAGCTTGTAAACCTTGTACTCTAAAAATCTCTCAACTAGTTAAGAAATTGAGATAGCCTCTAAACACAAAATTGTTCCTTGAATTGAGATTCTAAATCCTTTGATACAAACAAAATTTTCATTTAAGTAACTTCCAAAAACAGTAACCTCCTAAATGTTAGGAGTTGCCAAATTCAAATTTTAGAGAGCTTAATTGTATAGGTTCATCGATTCATTGTTTGTTTCTTTGTTCATGAGCATCCGGTTTCACTTTCTGAAACCGGTTTTACTTTCTAAAACCACTCACTTTCTTTGATCATGAGCATCTGGTTTCACTTTCTGAAACCACTCACTTTCTTTGATCATGAGCATCTGGTTTCACTTTCTAAAACCACTCACTTTACGAGCTTCTAGTCAATGTGACTACCTAAGTGAAAAAAACTTAGTCATCATTACCATTTACTAATTGTGGCAAGCCAAAAATAAAATTCATAGCAATTTTTTCCAAAGATTGGCTTGGGATTGGTAATGACTACAAAATCCCTATAGGCTTTTGGTAAGTAAAATCAAACGTTATCTTTTGGCACACAATACATTCTTTAATAAAGTATTCAATGTCTTATCAAAGGCTTGGTCAAAAGAAAATACATTTCAAGTGCCTTGTTTGTGGTCAAAATACCACAATGAGCCATGTAACGACTAGCATGACACTCTTTCATTACTTTAGCCTTGAAATATTTAGTAACATACAACTTATTATCCATAAAAGGAAATCCATCTTTGATAGCATAAGAGTTTACATTTTTACCAAGTTGTAAACTCTCCCAAGTGATTTTAAAGTCTTTGTCAGAAGCATACATATCTCTCATACTAGTGAAATTTGTATAATGAATCATGGACATTGCATGAATTTCAAGTCTTCTTGATAAGGGATTAGCTACCTTATTCTACTTTCCAAGAATATATAATATTTGAAAGTTAAATTGAGCTAAATAATTGTTTCATTGCATATGATTCTTAGAAATCTTTAGTTAGTTGAGAAAATGTCTCAAATTGTCATGGTCTCTGTCTTGATGAGAAATTCTCCACCTGAAAGGTAGCATCTCCAATCTTTTAAAGCTCAAATGATAGCCATCAACTCCTTTTCATAAATAGTAGCATTCTTTTCTACATTTTGCAACCTTCTACTTGCATAAGCATATGCATGCCCTTCCTACTTTAAGATTGCACCAATGCAGTCTCTTGAATATCACATTCCACAAAGAAATGCTTTAACAAATTAGGTATAATCAAAACAATTCATTTGTTGATATAGAACTTTAGAGCTTCAAAAGCATACTTATCTAGTTTGATCCATTGAAATACCACTTCTTTCTTTGTCAAATCATTCAATGTCCACATCAACTACTACAAACCATTGAATGAATCTCCTCTAATAAGAGCACAATGGTAATAAATTTTGAACTTCGTGAACATTGATCAATTCTAGCCATTCTCTACAATAGCCTTAACTTTTTCTAGATTCACTCAAATCCCAAATTTGGATACAATACGACACAAGTAGTGAATCTCTTCTAGGAAAAATTTACTCTTTTTACTATTCTCATAAAGTTTGTGTTTATGGGTTGCTATTATCAAGTATTGATTATGCCCTTCTTTATCTTTTAAATGAACAAAAATATCATCAAAGAAAGTACCTACAAAGTTCATGTGTGCTCTAGAGATTCTTTCCATAATTCTATTAAAAGTTGCAAGAGCATTGGTGAGACCAAATGCTAGCAAAAGATCCTCATGCAAACCAAAAGTTGTCTTGAATGTTGTTTTATGAATATCTTGAGGAGCAATCCCTACCTGATGGTAGCCGCTCTTCAAGTCAATCCAATTGAGTATTTTGGATCCATCCAACTTATCCAATATATCATCAATTCTTGAAATGGCAAACCTATTATGAACTATAATTTTGTTGGGGGCCCTATAGTCCACACACATTTGCCAATATCCATCTTTCTTCTACACTAAGAGGATTGGAGAGCAAAAAGGTGAGAAACTAGGTCTTATTAGACCATTCTCCCAGAGCTCATTCATCTAATTCATAATATCCTCTTGTTACGTTGGACTCACATGATAGGGTGGCCTATTTGGAGGTGAGTTCCTAGGAATGAGGTCGATTTGATGATCTTTTGGCTTCTCTAGTGGTAACTCATTAGGTAACGTGTTTGTAAAACAATCTTCATGTTTCTTTAAGAATTTCATTCACTCCTTGTTCATATTTGAGATGGAATATTCAATTCTAAATTCTTTGTTAGAATCTTTGACAAAAACCAAGTAGGAGGAAATAGACATTTTCATTGCTTTGCAAATTTGTACATGGGATAAGTTGGGAATAGAGTTTCCTTCCACTCCCACATAAAAAGATACATTTTTATCCTTAAAATAAAATTTAAAATTATTTTGATTCTAATGGGATTCCAATCAATGGGGCTAGATCTACTCTTCTATGCCAATGTATTCTTAATACAACATCACAATAATGACCTCCAAGATCTCCCACGACAAAACTCTTATGATCTACGCAATCTCCTATCTCAATTCGTAGTTTCCCATAAATGGGAGTAACTTGAGACTCCATTCCTTGAAAAGCAACACTTAACATTTTTGGTGTTTTAAATCTCTCCTTTGGTAGATGTAGAGCTTCAACAATCAAAGGATGGATATAATGATATGTAGCCCCTATATCAAATTGAACAAGAATAGGTTGATTAGCAATCTTACCCCAAGCCATAAAAAGCTTATTTTCTCTTATGGAGTTCATCCTTTTGGTTGCAAGGATTCCTTAGGTACAACATTTGTTGGAAGTGTTTTTTATGGGGATGGTTTTCCTTCTTTGCCTTATTAGAATATTAACCAATCATGAGTCATTTTTCTCCACAAGAGAAACATCACCCTTCTCTTGCATATTCTACTAAAATTGCTAATATGTTAGCTTCTTTTTGGATGACAAATATGGTGTCCCTCTATACTTATGCTTTGGTTTTTGTTTATTTGACTTATTTTGATCAAACATATAGGTCTTCTTTGAGTGGTTCTTCTTTTAAGGCTTTACCAAGCATCCATGGCATATGTAGTCCTTTAGGTTCTAGGGCCGCATCTTGGGCTACTTCCAAAGTATTAGGCTTTGTTGTCATGACAACTTGCCATACCATTGGATATAATCCATGGATAAACTTCCTCATCTCCATATTGCAATGAACTTCATTAAGAGATGTGAAATTAAGAGAAAGAGCTGCAAACGTGTTGATATATGTTTCAACATTGTCTCCTTGGCTTTGCTTTAGCTCATTCCATTCTTGTTGCACATCAACTTCAAAGGATGAAGGTAGAAACTTCTTGCTGAACATCTCCTTAAACCTTTTTCAAGACTTGGATTCCTTTCCCTCTTAAAAACTTTGAGCCACTAATTTAAAGTGGTATCCTTCAAATGCACTTTCACCATCCTAATCTTTGATTTTTTTGTATAATCTTCACTATGAAAAGTAACAAAAATTGTCTAGTAAAAGATACAACTTTTTGAGAATCTCTATTACCATAGAAGATGTCAAACTTAACGCTCTTCTCTCTAGTTTTGAAGTCTCTTTTAGCATCGTTTTTCTTTGTTAAAAGCATATTTGGAGAGTTAACCACCATGGAAATAGCCAATTCTTTGACTTTCTCCTCGCCCTTCTCCATGGAGGGATTCTTGGGACAAGAGAAGGTAGCTTGTGTATGTGAGACTTTGAAGTCATCACTTGGGTAGATCATCAAATGATAGGTTATGTGTTACCTTTCATAGACTTAGTTGCATTAATAATATTGATAACTTTCATGTTGAGATAGACCCTTGTAGCTGTAATACCATTTGTCGCAACAGCCTTCTCAAAAAGAAAATCTTCAAATACCTTCACTTTAGCATGTGCTTTAGGCCTTCTCTCCATCAAAGCTTGAATTTTTTGATCCATTTCCAACTCTGTTTACCTTTGTATCTTCTCATAATTAGAGAGCATATAGATACAAAGTATCAAGATCCTTTTGATTGCTCATTAAAATTATCCTCTTTGTCTCTTAACATGGTGAGAAAGTTGGGCCCAAAGAAACTCTAATGCCAATGTGAGTGTGAGGAAGAACGTGCATATGACAATACTTTGAGCTTAACCAACTTGATCAATTATCACCATGAAGAGAGAGAGAGAGAGAGAGAGAGAGAGAGAGAGAGAGAGAGAGAGAGAGAGAGAGAGAGCTATGTTGAGAGGGGAATCGACCCTCCCCCATTACATGAATTTATTGAAACAAACCATGGGCACCAAGTGCTTAAACCATATACAAAGGGCTGATTTGTT
Source organism: Lygodium microphyllum (assembly GCF_053477565.2). NCBI lineage: Eukaryota > Viridiplantae > Streptophyta > Polypodiopsida > Schizaeales > Lygodiaceae > Lygodium > Lygodium microphyllum. Next base: position 43,857,686 of record NC_141156.1, read on the forward strand.
GCAATTAAGAAAATTTAGGATTTTTGAAACCCTAATTTCAGTATACTTTGGGTAGCAAGCTAGTTTTCTTCTTTAGTGCTTGGACTAGTTCAAGCTAAATAGAAAGTGCTTCTTGGATAAGTGACAGATATGAGAGTACTAAGCATGTGGCTTAAATTTCAGCATAACTTATTGAAAATGAAAAGAGAGACCTCCAATATACAAGTGTGGGGCTTGGGTGCTCAAGTGGAAAGTACAGGCTACAAATGACAAGTGTTTATTGAAAACGACCCCTACAATTGTCTCTTCAAAATGACACGTCATATTCTGGATGCCACATGTCACTTTTTTAGAGAAAGAAACATCCAAAACTTCTACTCTAAAAACATCTCAATTAGATAAGAAATTGAGATAGTTACTAAAGACAAAATCATTCCTTGTTGAGAAATTCTAGATCCTTTAACTTGAATATAATTTTTATTTAAGTAACTTCCAAAAATAGTAACCTTCTAAATTTTAGGACTTGCCAAATTTAGATTTTGGAGAGCTAACCTCAAAGAACATAAATCACCTTTCAAAATAAATGTTAATATGTCTTGGTAATAGTTGATATACAAAAGGTTGGTTACAATTTCCTTTCTATTTCCTTTTATACGTGGACAATATGATGGGAAAGTACGGTTTAGCAAAATGACATGAATATATGTTTCTGTAACAATGTTTCCATTGTAGACATTGTATAACTATACCTAGTGCTCATGTTTTGGTTAGAGGAAGCCACTACAACTGCAAATAGTATAAGTAATGCAATTTTCTCAATGAGACATCAATAAGTAAAAGAAGGAAAATAGGAACATCAATGATCTAGAAGCCATATATAATGCATTGTGTTATAACTTGCCAATGCCAATACAAGAGGCCACATCATGACAATGCAAGAGCCTAATGGACTCGATCAACATTGCTAACATGGGGTCTACCCAATATCTATGCGACATTTAGATTTGACGAGGCAAGTGAAATAAGGTGAATTAAGTTGTGATTGTTGAGGTCATTGCTACATGCAAACATAAAATTCACCTTAATTAAGCTAGAGGATTGCTTATGGATCTCAACTCAAATAAACAAATGTACATATATGGAGACACATGTCAAAGATGGCACAGAAGGATCTAGGGCAAGTAAGGGTTTCTATAGGAGCCTCAAATGCAAATTGAGCCAAGATTCACAAGAAGATTTTTACATTTTCCTATGTGGGAAAAGGGGCATGTTTCCCTTCTTGTTCTCTGTAGTGCACAACATCATGAGCATCTTCTTCGAAGGCATTGTATACCTAGTTAGGTGCAGTTAGGGGCATGGGGACGTGGGTCCCCAGCTTGGCTTAGTAGCCTTGTGCCCCCTAGCTACATATGTGGTCCCTCCCTCACAAATTTTGATGATGTTGTCATAATTCACAATGTGGGAATTAGTCAAAAACTTATAGTGAGACTATACCCCAAACATTGAAATACTTGTACTATTGCCTACTACTTTATAAGAAAATTTAAAATTCCCACTATAATACTCACATTATGCTGCTGGGGGGTAGGGGGAGCGACTAACCCCTTGTGCCGAATGGAGCTAGCTAGGTATGAGATGTCTTGAGAGTAGAATAGAAGCTCATGACGTCGAACACTATGGGGGAAAATAAAGGGGAAAAAGCTCCTTTTACCATATAGGAAAAATGCTAAACTTCTTTGTGATGCTGGTGAACACCGTCCCTCCAGATAAGCTGTACAATCACGTCTGAATCCTACTGGACAACGTGCAATACTGCAATCTTCTCTTTCCACATGTAAGGCCATCACACATGAAATTGACACCTGGAAAGCGATCACGTGAATGGCTGCGATCACGTGCCCCTGGTGACGTGCCGGCGCCATAGAATAGGCCCCACCTCCGAGCCTGCCGGACCCCGGTGCGTTGCCGCCGCCGGCACTCATGCGCTTGGCGTAAGACTCAAGAGTCAGAGATAAAGTAAAGGCCACTCAGGTCACGTGGCATGCCATCGAGAGACAAGAACTTCATGCACTTTTTGCTCTTTTTCGTCCTGCCGTCTCACTTTGCAGATCTTCGTTGTCTGCGATCGTGGCTGCAAAACCCTAATCCTGCTGTGGCTCCAGGGCGGGTTGAAGCAAACAACAGAGGATTGCCATGGCAGTGGCAGATTAAGAGACAAGCCCTAGGTTTACTTTTCCGCCATGGATTTGGCAATCCGTACTCTGCCTCTGGCTCCATCGCAGAGCCATCATCACATTCTCCATGTCCAGCGCATCTCCACAGCAGGCTCCCTCGGATTCTCTTCTTCCCAGCACTGCCTTCTTGCGTGTAAGAAGTTGCCGCACCTTCAAAGAGTGCACACGCGCCTGCGCATCCCACATTGCAATGCAGATGGAGCTGGATCAGAAGCGGCTGGAGAGGCAGACAGAGCACCTGGTATTGAGGAAAAACCAGGTGCGTCACCGCAGCCTCAAGAAACCCCACCTGAAGAGCCATTGTCGACCTTGCCTCAGGTGTCACCCTCGACCAAAGCATCAGATCCATATGCAGGATGGGATTCCGCTGATGATTATGTAAAGGATTCAAAATCTGGCAATTCAAGTACGTGTGATACTTTGGTTTTGTCCTTCCCCTTGACTTTGATCATATGATGCCATTGGACTAGAATTATTGCTAAAATTTGGTTGTTTCTTCCCAGGCTGGATGAAGATTGGCACCATTACAATCCTATCAATCGGGCTTGCACTGGGTGCCGGCTTTTTGTATACTCGGAAAGGTAGTCATACCGTTAATCTGCTTGTGGTTGTGTGAAGGTTTTATGGGGGCATCAAAATAAAGCAGTTTTGGATGTTTGTACAGTCACTGATCACACATGATCAATATGCTAATAAAACAAAAAAATGTAGGGCTAATGCAAAGCTACCACAATCACATTGGTAGTATGGGATACGAGAAGTAGCTCAAAAAAAGAAAAAAAAAGGGTATATAGGGTTGAGTTTGGCTTTGTTTGGCTGAAGGGAACTTTTCTACTCGGCAGCCAAAGAGGAGCATCGGGTTAACCTAAATTTAAGATCATGAAAAGCACCCAGATGGGACTCTGAACATAATTGTGTATTCTTCAACAACCTTGAATACATGTATCTTAGCATGCTTAGCAGTGTAAGTGTTGTCAAACAGCATGAAGTTTGCAAGCTTGCAGGCCGTGTAGTTATATTTGGTCTCAGATCTTGACTGATTATACCATTAATGAGCAGCCAGACTGAAACTGCATTGAATTAGCTAGGCTTTTTTCCAGCTAGTTGTCTTAAAGGTCTGCAACTTTGATGAAGTTTTAACTAAGGATGAGAGTTTAACCCACCCATCCTATATTATGGATGTGTGTACACCACAGCATATGCAGGCAGAAGAATAGTGGATTGAACCTTTCTAGGTGTATCATTGACCCCCATTTTTATTGGACCTAAAATGATCAGAAATGCTAGTTAATGAATCCCGTGTATCTTGCTCTTGAAAGTCAAAAGGAAAAAGTAGTTGGCATCGACAACAAGGGTAGATAGTGATTGCTGCAGGATGCTGAATAAGTCAAGAAGAATGGTGCTGAATAGTCAAATTGGCTGCCCCCCTTGGCTCCCTTTTATAAACTCATAATGAAGAAATAATTCAATTTGGCCCTTCTAGGTCTGTCTTTAGTGAGACACTAATGTCCAAAGGCATAAGAGTCTAGAGATCATGAATTTTATATTACAACATTAATATGGATGTGTACAAGGTCTCAATGACAATGTTTTTGCACTGTGTTGCAATGGCATCACATCTAGTAGACTCTCACACTCCATAGTTTGCACAATACGCCCTTGGCCAATCTAGGATTGTTCCTTGATTACTCACTGAAGAGATCAACATGCAGAGTGAGACATCTGAAAGAAGTGGTGAACAGGTCCAAGCTTTCTACTCCAGTTTAGGAAGGGGGCGTGGCAGGTTCTCTTCAAGAGGCCGTGGTACAGGACGTGGTAGTGACAACCAGCAAAACAGATTGAATCAGCAATTTGGCGATATGCAGGTTTCAGGAGGTCGTGGTAACTTTAGAGGCAGGGGGAGCTTTAGAGGAAGAGGTGGATGGCAGAACATAGGTTCTAACAACTCTGGTATTGTGTGTCACTACTGTGGCAAAACAGGTCATATTGTAGCTCAATGTTATGCTAAGAAAGATGATATTCACAGTGGTAAGTTGCAGCAAGGAAACTATGCATTGTCTTCACGACAGAATGAAGACAAAAATGAACGTTTGTTTGTTATGGAGCATTTATGATCCATCTTCGATTGATTTCGCATAATCGTGTTAAATCTCACTTGCGTTTCTCCATCCTCATCCTCATGTTTGTGCCGTTCAGCATTGCAATCTTGTTATTGACTCATTGGGACAATATTAGTGATCACAATCAATCCAAATCATAATCCTTGCCACAATCTAAGGCATGCTGGCTTGCTATGATGACCCCATCCTAGATGACAATGCTGATCACAATCCACTGAATGATCCACCACAATCTCCTCAGTTGTTATAAATAAGCCCATGTGTTTCATGCTAGTTGAGTATTAATATGTTGCAACATAATAAAAGAACAATCCAACTATCATGAGGATATGTATTTTTGAAACCTTACTTAATATGTGGATTAATTTTTAATCACATGGTTAAGTAAATGTTGCACATAACTAGGGTTAGAGCAAATCTACGAGCTCGGGGCCCGAGGAGATCACGAGATGTCAAAGGCAAAAGTTGCTATAAGTTATGCCGCACAGGTACTTGGTGGTATTTGGTGCCAGTTGTTGGTCTAGATCATTTATTTGGCCATAAGTATGAGTTGGTGACACTAGAGAAGTGGTGTTTAATGGTACGTAATACCAATGTGATGGTCAAAGATAGCGTAGAGACCCTTGGAAATGGAAGTTACCTAACTAATTTAATTATTGACTAGTTAGATTATTTTTTAGGGTACCAAAATAATTATTAGATTAATTTTCAGTATTTAAAGATTAAAAAATAATATTTAATTATGGATAATGCTGGAAAAACCATTTCGGATGACTACCACTTGTCAAAAATGCCCATGTAAAACTGAAAAACGTCTGTAGAGGTTGGAGAGAGACATTTTAGTGTATTCAGCCTACAAGAGAGAGGGAGGAGATGTTGTCGGTCTGATTTGCAGCCATTGGAGGACCTTCTAAGGTAGCCAGGGGCAGGAGAAGACCAATTAACAGCAAGTGATAGCATCTACAGGTTATTGAGACAGGGCAACAACAGTAAATGACTGATTTTTTCAGTTCTTTGCATCTACAAGCTGTTGAGACAGTGTAGTACAGTAAATGACATAATTTCTTCAGTTCTTCGCGAAGAAAGTCTAAATTTTCTCTCTTCTCAGCATTCTCTCTTATCTGCCAGCCTTTCCACGGCCTTGCTCCGAAGATTACACCATTGAGATCACTAGAGGTTGAGAAATTTCAGATTTATCTACTGTGAATCCTAATCTGTAGCAGAACTTAGGGTTTAGTAGTAGCCTCAGGAAGCGTGTCAGAAATTGGAAGCTCCAAGACTTGGATTCAATAGGAATGAAGTTGTTTTTAGTCAAATTTAAGTGGAGGAACCAACAAATGAATGGATTTGGGACATTTTTCATCTCCATCAAAGCGGGCGAAGGCCAATTGATTGTTTGAATCAAGGGGCAAATTAGATTGAAGAATTGCTTGTCATTTTGGACAGCAAGGGGAGTTGGAATACTGAAAGGGATTGGGAGAATCCCATTGTACATCAACTTCTTCTTCAATTAAGTTAAATAAATACCGAAAGGGACGCCAATTTTGGGGCCAACAAGGTGTCCAATGTCCAAGATTATATGGTAGAGTGTGCATTTCAGTTTTGTGAATTTTTTAATTGCTGTAAATAGTGCTTAATTAGGTTATTTACCACCCTATCCGAGGAGGAAGATTGGTTTTACCGACTCTAGATTAGAAGCAATTGACTCTCAAACTTCAACGACGCCATGGTACCAAACATTAAGAGGCTTGACGGAAACATGATCAAAGTACCGATGAAGCCATGTCATCTAACACCTAATTGTCTACCAATCTGTATGGCCATTGTCAACGCGCCCTTATGATGTGATCTTTGCATAAGTGACCTACTATTAAGTCACATCACTAGCCCTTAGTTGTGTCTATATGCATGTGTTGGGTGTTTGGAATGAATGAAAACCTATGAGAGTAGGCATCCCTCCAAATGAAAACCCATGCATTGAGTAGCATGCTTCCCATTTCACCTCATTGAGTGGACATTTGTGGGCACATTGCTCACTTGGGGGTCCTAGGCTAGGCAAAGGCTACTTTTGTAGTAGTTACACTTGCTCTCATCGACATCTCTTCACACACATTTTGCAGAGGTAGTCTTGCATGATGATATCTTCTTAAAGAGCCTAATCTCTATCCCAGGAAAAAAAAAAAAGAAAAAATATCTCCATCACCTTTGCAATCTTGGTAGGCCTTCGATAGCACAGGGTGACATGCTTGGTCTTATGACTTAGTCTCTTTGGGGTGGGACCTCTTCTAGTTTAGGCACTAGGCCATGTCCCACGGGATCTTGTTTTTGGGCGTGAGATGGGTTGTTAAGCCACATAATAAGCCCTAAATTTTAATACATTTTTATTGGCTCTCGAATAGCCCTAGAAAATTATTTTAAATCAATCATTTATAGACATGAGACAACTTATGGAAAAAGGCTTTAGAAAGGGTTAGTGTGTGACCATCCCTTCTATCTTTGACAGTTAACCCTATCTTTATTCTAGCACCCTTGCTGCCCCCTTCCTCTTGCCATCCAGTAGCCTATCTCAATGTCTTTACATTGCCTTGTTGCTCTTGCAATATTTCCAACCGCGGTCTTTAGTCCATTGCCATTTGCCACATTTTGTTAGGACTTCTGTTGCCTGGCACCACCTTAGCCAGCTTGATACCAGTTGCTGCTGCTTGGTGACTCGCCTACCTAGCCTTTCATCAATCTCTCCTGCAGGTCACTTTCACTGATAACTGATCATTTTCTCCATGAGCAGGTTGTCTCATTTGTTTTATGATCACAATTGTTGTGTTGTTGGAACAAGCGATTATTACTAGCACTATCCCTCTCCTGCAGCCCCTAGACACTTGCGTTTGATAGTCCAACCTCTCTTGCTCATGGGCTGATTTTGAGTTACCGTAGTTGTTGACTTCAATCACATATCCAGAGAGTTTGTTGTGTTTATAGTCATTGTTGCATCCTCTTAGCCTTGGAAATATCATTCTTCTTTGGCACCGAGAGATGGTGGTCTAGTGCGTATGGGGTCGGTTTGGAGGATGACACACTTCCTAGCATCCCTTCACATGCTCCGAGAAATGGTGGCTATTGGACATTGGGCGCACTTGTTGCACTTGATTCAATTTTACTACTATATTTTTTTTTTTTTTTGAGTTTGTGATTCTCTATGAACCCTAATATTGCATGGTATTAGAGCTATGGGTCTAAAAACACTTGATATAAGTACTAGACCCAGGGGGTCTTGAGGTGTTTGAGGAGTCTTCTTCTAATGAGGGGTATGCACCTTTACCTAGTGAGGAGTTGTCGCTATCCTAGATAGGTGCAATGTAGGTATTGGAGGCCTCTCAGTCTTTATTGCAACAAGATGAAGCCCATGTAGATTAGCCATGATATAGGCCCATCAGGATAATTCATTCTGTGTGAACTATGCTTTTGTGTCATGGATTCTTAAGGATTAGGAGCCCAGTACAGTTAATGAGGCTCTTGCACAGGATGCATGTTGCCATACTATGCAGGAGGAGCTGGATGCGATCGAGTGTAACTAGACTTGGGAGTTGGTTCCGTGTCCATGCAAGTGAAAGGTGATTGTTGTTAAGTGGACCTTTAAGACCAAGTACCTAGCTGATGGCTTCTTGGACAAGCATAAAGCTAGGCTTATTGCCAAGGGTTTTACTCAGAGGGTGGGTTTAGATATTCAGAGACTTTTGCACCTACTACCTATATATCTACTATTCGGGCTATTTTGACTCTAGTAGCTTGTCTTTAGATGGATGTGAAGTCTATCTTTTTGAAACAACATACTAGAGGAGGATCTATGTTTCACAGCCTCTTGGTTTTCTTGTGTAAGGAAAGGAGGATTATGTCTACAAATCATGGAAGGCCCTCAATGGCTTGAAGCAAGCTCTTAGGTCTTGGTACCAGAGGATCGATCAATTCTTCTTACAGAGTGACTTTAATCAATTAGATCATGACCCTAACCTTTATTACAAGGTTATGGGTGATAGGTGTGTCTTAGTCATCTTGTATGTGAATGACTTGATTATCATAGGGAGTGACTCATAGGAGGTTGATCAAGCTAGAGAAATCTTGTGGCAAGAGTGCGACATGATGGATCTTGGGATCCTTTACTTCTTCCTTGGTTTGGAGATCAATTGATGACATAGGGCATTTTCATCTCCTAACACAGGTGTATCTCCAAGCTTCTTTTAGAGTTTGGCATGGTCATGTGTTAGCCTATTTCTTGCCCATGGACCTAGAGTTCAAGTTGGTTACCACTAGAGAACCCCTTCCTAATGCTACGAAGTACAGGTGTCTTGTTGGACCATTGATTTGGCTAACTCATCTTGGCTAGACATTTCTTTTGTGGTGGCATTGTTGTCTTCTTTTATGAAGACTCCTAGTTAGACTCATTGGAGAGCCACTTTGCATGTTTTGTGCTACTTATAGGGGACTTCATGATCCTATGGGATCATGAATGGAGGGGGGGGGACTACTCTTGCTGGACGGAATGACTCGAATTGGGTAGGTGATGTGGAGTCTAGATGCTCTACTACATGTTTTGCTTTCTTCCTTGGATTGGGAGCTATCTCATGGAGTAATAAGAAGCAGCCTAGAGTGGCCTCATCTTCTATGGAGGCCGAGTACTGTGCTATTTGTTCTACCGCTCAAGTGGCAGTTCGGCTTTGTCGCTTATTGGCAGAGATTGGCTTTCCATAGAGAGGACCAACACAATTGGGTGTAGATAAATAGAGTGCCTTAGCTCTAGCAGAGAATCTTGTGTTTTATTCCGGCACAAAGCACATAGAGATTCAGTACCGTTTTGTTATGAAGTGGATCATGGATTTTGAGCCTATTGTCCCATAAAGGACAAGACAACGGATCTCTTTACGAAGCCTCTTCCACAAGCTTCTATGCTTCATCATACGAGGTTGTTGGGTCTTTAAATAGTCCTAGGATTTGAGAGTGGGTGTTAGCTTGCTACATTTTGTTAGTCTATAATCTCTTGGTTGTGAGCTCTGCTAGAGTTTAATGGAGACATTGGAGCTTTGACTATGTTTGCCCATTCAGATTGTGTGCATTTCTTTCCACAGTCAGTGTCAGGCGTGTTCATAGTGTAGGCAATCATTTTCTAGCCCTGCCAAGCTGCACAACCCAAATGATTGTGATTAGTCCCAATTACTGCCACAGTAGCATCTTGCCAGCAGTTAGTGTTGATCAAACAAACTTTTATCTGGACGACAACATAATTTTGGCCCATTTTGGGCAGTTGGGTAAATTTGGGGGCATTAGTCTATTTATACCCCCTCCACTAGTTGGGGCAATCATTGTCTTGTGTCTTCTAAAGGCTTGATCTGGTGCCCTCATTGATGTATTGGGCTGCATGCAAGATTGATCAGTTCATCATTGTAATCAGCATTCTTTCTAGATTCAGTGCATATCTCTCTTCCATTCTTGCTGTCTTTCTCTTCTTCTTTTCTCTCTGTGTTTGTGTTCCTCTTTTGTTGCGCACTCTCACATATAGATTTCAATGAACAAAATGAACAGGAAAGAGAACAACAAGAGCACAAGTACTCAAAGAGAATTGAGTCGGGAAATGGAATCTATATTCCAAGGCTGAAGAATAGTACAATGGCATATGTAGTGAGTCATGGATAGTGTGCATGGGCCTCCCTCTCTCCATGCCATGAGGACGTGAAATTTTGATGCTTTGCTTAGCATTTGCTTAATTGTTAAATCAAATGAGCAAATGTGAGATGCGCACGTAATGTGCAAGTCAGTTTTTCACAATGATGGGTCAAGAACCCTGAGATGTTAGTGGGTGTCAAAAGGCAAAAGTTATAATAAGCTGTACTTGACAGGTACTAGGTGGTACCCAATGATAGATTTTGGCCTAGAAGATTATATATATATATATATATATATATATATATATATATATATATATATATATATATATATATATATATATATATATATATATATATATGCCCATGAAACTCTGAAATTTCTCTCTCCAACTTCCTCTCCATTCTCTTAGCAAGTTTACAGGTTCCCTTGAGATCTTGGCCAAATTTAGTCTAGGAGGGTGCAATTGAAGAATTTCTGTTGCTTGAAATTAGGGTTTACCAATCACCTTGGGAAGAGTGCTTAGAAATTGGGGCCTAGCACTTGAAATTGAGCAACTGAAAATTGGGAATTTCAGAGAATTTCAAGACGCCATACAATCAACATCAAGTTTGGGACATAGTTTGTCGTCCCAAGAGCAAAATTAAAGGCCAATCCCCAAGCAAACTAAGGGGCAAATTGATTTGAAGGCTTTGCTAGTTGATATGGACAGCAAGATGTATTAAAGCAACCACTGATACATGTGATCCATCAATGCTATTACCACATATATCAATTGAACTACAAATGACTTTCTTAGATTGGGCAACACAAGCATAGGATCTAAAGTCATCTTGTCCTTCAACTTTTCAAATGCTGAAATTTTCATTATTGTCCATCTAAATGGCACATCCTTCTTCTGTAAAGCATGCAATGGAGATGCAATTTTAGCAAACCCGCGTACATACTTCTTGTAGTAAAAACATATACCCAAGAAGCCGCGGATCTCATGTACATTTCTCAAAGATGGCCATGATTGTATTGCTTCAACCTTTCTAGGATCCATGCGAATATCATTAGCCAATAAAATATGCCCCAAAAAGTGGATTTCATACAAAAAGAATTTACTTATCTTGCCATTGATAACCAGCGTATGCTTACGCAGTTCATTGAATACAATATCCAAGTGCGCCACCTCGTTCTTTGAATAGAGAATTATGTCATCAAAGAAAGTGTCCACAAATTCTCTATGTGGCATGAAAATGTGATCCACTGTCCGATTAAAAGCGATAGGAGCATTTGTGAGTCCACAAGGCATGAGAAGAAACTCATATAGCCCAAAAGATGTTCTGAAAGTTGTCTTAGGCACATCCTCCGATCTAATGCATATCTGATGATACCTACTTTTTAAATCTATACGGCTGAATATGGCTGCCCCTTGCAATCTATCCATAACATCATCGATCCGGGGAATTTGGAAAGTAGTTTTTTATTGTGATTTTATTCAGAAATGATAATCAATGCACATACGCCTAAACCATCCTTTTTCTTTATCAAAAGCACTAGAGGATAAAAAGAAGATGAGCTAGGTTGAATTAGCCCTTTTTCTAATAGCTCATTTACCTGACTCATAATCTCCTGTTGGGCCGCATTGACTTTGTAAGGTGGCTTATTAGGTGGGCTACTTCTAGGATGAGATCTATGCCATGATCTTTCAGCCTTTTAGGCGGTAATTGCCCTAGAAGTGGCTGAGAGAAGTAATTGGCATACATTTTCAGAAATGACATGCGATTCTTCTCTAACTTAGATATAGTATGTTTTTTGGGCATGTGTTTATTTGTTTACTGGCTATTTCCAACATTCTCACTATTCTCTTTATCCTTAGTAAAAACCAAGTACACTAAAAGATGATCTTTCATTACTTTAGAAATGGTAGCTCCAGATACAATAGGGATGGATTCACCTTTCAACTTTACATCAAGTGTGAGTGCCTTTCCTTATGTTGAATAGTGATCTCTTTTGTACGAGAATCAATTACTGCATGCATACGGTGACACCATGGCATACCAAGCAATACATCATAATCCTCAAGTGGAGCAATAAAGAACTCTTCGCAATTCACATGTTCCTGTATATGCAACCAAAGCTTTCCAATGAGTGGTGTGACGAGCTATGCATGGCCTTTGCATGCCGTTTCAACTTTCCCCATGGGTCCCATCTTATTCTCTTTGATGCTTAGGCGGGCTGCCATGTCTTTAGAGATGAAGTTGGCTCGTGCATCATTATAAAAAAAAATCAATGCATGCTGATTCCTAATTTTGCCCCATGCTTTCTACACAAGTTAGTAGCATCATCATTGGGCTTATCACTAACAACATCAAGCACCAATCCCATTGATATTTTGGGCTTTTTTCCTTTAGAATCTCCCTGATTTTTTGATTTTCCAGCTTGCTGCCTATTGGGACAATCCCTTGCAATGTGACTCTTTTATTCACAAATAAAACATTTATTTGCAGCCATCAATTCCCTACATTGTGCCAATGTTTTCGAGCCCTTTCTTTGCTGTTTTGGCGTATTTACAGGCTGATTTTGAGATCTACCCCTTTTCTTAGCCTGAAACAAGTTTTAATTCGGTTTCTCTCCTCTCTTTAGGAAGCTCGAATTCTTCCCATGCAGCAAAGAATCGGCTGTAGTAGCAGTCTCTATGAGGTGAGACATGCTAGACTTGGTGGATTCAATGCAAAAATCCCTGATTCCTTTGGGCAGCCCACAAATATATATTTCCACTTGCTCATGAAGTGGTACAGGGCGATAAGAAGTAATAGGCAGGAATGCATTCCAAAACTTCTTATAATATTGCTCCAAATTCTTACATTCCTTAGCATCTAACTTATTCCAAGCTGTCATGATGTTCACCTTAAAGGTACTCGTCAACTAATTTGATGCAACATTTGCTTGAATTGTACCCACATTGATGGTGCTCTACCTTGCATCAAAAGAGTGAACCACCACTACAATGCATTCCCTTTCAAGAAAGTGGTTGCCTTTTGAATGTTTGAGGACTCAGTGAAGTTTTCCCTTGACTAGGATGCATCAAATTTTTGAATGGAAGTCAAAGCTTTCAGCCTATCTTGTGCAATGCTGAAGGACTCAAACTTCACTGCCTTTCCATCCTCATCATAGTCTTTTGCTGCCCCTTTGGGTGTCAGATTGTCATAGAGTGGCTGCTGCAAAAAGGGCGCATTTGCTGAATTTACATCAAAACCAACATCAAAGGGAGCATTTACATAGCCAACACTCATTCCTTGAGTACCATAAGCATTTGGGGATGTAGATGCATTACCAAACATGTTACTTTGTGCCCTAGGCATCAAACCAATGCTACTATACAAAGGGTTTTGTACATTTCCAGGCATACCCGAACACATTGGGCCTTGCACACCATGCATTGGCTACTGCATACCATAAGGATTTGTGCCATACATTCCCGTATGCAGTCCATGTCCACCCATAGCATGAAACATTGTGCTTCCACCAAAGTATCTTTGCTGCCCCATCATAGCATGCATACTTCGTTGTCCAAAATCTATTGGATTGGCACTTCCATGATGGCCTTGCGTTTGCATTCCTCGCCCCGTAGGTACCAACTGTTTTGCTTCTTTTGCATCTTTGGGAGCTTCAAATGAAGTCTTTGGTATCACCTTTGGTGCACCTTACTATCCTAAAGGTGTAGAAGATGCCTTCTTATTCTTTCCCTTGCTGTCCTTCTTCGGAGCATTAAAAAATCAGGTAAATTAAGGATCCTTTTGTTAGCAAATTAGTGAGTTCATGGTTGAGTCTGGACTTATGGCTGGCATCAGAGATTATTTAGGCACTTTATTTGCCATTGTTTATTGTGGATTGGCATTATTTGCAACCAGTCGACCAACATTTAATGTTAGCCGACCAGTCATATTTCAGGCATTTATTTGTTCTATATATTGTCTGGCTCCCTCCTCCACCATTCATTCATCACTTGACAGTTTCTGGGGAGAGGGAGTAGGTGCCAGTGCCTCCATAGCCGGTGACTCGCGTTGTACCTGTACTGTCTCATGTCTTGGTATATGGATTCCATTTCCCGAGCATACATCTGAGTTCTCATCTGTATTGTGTTATCTCTTTCTTTTCTTTTGTCTTGTGTTCAACAGTTTATTTCAGCACATGTTTATGCCTCCATTGCTGCACTACTTTTGACATGGTATCAGATTTCAGGTTTTGTGTTTTTGCTGTGTTTTATTACTGATTTCAGGACTGATTTAACCCTCTGCTGCCCTGGTCACTGTTGTCAACCTGATTGCGACCAGTTTTTGGCTTCCATACTCTGCGTTTTGATCAGCATCTGCATCGCCTGCCTGTCCAACACCTCTTGCTGCCTGTGTTTTCATCATCAGGCTGCTGGCGAACAGTTTCCTACACCTGTTTATGCAGTGTGCAGCCTGTGTTTTGCTGTTTTCAGCACTCTTTTGGGCTGGGTGATTGGCAGAATAGGCCGTTTTTGTTGTTTCTGGTAGTTTTGAACTAATTTTTTGACTTTGTGCAACAGATTTTAGCTTATTTTGATCAGATTTTGGGTTATACTGTATGTGTACTCTTGTTTTTTGCCGTCTGTGCTTGTGGTTTGGCTTTGTTCCCTCTCCCAATCCCTTCTTTTCTCTACTTTTCTAAATCCTCTCCAAATGGTTCCTCCATGCACCTCCACTGATGACAAGCTCCATGGACCTGATTATTACATGTGGAGTGTGGTGATGAAGGCTTGGTTTATCCAGAAGTGGTTATGGTACGTGGTTGGCAGAGCTATGGCACATCCTCAACAACCTTCTCCTCTTCCATCTGATTTTGATGAAGACAACTATGAGGAGGTAGTCCTTACATGGAATTCGGATGATGCCCGTGCTTATTCAGCATTACTTCGGTGTATTTCCAAAGAAGTCCTATTGGCGGTCACCTCTTGTACGATAGCTTTAGACGTATGGTCGAAGTTGTAGTTGATGTACGAGACTCCTTTCACCATGAGGGCCGTTACTCTCTATGGCGAGCTCGAGCAACTGAAGTTTGAACCCAAGGATACGATCCAATCATTTCTACTTCGAGTTACCCAACTCTAGGACCAGCTTTGCACTATGCAGTCTGTCCTATCAGAGGCACATGTTGTTGGTATGGTACTCTACAAGCTTCCTCGGGAGTTTGATGGAGTGGCGAATGCTTTATTGGCACAAACGTCTACTACTTCTATCAGTTTTCTTCATATGTCCTTGATGCTACTTGAGCATGAGGCTACTTTGCGACTATAGGAGAGGCTTCCGTCACATTATGGAGGTTTAGGTGAGGCTCTTGCAGCTTTGGAGAGGGGTTTGAAGATAAAGAAGTTGAAGGCCCAGTGTTACCACTGTGGCAAGAAGGGTCATTTAAGGAAGGCTTACAAAGAGTTAGCGGCTTCCAGTAATAAAAAGGCGTAGAAGACGAGCAGGATGCGGACTCCTCTGATGAGTCATCCTCTGCCTCAGGTTTCGATTCCGATCCTCTGGCCAAGGCAAAGTCCAAGGCGCAGAAGGGATCCTCTTCTTCGGGCATTGCAGTTTCTTCATTTCCCTATGAACATCCATACTGAGAGGCATCATCATTGCTTGATTACATCTCATTGTATGAAGATATATTGTTGTAATTTCTTAGCTGAGAGAAAAAGTCAGCACTAGCCTTCCTTCTTGGAGAGGGTGGTAATTTCCTAATTAGGCACTTAATTACAATAATCAGCAAATAAACATAAATTGAAATGCACAATTTACCTTAATAATCTCGAACATTGGACACCCTATTGGCTTCAAAACAGGCGCCCCTTTTTGTATTTCTTTACCTTGATTGCTAATGGAATGAGTACAAGTTGAGATTCACAATCTCCTTTGTTATTCCAAAAAGCCTCTTTGCTGTAGCAACAATCAACAATCAATTTGGGCCAATTGCCCCTTGATTTTTCACCGAGGACTTGCACAAATGGAACCATCAACTGACCAAATGTTACCCTAAATTATAATGAACGGACTGGCATTTGAATTCCTTGACAATTACACAAATTTCAGGTATTGAATTTAGTGTACGATGCCTCCACCAATTGACACAAGTTCTGATGTAGCTATCAAACCCTAATTTTTGCAGAAATTTAGGGTATACAGGAGAGATCTCTCTATTATCCACCAAATTTGGTTGAGGACTGATCAAAATGGCCGAGAAATGCTAATATCTCCTGTATGGGTTGGAGAAGGTGAGAGAAAGTCAAGATGAGAGAGAAATCTGATTTTCTTTGCGAGAAAACCCTAAATTCTACCTACTGTTTGCTCTAGTTTGCATTTAATGTAGTCACCTACTGCCAAGCACCTCCAAAATGCTGTCACCTGATCAACAATGCTATTGCTAGCTCCTAGAAGGTGACTCCCTGCTGTCCCCTACTTGTTGAGGTCCATAGATAGTCGTCTTTTGCAGCAAATTGTTGTTCATAGATCAGAAAATGGACCAGCAGCTCTCTCTCTCTCGTCCAAGCTGTAAACTAACTGAATGGTTGGGACCTAGCCCCCAAAAACGTTTTCTCAGTTTGTATGGGCATTTTTGCTAGGTAGTTGCCTTCTAAACCCATTTTTTAGCATAATTAATTTTCAAAATTAAATAATCCTGAAAATTAATTTCACCCCTTCTGACCTTGCATGTGCCTATTCATAATTAAGTTGGCTAGGCCATTTTCAACTTGGAGTGGTCCCCAATCTCTGTTGATTCGTAGATTGGCATTAATTAATTAATTAATACTAGTTCCTACTGTCACCACTGACACTTATCGGTGAAATAACCATCCTAGGGTCAATTGACACCGACCGACTCCTAAAGCCCAGCTGATCACAACTTTTGCCTTTGATACCCACTGTATCCTCAAGGTCCTTGGCCTATTACCATGAAATAACTGCTATGTGCATCACATGTGCTTAAATAACCTTGCACATTTGATTAATAACTTAATCAAATGCTATCAACAAGATTGAAGCATCTCAAAATTTCACTTCCCCGTGACAATCATAGGGAGCGACTCACAAGAGGTTGATTGGCGGACTTGGGAGATATTGCCATAGGAGTTCGACATGATGGATCTTGGGATCCTACACTTTTTCCTTGGTTTGGAGATGTATCGAATGGCACAAGGTATCTTTATTTTCTAGTGTTGAGAGGAGGTTGCTACATGTTTGTGTCCACCATTGCACCTATGTGTGGTGGATTCTGTGAGTTTGTATCTGAGTTACTTTTAGAGGTTGTTATGGTCGAGTGTCAACCTATTTCTTGCTTAATGGACCCCAAGTCCAAGTTATTGGTAGCAGGTGATTCCCTTTCAGATGCCACCTACTACAGGTCCCTTGTTGGCTCTTTGATTTGGTTGATCCATACTTGGCCGGACATCTCTTGTGTGGTGGCTTTGCTGGCTTTTTTTATAAAGACTCTTATTTAAGCTCACTAGAGAGCTGCTTTGCGCGTTTTGTGCTATCTATAGGGGACCCGATCCTATAGGCTCATGTATGGAGAGGGGGACCACTCTTTTTGGATGGAGTTACTTTGACTGGGCATGTGATGTGGATTCGAGATAATCCACTACTAGTTTTGCTTTGGCCCTTGGTTTGGGAGCTATCTCGTGGAGCAATAAGAAGTAGCTTATTGTGGCGCTTTCTTCTACAGAGGTAGAGTATTGCACTCTTTGTTTGATTGCTATGGAGGTAGTGTGGTGAAGATTGGTTTTTCCCAAATAGGGCCCACTCAGCTATGTGTGGACAACTAGAGTGCCCTTGCTATAGCTAAGAACCTTGTGTTTCATGCTTGCACGAAGCACATTGAGGTTCAATACCATTATGTTCGAGAGTGGATCATGGATTCCAAGGTTTACTGTCCTACAGAGGACAAATGCAATGGATCTCTTCACAAAGCTCTTCACTTTGGCCATCATCTTCTGCAGGTTGCTCCTTTGACTTTGGCATTCTCTCCTGTCTCAGGTGTTGCTGCTGCCGTCATCATTTCTAGCCTGAGCTGGTGCCCTCACTAACGCCTCGGGCTGCATGCAGGGACTGATCAGTCCTCTCTTTGTATTCAACATTCATTATTCAGTCAGTACAGATTTCTTCCTTTCTTCTTCCTGCTGTCTCTTTCTCTCTCCATGTTCCTGTTCCCTCTTCTGTTGTGCACTCTCACAGCAGCCTGATTTCTTTTGTTCTGGGCAAGCAGCATTGCCACATGGCAAGGTGGACAGCATTCAATGGGTAAGCAGTATTTGCATGGCAGCTTTTATGATTAGGCAGTCCTGCAATCCAATCTGCATTAAATTCATGTCAGTCATCTTTCCAGCCTTCCCCTATTCATTGCAGCCCTCGTCTCAACCATGTCATTCATTCAGCTCATGGCAAGCCCTCATACCAGTTTGTCATCATCCTACATTCCATCATTGCATTCCTTTTGTCTCCATCTTCTCTTCTTGGAGGCTAGTGTCTCGTTTTCAAAAGGCATGATGTTTTTTAAGGCCCCGAAAAAGTCAAATATGTTTGAGCTAGACATTCTTCAGGTTTTGCAAGCTTTTTCAGAACTTTGCATGGACCTTTTCATGGACGAGCATATGGGTATGATGAAGGAATGTATACTTGACTTTGCCAACTTGAAGGGTGTTGTTTGTAATGATTTTTCAGTACGTTTTAGTGTGGAGACCTGGTCAATAGTTGCATGCAACATGAGGAATCTTTGTCAAGGATTGCATTTTCTATATGGATATTATAAACAACAAGGGGATAATTAATTTCGCATTTTATATATGGATATTATAAATAATAAGCGGATAACTAATTTTATAAGTACTTATACATTGGTATCATGCTAAACAGATGGTTGTCTTGAGGATGATATTAGGATAAGTCATATTGAACTAGAGAATAGGGTTGAAACTTTCCGTTTTTTAAAGGGCATCATAGGAAAGTTAACTGTATCAACAGTTCTTTGCAACACCTGTATTCACTCTTTGAGATCCACATGATGGTAGCTCAATTAATCGAGAAGTAATATTGTTTGCTTTAGGTTTGGTGTCGCAGTTTTGTTGAAATCTGCACCATTGATGTTTTCTCATACTCCTTGATGTCATTCTCTTTGATGTGTTTTGAAGGAATGGACATGTGTATAAAAATGAGCAAATGCATATTATCTGTGTCTGTTGGGCAGATAGACGCAGGGAAGTCTAATGTAATCGTTGTCTTGTACAGAAGCAAGTAGAGAATTTTCTGCTCCTCCTCCTGTGAAAGAACAAGTTGTTCCTTCCGTTGCATCCTCTGATTCACTTCAGGCATCAGAAAACTTGGATGAGAGCAGTGGTATTCCCAAGTTGCAGCAGAATGATCAAAAGGAGTTTGTGAAACAGGATAGAGACGTCTCATTTGAGCCAGAGAGCAAGACTGCAGGTCAGATTTCTATTTTAAGTGAGGATCTTGAAGATGACCATAAAATGGAAGATTTTCACCATGTTTCTGTGTCTTCTACTGCCAGTGCTTCTACTTTACAAGAAAACATAGAACATAACGAGTGTTCCCCTGGGATTTCAACGTCAGTTTCTATTGTGCCTCCTGTTGAGGATGTTGCAAAAGAAGAAAGTTCTGCCAACATTTTGTTTGAGTCTAACCAGGGTGAAACGAAACTAGATGTAGAAAGTTCTGATAAGGTTAGTTCCCTCTCAACTGTTTCAGAGGAGGTAGTTGGTGATGATACGTCCCCTCAGAAGTCCTCTGTTGCTCTTCCTGATGCCTCAGTCACAGTTTCTTCTAGCCTAAGTGCTCTTCATACATCAGCTTTGGGTGAAAGTAACTTATCAGGCTCAGAAAAATTCTTGAATGATGAGGTTGATGATGTGCATGCTATATATGATGCTACTAAATCGTCCAGTGATATCAATGTTGAATCAGCAAGCTGTTCTAAGTCAGTTCATGAAGAAGTAACACTTGTGAATGTGCCATATATGCCTGAATCTTCCATTTTTGATGCGGAGCCAACTCTACATGATATTCCTTTCAAAACTCAAGAATTTATGACTCCATCTAATGAAACTAATTCTGAAAAGGAATCTAATCAACGTGAGCTTTGGGTCAAAAGAAAATCTGATGTTGAACCCTTTGATTCCACCCTGGAATCTAGATGGTGGTTATCTGCTGGCTTAACTGCTCCATCTGCTTCATCAGCTGCTTGGCTTAAACCACTGGGGAGAGTAGTAGTGCCTGCTTCAGTTGACCACATGCAAGAGCAAGTACTGGCAGCACTTCAGGCATTAAAGGTTAGCCTTGGCAAATCACAATTTTGAAGTTCTAATCTGTTGTCTGCTTTGCTCTTTTGTGTAGTTTCCTTTTGCTTTTTTGTCGGCATTGGAACCTTTTGTCAGGATCTTTCTTTCTTGTTGTTCCTGAAAAGGAGCCCTTGTGAAAATGCTTTTTTTAAACCTGGATCTGCTCTTGATAGTATTCAAAAAAAAAAAAAAAGAGCATCAGGTGTGGTGCCTTTCTAGATTCTAGTAATTCAGAGAATTCCATCTTATTGTAAACATTAAGCCAGGAAGTTCCTTCGCTTTGTGATGCTCTGTAGCAACTGATCTATCAGGTTCAAAAGAGTAGCTTCTACTCATGACACAGCATCAGTGAAAATTAGCATAATATTACTGTCATCAATGACTCTATTTTCTGCATTGGAGCAGCAGCATTCTTTAGAGGATTGGCTTTCAGTCTTGTCTTGTCACTTTCTGGATAAAATTGATTTCATCTCACTGAAGAATGATGCTGGGTGTGTAGTCTCTCTATAAGTGTGTTTTGCATAGAAATCATACTGTTAAAACTAGCTACATCCTCGTATTTTGCAGATTGAATTTGCAAAGAGATAGTGGATAAGAGATGTTTACAGTCTGCATGGTGGGATGGCCTTGTCATGCATATATGGAATAATGGTTAGAGTACATCCATAATCCATTCTGTTAATCTTCCTGAGAGCAGGAACGCTCCTGAGATCTAGCTTGTATTCTTAATTCCTTGTGTTCCTAGGTGTGCTACATGAGATACAGTGAAAGTTGATTCTCACATATTAGGTTAACCAGCAAGCAATTGAATGTTCTTTTTGTTACATTTGACATTTGTCTACAAGTGTCTGAAAGGTTTTCGTGGTCGTTTATGGGACATGGACTTACTTTAGCTTTGGCCTGTAAGTCTAGGCTTGAGTGTGACTTTAGGACTTGTGAGTAACTTAACTTCTGCAACTGAAAGTGAAATTTATTTGA
The DNA here is from genome assembly GCF_053477565.2 of Lygodium microphyllum. Lineage (NCBI taxonomy): Eukaryota > Viridiplantae > Streptophyta > Polypodiopsida > Schizaeales > Lygodiaceae > Lygodium > Lygodium microphyllum. Next base: position 43,878,997 of record NC_141156.1, read on the forward strand.
ATTATGGAAAATTGTGATTCAAGTGATGTTGGATTTCCAAGTTGACTAGTTGCACCAGCTTAGGCCCCAGTAGGTCAATCAAACAGGGTGAAATACTTGCATGTCAGTCATTTTCTGCCAGAGAAGTGGGAACAAATGAAAAAAGAAACAGCAGGGACGCATTTCAGTTGCTACATGATCAGTCGACTTGAAGGCTAGCTATGTACTCTCTAAGATTCATTTGATCAACTACACTGACCATGGCATTGTGATGCATCAGGCAGACACGTACATCAGCAGTGAATCTGTGTTGTGAGTTAGCCACAAAGGCATCCTACCACCTGGTTCACATCTGCTGCCTTGAAAGATCTATTGATCTGCATTAAAGGGCCTTGCTCTGCATTTGACTGGTTAGTCTAGAGTTTTCTAGTGGCCAGCTGGGTGTGTCAAAAAAGCTGTTAGAATGATGCAATCTGAAAACAAAGGTACAATACATCCACAAAGGCATAAATGCATAGAATTCAAGATGAATGGAACAGAATCCACTGGCTGCAAGATGACAAGATACATTGGCCATCAGGATAGTGAAGAGGAGCAACAGTGGTAGCCTCTCATGTATGCCAAGGACAAAAGCTCTCATTTCCAAAGACTTCACAATAAGATGCCAAAGTACAAGTGTGGAGTCTCACGAGGACCAAAAGTGGTCCAACTAGTGTGTACACATATAAGGTGCCAAAATGACCTTGAGACCCTCTCTCAGGTTATAGGTGATCACCAATTAATAAGAAGATTCTTTCAGGTCATAGGTGATCACCAATAAGTAAGAAGTTAGGTTACAACTTGCAATATGCACTCTCTAGTAGCATGCAATCACTATATTCACTTGGTAAGTTGCACATGCATATAAATGCCAATGAAGTGACTGACCACCAATGCGCCAAGGATAGGAAGGAGCTGACCAAGCCGTGGCACACCTAAGTCACATTAGCTGTTGACAAGCTCCGTGTGTAACATATATGAATTCCTCCCATAAGCATCAACATTCCTGATGGTTATCTCAGTAAAGCAAGTATAAAACACATCAAGTGCAAAAGTACATGAATTTGGAGACAACACATCATCCAAGATCATGACACTTTTGCAGTTGAGAAGGATGGAGAAACCTGTGAATGTCCATGAGACATGTGGGACCATGAATGCCACTACCTTAGTAAGTTGTGAAAGGAAAGCTGATGATGTCGTTGGAACCACATGCAACATAGAATCCTCTAAGAGCCAATGAGAATAGGAGGCTGGAACAACTCCCAAAAACCTGCATCTTCAATGGCCGAAACAAGCCAAATGATCTTTTGTGTAGCATTGATATAAGAACAATAACACTTAACCAAGGGTTGATTAGTAATCTATCAGATGCTAAACAAAGGTTTCAATGATAATGTAACCATAGGAGCAAATACTAGTGCGAGTGAGAGAAGTGTAAGTAGATACTTTGGTTGAGATAGCCATCATTATTAAGTGTGTGGATGTTTCTTTTAAACAAGTGGAAACCCAGGACACAAAATTCTTAAAGAGAATGGACCAAATCACAAGCAAGGGAACACACAAAACAAATTCATGATAGCCAAAAATGCACACTCAGTTGCTAAGCATGTGCTGAGGGCTAAGCAGGAAGAAGCATGATGAACAGCTAGCTAACAAGTCAAACACATATGAGCAATCAGAACACTGACACTTCACGCCAAGCATCTTCATGACAACATCACTATAGCGAAGAGGAGCAACAATGGTATCCATGCCAAGGATGAATACTCTCACGTCCAAGGTACATGCTTATTGCCAGCTATTGTAGGTCTGAGTTTTACAAACAAGATTAGGCCACATTCAGCAAGGATTGTGATTGGCATTCTCAATTGTATCCTTAGACGTGTGCTGAATCTTTTGCTAGTGCATGCAATGTTTATCCCAGCATTACAACTTTTTTGCATCAGTGTCAAAGCTGGATTTGATGGTATTTGATGAGTCATCAACCTTAGCTGTAGTACAATGTTTTCCAAGCATTATGAAAGCAAAGACTTCTACTTGCAGGCTAGAGACTTCAGTTTTTACAGTGTCTTCTCTCTTTGTCCTCTTGGATTTGACTTTATCTGATTTATATAAGATATAGTTGCCAAGGGTTTCAGAAATGGGTGGTATGAAACAGGCTTCCAAAGTTTCATACGAGTTTCCTAAAATATAAGAAATGAGTTTATCTTGAAATCAAAATTATTGAAATTATATAAGACCATAGCAAAGTATATTTTGAATCCGATTCAATATTGTATACCAAATCTAAGTGAGTAATCAATAGATTAACAATTTACATAATACATATACTGTACACCGTATTATACGATTTTTTGTTCAGATTTGACATTTCATGAATAAAAGAGGCATGATGCCATAGATTTGCCCAAACATAGAAACTGCAATCAATGTTGAAATAACAATACTACTCCATGTCTCTAAATGACATCGTAACGAATCTATGGACCTTGTAAGATGCAATACTTCACATGTCACATGAATCACAAAAGCTGCTAATTAATAATGTTCAAACTTCAAATGACAATAAAATAAAAAATTCCAAACTTAAAAATACCTCAAAGTTCAAATCTTAAGTCCTTAATTAAAAATCTTGAGTCAAGCCTTAGTGGTATCTATATCCTCATCCATACTTATCTCCTCATCTCCCAACTCAATGTCATCAGTCTCATCCTCATTGCTGTTGCTACTCTCAAAAGACTCCTCAAATGCATCCTCAATAATTGGAGGTGGCTTTGAAGTATTGACACTATCTAAAGCTTCTCTCCGAGATCATGTGATACAAGGTGTAGTAATCTCCTCGTACATCATAGTATATAGATATCTCTTTCCTTGTGTGGAATATCTGTCATCTCTTTGCATTTCGTGACATCTATCTTGTTTGGGTTCACTTGATAAGGCTTGATCGGATAGTCAATTAGCTCAAGTAATCGTAGATTGCAATATCCAATTATTGTGTAGAGAGTTTATTTCTCTTCTCGATATGAAGCAAGGCCCATGTACTCTAGTTCCTCTCACAAGGCTTAGAGCTACAATCTTATAAGGGAACTCTCATGGCGATGTATTTATAAAAGAAGACATGTTAGAAAATTTAATACTCGTATAATTTTTTTAAAAAAAGTATGTATTATGGGAGTTGGGTGATGGATCAAATATTTACTTTTATCAAGATAGGTGTCTTGATGCCATATTTTTTCCACCAAGAGATTGGTTGCAGTCGAGGCTCTCCTCACTTTGCAGTGTGTAACTTAAATACTCTGCTCCAATTGCGAAAAAGAAAACATTCATTGTCCAGTTTCAAAAGCATATGATTGTTGTCTTCCATAATTTTGCTTATATACTCATTTCATCCATCCTCTAGTTCTTTGTTAATATATTGTTGTTTATCTCTTCATAAAGATGAAGGATATGGGTAATGGCATAGATGGATTTATGAGACCAATCTTAATGTCGATTCTATATGTTTTTTAAAACCCTAATCCTTTATATACAAAAGAAAAATGTAATGAAATCCCAAATTTTTAGAGAAAGAAAAAACAAGATGAAAGTAGCTCTTTATTTTACAAAATCTCGATTTTAAAAGAATGTATATCTAGAAGTTGACAATGTAGCATTTGCGTCCAAGGCCTTTTCAATTTTGCCATGAACTCGTAAAGAAGACCGATGGTGCTCTCCTCCATATTTGTTAATTTGAGGATACTATTATACATGGGATTCATGCTTTTCACTAGACTAGTTGCGTCTTGCTACCAATCATCATTTAGGACCATGCAACAAAATGCAATTGTCTTGGGATTCTTTTTTTCCTCCCAGTTTCGCTACTCATGACAAAAAACAGTACGAAGCAAACCATATTGTACACCAATAAGCTTTTCCGAGACAATAAATATAGATGTAAACCTTGTTTTGGAAGGCTTAATAAGCAAACCATGTCGCATCCCAACAAGCTTTTTCAAGACAATAAATATACATGTAAACCTTGTTTTGGAAGGCTTAAAAAGCTCTGAATCACTGTATGCCTTATACATGTTGAGAACCTTGGGTCTCTTGGAAATAAAATTAACCATGGTACATGCAGTGGAGAAAATATGATCCACCCAAGGTAGTTTCACTAGATCCGCAATCATTAGGTCTAGGCTATGTGTAGTATAAGGTGTCAAAACAATGGCAGAGAACTCTTCTTCGAGCGTCTTTTCCATGGCTACACAATTTGATCCATTATCTATAATCACTTGCATAACATTTCTTGGACCTATATCGATCATTGCTTGTATAGATGAGACCATATGTATGTACCTGTGACAATCGTACTTGCAATGCCAATGCATCTATGGCACATAGAAACATAGTGCCTTTGCAAGAAGAAACCAATATGTTCTCTCATGTTGCCTTCAAAGGCTCTAGCTCTTTGGTCAAGGCCTCTTTCTTATAGCGAAGCTCCTTGGTACGCAATATCTCATACTTTTGACCCTCCCATTCATACCCAATGTGAGAGATAGCATAAATCATTGAGTTCCATCGGAAGTTCGAAGAATGTAAAATGATAAACCACATTGTACGAATAGCTTCGTGATCTTTCTAATAGCTTTCTTAACCCTTGCCTTTTGCAATGATGCTTTCATGTCTCCTTGCTTATGTATGGGTAGTGCGGTTCTCTTAGCTGAGGGGATGGTCGGCATGGAGGAAGAACATGTAGCTTGTGACTCCTCTATAGAGTCAGCTTTATTGTCCACGTCAAGAGAGGTCCTCAGAGATGCTAGAATTGTTGAGAGGTTTAGCTTTGGGCCTTGGCTCATCCCATGCATTCACTCGATCAATGGGAATACCCAACATTTGGGCTTGCCATGACGTAAGACTCTTATACACATTTTTGGGCACCCTTGAGCAAGGCCCAATCCCAAAGCCCCTTGTTTGTGAAAAATGAGCTTTCAATCTTTGTGCCACACGGTGTTGATGCTTTGCACAAAACTTGCACACCCTGCGAAGAAAAAAGAGTAATCTGTCATGAGTCGAGAGTTAAGACTTACCATGTGCAAGAGCAGGCCAAACGACGAAGACATGACATGCCAAAACCTCTAGTATATGCCTCATGCACAATATGCGCTACAACATGTAAGTTACAAGTACATAGATGGGACTAGATACCTTGTACATAAATGATCATACAAATGAGAGAGAGAGAGAGAGAGAGAGAGAGAGAGAGAGAGAGAGAGAGAGAGCGCACGCGTGCATGTGTGAAAGTTTGATGCTTAAAAAAAGGGGGTTGGGGGGGGGTGTGGTAAAAGATACCCTATATTTTCATTGAAATTGTACTTGACTAAATCAGCTCATTTCATCCCTACCAAGGCTTAATTTACAGCAAAGCAAGTGGCTGAACAATTTATGGAATGTATTTTTCAGCTTTATGGTATGCCATTGAAAATCGTATCCGATCATGATACTAAGTTCATGGGAGGTTTTTGGAGGAGTTTGTTCACTTCTATGGGAACAATTTTGACTCCTAGCACGGCATATCATCCCCAAACAGATGGCCAAACGGAGCGTGTCAATAAGTGGTTGAAAGTCTATCTTCGACATTTTTACCATGACACTTAAGCTTCATGGGATCATTAGCTACATCTTGTTGAATTTTGTTATAATAACACTCATCATATGAGAATTGGCTTGTCACCATTTGAAGTGCTTTATGGATACGAAGTGCAAATACCTTTTGCTCTCTTTCATGAAGATGTGAATCCACAAGCCAAGGCTGAAGTTGAGAAAATGGAAGCTCTTTTACATCAATGCAAAGAAGACATTAGAAAGGCACAAGATGTTATGAAGGCTTATGCTTATGAAAAGAGGAGGCCTTCGGAGTTTGAAGAAGGAGATTGGGTATTTCTCAAAGTGCCTAAATCTAGGTGTGCTTCTCTCAAAGGCGGTCATAATAAGTTGGCTCATCATTACTATGGGCCTTATCAAATCCTTAAACGAGTTGGTGAGTTTGCATACAAGCTTGATTTGCCGCCTTCAACAAGGATTCATTGTACCTTCCATGTTTTCCAACTTAAGAAATATGTGGGTTCCAGCTGTAAAGGTTTTAGAGGAGTTACCTCCCATAGATGAAGATGGTCTCATCATTTATGAGCCTGAAAAGATTATTGGCAAAAGAGAAAAGATTTTAAGGAACCGTTCATTATTGGAATACCTTATTAAATGGCGAGGTTTGCCCATGGAGGAGTCTACTTGGAAACCATCATCATACCTTGATTCTTTTCCATGGCTTTTGTAGGAAATAGAGTAATATCTGAACGTCCTAGGACAGCTTGCTGTACTAAATTTCTGTCATAAAAATAATTGCTCTACGATCATCAAATTTGGATTTTAAAGCATGGCTCGATACTAGGGATTGTCCTCTACATTTCTATAGCTCATACATGGTGATTAGACATTTCTTCTTCAAGTTATGGCCGTTCTTGTGCAACAGCCTGTTTTGGATAGTTTCCAGCAGTATACTTAGATTTCATACTTGTACTGTACTGTACCATACTGTACGCCATGTAGGGAGACAACCCCGGACATTTGTATATGTCTAGTAGTTAATTGCCTAAATTCTTCATAGCAGCTAATGGTTACAAAGTTCGGTGGAAAGGGGAATAGAGACTGCTTATATGCTGCGGCTGATCTCTCAACATTTTTGTATGACTTGGACTACTCTTCGTGGACCTCTCTAAACAAGAAGCCAATAAGCTGCATCACAGGCTGGACATGACTGATCTCCTGTCCACGTTTCTTGTACCGCTCTAAACAGGAACTCTATCAGCTAATTAGATTAGTACTTACTAGGCTGTACACAGACTAAGTAGAGGCAGAACATCATCTTATGTTAGGTACATCATGTAACTCTAATCCTGTTGGTGCTTTTTCAGAGGTGTGTACGACTAACCTTGAGCCCCTGTACCACTGACTTCTGCACATTTTTCTCAAAGCATTAGTGGGCTATCCCTGACATCTTAATGTGTATCTCACCTGATATCTGGTGCTCCCCTGTGACCTACTTGATACATATCTACCTCTCCAGGAATTATCTCTGCCTTTTTTGACTCTGCTCTGAAGAGCTGGAAACTGTGCAGGCAAGCATTAACTCCACTAAGCCCCTCCCGCTAAATCCAGCTGCAAATCTTGGACATTGTAGGTTGAGCCTATGAGAAAATCCATAAGCTGTTATTCACAAAGCCTACTCAATATATATGAACTTGGGGTTGCGAGGACAGGAAGACCTTCATTTGCATAAATTTAGTGGTCCAATCAATTGGTGCCATGACGGTCTTTCCATACAGTGCATGTCAATAAGATAGTCTCTCAATCTAATGCTCAATGACCATAAGCATTGTGAATAGGCTGAAAAAAAAGACCAATGTTGGATACTCTCCTTTTGTGTTTGATGTTTGCAGGTTGCTAAAATATATTGATAGCTGCCACCAACTAAATTATTCTGAATTTCATTTTCATTTCGTGAATCGTAATACTTAAAGCTATCATTTGTTTCATTAGGTTGATCTGTATCTTCTACATCTATTGCTTCCAGTTTCTGAGAAATATGGGGTTTCCACATCTCTGTTCTATCACCTGCTGGATGCGGGCAGTCTTGGTGATCACTGTCCTTTGTTTCTTGTATAGGTTATTGAAACAGGTGTTCAGGCAGGTGATATATGCACTCGAAGAGAGTATGCTCGATGGCTGATCTCAACAAGTGGCATTTTGTCTAGGTATTTGAATATGAAGATGAAAATGTTTTGTTATTGTGGCATTCTGACAGTCTGTGGCTTAGCTAAAATAGATGTGAATTTGCAGGAGTCCTGCTCATAAAGTATTCCCTGCTATGTACATTGAAGATGGGACCAAACTTGCATATGATGATGTGTTGCCTGAAGATCCTGACTTTCCTTTTATTCAAGGTTCGAGCAAGTTGAAATTAGATACAAGAACCTTCATTTCGAATTGCAGAGAGGATGAAGCTAAGATGCTGTTTTGCAGGCTTGGCTGAGGCAGGGCTGATCTCTAGTAGGCTTCTAGCAAATGATGGACAAAGTAAAGAGACACTAATTCAAGAGAGTCAATCTTGCAAATTTTACCCTGACAGGTGTTGCTACATTTTAAAAGCTTGGTTCATTACACATTTTACTTGAACATTGCATGTAGGCATCATAATTCTCCAACTGACTTGCCTGTTCTGCATGGATCCAGTCCGTTAACGCGTCAGGATCTAGTTAGCTGGAAAGTAGCTTTTGAAAGAGAACATCATCTTCCACCTGGAGTGACACCCCCTGTTGAAAAGGAGGTATGAGAAGCAATGAACTTTATCTGGTCAGCTTGTTCCAGATGTGACATTTGTTTCGCTCTTTGTTTGCTTCCCTAATTGAGATTTGTGGGTATAGTCTTGATCGATAGGCCCTTGCATTTGTTGTCCTTAGGTACTACAGAAAGTGTCTGGCTTTGTTGACATTGATATGGTAGATCGTGATGCATGGCCAGCTTTACTTGCTGATCTTTCATCTGGAGAAAAGAGCATAATATCTTTGGCATTCGGTAGGTGGTGTCTTAATGTCTCATTCTTAGTATTTGCGAGAAGCAGATTTATGCTCAAGTTTGTAGAGTGTTATTCTGGCAGGCTACACAAGGAGGTTTCAGCCAGAGAAACCTGTTACAAAAGCTCAGGCAGCAGTTGCATTGGCAACTGGTGAAGCATGGGAACTTGTATCAGAAGAGCTGGCAAGGCTTGAAGCAGAGTCCATTGCGGAAGCGGCTGTAGCAGCTGAACTAGCTTTGGAAAGCAGAGCTCAGCAAGAAGTGGTTGCTGCATTCAATGAACTTCTGAAGCTAGAGCAGGAAAAGCAAGAGGCGGCCACAAGTTTGGTAGAAAAAACACGTGCTGAGCTTGAGAAAGTGAAAGCAGATTGGGAGGAGGAGAAAGTAATGTTGCTGAAAGAGCGAGCTGCTTTGGACTCAGAGAAGGAATTTTTCTCCAAACTGAGGCATGAAGTAGAGGAACATGCATTGACCTTGTCTAATACAAAGTTTGAAGTTGCATTAGAAAAAGAGCAGGCAGAAAGGCTTCGTGCTGCAGCTGAAGAGGAGAGAGAGAGTATCAGAAAGGTCCGATCTGAACTTGAGATTGAAAAGAATGCCCTTTCCTTGGCAAGGTAATGTTATTGTTCCATTTGCTCAATTCACAGCAGTGAAAGAGGGGTCTGATTTTATTGTTAGTTACATGGGACATAATTTCCCACACCTTTGTGCCCTTTTTACAGAATCTGGGCAGAAGAAGAAGCTCGGAAAGCTCATGCGCATGCCAAGTTGCTTGAGCAGGCACGAAAACGATGGGAAAATGAAGGAGTGCAAGTGCATGTTGACAAGGAACTTGATGAATCAAACATCCCTGGTCCAACTTGGCGCTACAGCAAGGACGTAAGGGTGCAAAAATCGTACATAGAAATGCTCAAAGAAAAGGGCCAAAACATAGGGAAGGTGATCATGGACACATGGATCTGGGTTTTACATTTTGTACATCTTGTTTTTTGTGCTATTAGGCAGAAAGCTTCTGAGCTTCTAGGGAAATTGGATGAAAACTATCACGTGTCTAGAGACAGGTGTTCTAATCTTGCCTCCAAGGCAGTGGAAACTTTTCAGCAAACAGTTCCAACTGCACTTGGAGGAGTTGCCTCAGGTGTAAGAGAAGGCACTTCAAAGGTTGTAAGTGAAATGAGAGAAGGAGCTGAACGGCTTGCCCAGAAGCTCAAGATTGCTTGAATGTGCACACAAGTAAGTTGTATTGTTGAGTGCCTGGCAGTCAACGAGCTTCACAAGAGCTTATGTGGCTGACGAACAAGGCTTGGCAACCAGGTTATGCGGGACATACCTGGATGTGCCCATTTCAGTGTGCTTAATAACTTTTGCTGATAGAAGTGTAGCAGGAGCAAAGTGACATGCAAAATTGGAAACAAAGGGTGCAGCCCTGTCAAATTTTTATCACAAAAAGGAAAAGCCTTAATCAAATAAAAGAGCTTTGATAGGAATCAGGTATTGTGGAAACAATACATATTCCATTTGTAGACACTATAATTGGAGTGATGAAAGTACATATTTCCACGAATTGTACTGCAGAAATGGTGCCCGTAAAGAAGTTTTGATGGGCCAGGGCATAGTGTGTTGATCATTAATGTGCCAATGTAGGCAGTAGGAAAGCCTGGAGCCTTGATTGATTTCATGTTTGATGCAGCTTGGTAAGTGAAAACCAAATCAATTCAGAGCTTGCTCATTGAGCTGATAGTTTGTTTGAGACCTTTGCATGTCTTGAAGATGTGTTAGAGATGCCAACCAATATCGAGTCCAATTGTAGAACACATGTTTTTGCCATGATGATAAGAGGTATGTTTAGTATGATGGTAGCATTGGAAACTGTTTGTGAGCAGCCACCCAAAACTCTAGCAGCAACGACCACCAAAAATGTAAAGTGGTTTAGGAGTTGAGTGCCATGGGATGTACTGCCTGATCATAGTTGTAGGCATAGCTATTTTTCTGGACTCCTTGATAAGGTGATTTCAGCAAGACAAATCTAGCAACACACATATCTAGAAACATGCTTGAAACACTAGTAGCAACAAAAGGCCTGCATGGATCATCTCTAGATGTACAATTGTACTTGAGAAAACGTAGCATCATTAGGTAGAGTTCTAAGTAACGTGGTACCAAAAACATAGTTGAAATATGCAAGATTTGGTACTAATGAAAACAACATAGTGAGAAAGCCAACAAGATGTGGAGTGTGCTATTGCTTCACTTAAATCAATAGGGCAAATGCTATTGCATGGTTTGCTTTTGATTATTTATATGAAGTGTTGATTGACCTCTTAAAGAAATTGATCTAAAAGCTTCTTTAGTTAGAAAAATCGTAGGTAAAGAATGTTACCTTGCAAGTGAGCAATCAATGATAGATTGGATAGTAGTTGATCATTTAAAGTGGAAGTATTTAGCTAGTTTGATTAAAATTTTTGAAGAACACAAGCTTGTAAAAGTAGGGCTGAAACTAAGTAGACAAATCTTGGGCTAGCCTTAGATGCTTTCCATTGAAGAGAGACTCGGGTAATGATTCTTGTAAATGTAGGGTTGAAACTAAGTAGACAAATCTTGGGCTAGCCTTATAGATGCTTTCCATTGAAGAGAGACTAGGGCAATGATCCTTGTCAATTTAGAAAACATAGTTGAGCAAAATAAGTTGGCTAGTGATGTTAGTAAGGGGAGTGATTATTTTCAAGTAGCGTCAGAAGTGAAGAACACATTGGTTACTTACTTTTACGTTTAATAACCGAATTGGTTCTAATATTGAGATGATTGTATTTGTGCTTAGTAATGAAATGAATTCTATGGAAGGGAAGATTATATGTTTGTAATGGGTGAAGTACCAATTGGCAAAGGAGGAATTCTTAGATTGCAACTTCACACAGTTGCCGAAGTTGTATTCCTTGAAATGAACTCCTAGTTGTAACCTGAGTTATGTTCTTAATTAAAATTTCCCTTCATGGATGTTAAGATTATTATTATGCATGAGAGGGAAATCCATTGCAAAAAGTGCAAGCTTTATAATATTTTCTATTTGAGTAGTCTCTTGGCAAGCTCTATATGTGGTGTACAATCATTTGCTTTTAGGGGATGTTGCGAAACACTATATAGAAGAACTAAGGGAAGCATGATATAAGAAAGTTCTAGGAGTGGTGCATGATAGCCAAAGAGGAGAACAAAAGAGAGCATGACAAAGAAGAGCCACACATTGAAGCTACTTAGAAGAATTAGATGTTGGAAGTTGGGTATGAGGCTTTGTTAATGAGAAGTTAGAATGAATTATTTGGAACAAAGTGGATGATGCAATAAGATATTCAATCGAAACATAAACTCAAGTTCTATCTACTTAGCTTGCTGGTTAGATTAATTTTTATTCATCATGCCAAAACATGGAGCATTTGGAAAACGAGGTTGATGTAGTAGGATTCTTAACAAGATGAAACCTAAAATGATATTAGATATGGTTTCATTTAATATGGGAAAACATGGAACACAATTCTTAATAACATTTGTGTGACGCCTACATTTTGGATGTGTACGAAAATATGAAGCTATGGACATTTATAGATGGTTGCATACTTTTTCATTCTTAAGGATAAACGAACAATGAGACCTTTTCATTCTTAAGTGTAAATGAACAATGAGACTTTTGACATTACACTAAAGCATCATGTGATTTGGCAAGTTTGATGCATCGTTGAAAGCTTATTATCTTCTTGCAAGTGTCCTTCATGTAAATTTAAGCATGAATGCATCCATGATATATAAGTGCAACCATGAAAAGCTTTGATCATGAAAGCATCCATGATAGATAAGTGCAACCATGAAAAGATTTGAGCATTCTAACTTAGAGAGTCGACAATATTATACAAGAAATTTGGTAGTGAGCTTAGCTAGTTGGCAAATGAGAATCCCAAGGTTCTAGGGTAGTTTGTGTTAACCTTTCTCTAGTTATATGGTAATTGACTAGCTTCCCATGTTCCACTAGGTAGAAGGTAGGTGTTCTTTGATCTCAAGTAGTTTGCAAAGCAAAATTATAAGGATGAAAATAGAAATGGGATCAACTAAACATCACACACAGTCTCAGAGAGATGAAATTAGGATTGATTCAATACAACATCATTTGAATTTTGGATCTATAACTACATTTGCATAGTTTAAATGTTGACATTTGCTTTAATGTTGATTTTATCTTTTTGATTGACACTATTTAATAGTAATATATCGCATTGCTGACCTTGTTATTTTTTATTCTTGAATATATGTAGCTCACTTGAACATGCAATTTCCCAAACATACGTATCTCACTTGTGTATATGATTTTAGAATATATTTTCATGGTGTTTCACCCATGACTTACCCATGGTTGAAACATTTCATCCCTTAACCAAAACGTTCATGTGTGAAACATTGGGGGTGGTGTTGGATACGTTATGGTTTGTGATAGCAATGCATGACTGTTATTTGGTTACCAAGGAAGTAACCATGAAATAATGACAATAGGTAATGACACAATGGTGATGTCATGACATCCTACAATGGCTTCCATAGATCATTGAGGCCAAAAGAAATGTTTATGTTGATATAACCGCCTTTGATACAATTATGATAAAACATGTAAGCTGATTTCATATTTTGTGTTTAACTTTCACATATCATTGAGGTGAAAAGAAATAATTAGACATGAAATTAAAAAAGCCTAGTGAAAATTGAGCCCTTTGGATTTCTTGACATTAAGAAGGCATAAGAGATGATCACACCACCTCTCCCCAAATATAATACATTATTAGTTATACCAAGGTGGATGCCCCCCAATCCCCCTCTCCCCCCTCTCTCTCCTCTCTCTCCTCCCCCCTCCCCCAATAGGTAGTCCAATTTTGCTTCAACCAATCATTGTGCATCATATCCAATTGAGATAAGAATTGGGTGAAGGCATACCTCTCTCATTGAAGTTGCTCGGTCAAATAATGGGACTAACTATCCTTGGCCACACATCTCAACAATTGCATTACTACTAAAAAGAAGTTGAAGCTTGGGAAAGCCTGAAAACACAAAATGTACCAACAAAAAAACATCTTTGTGTCTAAGAAGAAGTAAGAGAGTAATAGTAGATAATGGATTAACATTGCACCATCACTAGTTTAAACATTCTCAATAAAGTACTCCACGAGAGAGAGAGAGAGAGAGAGAGAGAGAGAGAGAGAGAGAGAGAGAGAGAGAGAGAGAGAGAGAGAGAGAGAGAGAGAGAGAGAGAGAGAGAGAGAGAGAGAGAGAGAGAGAGAGAGAGAGAGAGAGAGAGAGAGAGAGAGAGAGAGAGAGAGAGAGAGAGAGAGGTTATGTTTGTGGCACCTCTAATATCTCTCCTGCGAGCAACACCATATTGCCTTATCATTCAACCACCAACCCCTAGAGAGAGAGATAGAGAGAGATGCTATGTTTGTGGCACCTCCAATATCTCTCCTATGAGCAACACCATATTGATGAGTTAGGGTTAGTGAGTAAGATGGGCAGCGAAGAACATTGGTCTTTACCCCAACAATATCCTACTTAAAGGCCAATGTGCCTTTAAGGGAGATAAAAGAACAATAGAGTGTGTGAGATAAATACATGTGAGGTATCCTCACCCAATGCATATGAACTCCTTGCAATGTGCAAACTTTTTGGAGGGTAGACTCTTAGCGGGAGAGTCTACAGGGTTATCATCGGTATAAAATTTGACAAGCCCAAATTGCTTGTCCTCAAGCACTTAATGAATGAAGTGATATCTCACTTATATATGCTTGGTTTTTGCATGAAACACATAATTATTAGCCATACATGAGACTACCTAGACATGATGAATATGGAACCTTGGCCACTTCAGCCCTCTCCTTATTAGATTTGGGATAATCATTAGCACTAAGTTTCACATATGGAGACAATGGAGTAGAAGTACTAATTGCCTTCTCCTCCTCGATATTGAAACACTACAACACTTTGCTCATATAATCCTTTTGGGACAAATAGAGCAATCTCTTTACTCTATCCCTAATTTTGTGTATATCAAGAATGTGACTTGCACGTCCAAATCCTTTGTTTCAAAGTTTCTATTAACCATTTCTTCAAGGCATCAATCTCATTCTTTTTTTCCTAGTTATGAACATATCATTCACATAAAGGATCAATAATATCAAGCTACCATCTTTAGCCTTTCTAGTCTATAACCAGTGGTTTGTCTCACTTCTCTTATAGCCATGAGACTGCATAAAGGTATCAAACTTATTGTTCCATTCCCATGGGGCCTACTTTAATCCATAGAGACTCTTTTTAAGCTTATAGACAAGCTTTTCTACAAATCCCTTTGGCCTACTACATGTAGATCTCATCATGAAGGTCGCCTTGTAGAAATGCTATATTGATATTCAATTGTACAAGGTCCATGTCATCCTTAGCCACTAAGGTAAGTAGTGCAGAGAGTAGTTAATTTCACTACAATTGAAAAGATTTCATTAAAGTCTACACCTTTTTCTTGCTTAAAGCCTTTGGTGCCCAACCTTTCCTTACACTTTGATTTGTTAACCTTGCTTCAAACTCACATGATCAGGTTTATACAACATAACTTCAATGCTAAGTGGTAGTCTTAACAATTCAAAGACTGCATGTAAAAGTTTCCTCAAAATGTGGTTGTCTCTATCATCAACTTTGTAGAGAGCTACTCTTTCAAGGAGCAAAATGAAATTTAGTCTATGCATTGACATTCTTTACAAGTCACCATTCTAGTAGACATAACATATGTCTGAGAGAAGACAAATGATGTCCAAAAAGTTAATATACTTTTATATATTTGATGATGAAGAACATGACACACTCTTTACATGGGTGACAACTTTGCCACCAATGCTAGTGAGGATGGAACAAAGTTCTACATTTTAAAATATTCTAAGGAAAAATATAAAGCTTCTAGAACTATGCAAGGCGATTGTATTTTAGTAGACTCTTACCTAGTAGAGGGATATTTTTATGAAGTAACTAATGGTGAGTAGGATGTATATTTCAAGCCAGCCACTTGTGTCTTTAACATCTCACTTAGTTAGGGCCATTCAGTATTGAACTAAACTTGATGGAGAGCCACATAATTTTAGACTATCCTCATTAGAACATCTACAACATCATGCCTTTTGTGCTATAAAAGGTATAATAAGAGAATATAACGGTAGATACAATAATATGGAAGAGTTACATCCAAATTTTCTCTAACTTTGTTCCTTCTAATTCAATCCATTAAAGCTCTTTGAACATTAAAATGTACAATTGTTTCACATCGCTACAAGAGTAATGTTAAGGACAACATGATAATAGATATACAATTTGAGACTAGATGGTGTGTAGTTCTTGTAACTAATGAAAATTCCTATAGTTCTTGTAAATACTTGGCATGTAGTCCTTTATCTCAAAGTTACAATAGATATAATACATGCCATAGTCATATCCAAAATTCATGTAATTTCTTCCCTTTCTAATTCGATCCCTTAAAGTTCTTTAAGCATTAAAAAAAGTATAACCATTTCACATCACTACCACATGATTGTTAATGATAGTATAACGACATATATGAAATTTGAGACTACATGGCATGTAGCAAGAGAATATACTATAACAAAAAATATAGTAACATGGTAGAGTCACATAAAAAATTCACATAACTTCTTTCCTTTCTAATTCAATTTGTTAAAGTTCTTTGAACATTAAAAAAAGCATGGTTGTCTTGCATTGATACAATAGGAATGTTAATGACAACATAACAACAAATGTGAAACTATTTCAAGTTCACATTGTCCTTGATAACAAAATTCATGTGCATGTACAAATCTAAAATACGATCTTGATAAACAATAGAAGTTATAATAGTAAGTTTTGCTTAGAATATTGATACTATTACAAAAGGGTTTCAACGGAAGGGCAAGAAGAGAGCTTTTCGAGCGAGCATTTAAGTGAGCTTTTTTGGGCAACCTCCATTTCTTGTTCCACCTATTCTCTTATGCACATATCAAGCACCACTACTGCCTCTATTGCCACCACCATCTCCACCACCACCACCACCATAACCACCATTGCCACCACCACCACCACCACCACCACTACCGCCGCCACCACCGCCATCGCCACCGCCACCGCCACTACCGCTGTCATTACCACCTCCACCGCTTTCACCACTATCGTCCCCTCCCATGTTTCTCCCCCCATGTTAATTAAGGTCTCTCTCTCTCTCTCTCTCTCTCTCTCTATCCCCCAATCTTCCACCAATTATTTTCTATCTATTTTCTCTCCTCCCCATCTCCCCCTCACTCACTCACTCACTCACTCACTCACTCACTCACTCTTGGCAACTTCTCGCTTCCCCCTCTCTTACACTCACCTTCTCTCTCACTTGCTCTCTCTCTCTCCTTGTGTCACTCACAAATACATATGCACCCACTCTCTCTCTATCCCTCTTTCCTTTCCCTCACACACACACACACACACACACACACACACTCTCTCTCTCTCTCTCTCTCTCTCTCTCTCTCTCTCTCTCTCTCTCTCTGTCTCCTTCCCCCCTCTCTCTCTCAAATATAGCAACTAAATAAAGCAACTAATGAATATTAGATCAAAGAGCACTAGACCAAATAAGCAACTCTCTTTCTCCCCCTCTTACACACACACACACACACACACACACACACACACACTCTCTCTCTCTCTCTCTCTCTCTCTCTCTCTCTCTCTCTCTCTCATGCGCTCATGAAGACACACACACACACACACACACACACACTCTCTCTCTCTCTCTCTCTCTCTCTCAAATAGCAACCTCTCTCTCTCTCCCCCCTCTCTCTCTCATACACACTCTAAATTAGAAACTTCTCTCTATCTCGCCCCTCTTAATTTTGCAAGGGTCATCCATCCGTTTTTCACAACCCTCTTATTATTACAAGGGTCAAGGGTTTGCATGAGGTAAATTATCTTAAATACTTTTAGCTGTTAATATCAGGATGAAAAGAATATCACATTGTTATCTCACATGCATATATACATTTACGTACCTCTCACTTTTATGTGCATGATTTGATATTATATCCTAATATATCACTTCCATTGTGCACACATAGGCAAAAATACATTGCTACATTGCACATGTTTTCGCTACTTTCAATCGAGCATTATTGTGTGGACTTACTACAAGAGGATAGGGTATCAAATAGTTTGTTACACTCACTGCAGTAACATGAGATATCTATTGTTTTTCACTTTGTTTGAATATTTAATATTGAGACAACAATATTACCTCATTATTACTCAATCCACTGTGCACACATACATTCCCATGCATGCATGTTTCTACACTCCACCCTTTCCTATATATTTTGCACATGCTATGTTTACACATCTTGTAGTATTGCAAATGAGCAAATGCCTATACAAAATCTCCTTCACTTGCACATTCCTCTCTCTTTCTCATCTTCCCTCTCATCCTCATTTTATTGCTCTTGTAAATAAAAATAATCTAATAATTCTAAAAGTACATATTTATCATGCACATCAAATATCAATCAAGTTCCATTGTTGGGGGGTGGAATTGGCGATCCCTAACAAAGTTTAGGGCTGAACCACGCAAGCACGCTAGATCGGTCAAGTTGGGAAGCATGTGCTGCACAAGGATAGTGTCCATGGGGTTTCCCTCAAATGAGGGTGGGCATATAAAGGTGTTGGGTGGGTTTGTCTGCATCTTCTCCATGCTATCATCCACAAATAGTGTTGTTGTTGGGCTGAAGTGTGGCCAATCAATGTCATCAAAACATTTCATGAAAAGGGGCTTTGTGTAACTCCTTCTGGTAGAAGTTTTGGTGGGAGTTTCTTTGCACTTTCCTTATCCATATTGGAATACAAAGATTGGTGCTTGCCTTGATGACTTCACACGTTCACTTCTAACCGATTGGAGCAGCTCACTTAAGTTTTCTTCCTTCATGGAGCTTCAGATGGCAATGTCAAACAATGTAGATATTTCCTTCAAAAACTTGGCAAGCCCTGGCCGCAAAATCACCCAATACTTGTACACTTCTAGGGGCTTCACTAGTAATGAACCCTTTTGCTTTGACCGCCTATGTAGAAGTACCCCATACATATCAAACACGATTAATTTTCGGGTTGTGGGAGGTAGCTGTACATGTACACATGGAAGGGTGAGCATCCATGTATTGGTATGACAAAAAAGAACGCTACATTACAATTAGATATTGTACAAGTTTACGTAAAAATGTTACCTTTGCTGTTAGATATCTTCCATCTTCGGCAAAGCAATACAAACATGCAATTAGTCTTTTGGAATTTAGCGCTATCGATGCAAAGTCACCACATCTTGCATTGCAATCTAAAATGGTGTCCCCTTCTTTTGTGTACATTTGCAAGAACGAGCTCCAAAAAGCCCTACCACATTGCATGCCACCTATAGTATTTGGTAGTCATATAACGTATTAGGAATCTACTAAATGTTTACAAAACATATCAACAATCGTTTAACAACATTGGATCTCATATTGACCTCTCATTGGGGATCATGATGTATCTTGCACCCACTCATTCGCAGTAATGTCAACTTTCGTGAACTCTAGAGGGATGATTCCATTATAAGCGATATCTAAACCCATGTACACTAGAATATATAGCACATGTACCTGCATTTAAAGATTGAAATACTAATTTTAGTAATTATACTCACTAAATGGAGCCAACAAGTATGATACATAAACAATATATAACATGAGCATATCATGACTTTAAAACTCTTACCTCTCTATCTCTAATGACACATACAGGTGTCTCGCAATGAATAACCTATGCCATGCGTAAGGCCCAACACTTCTGCCTTGACTCCATCCATCGGTGTCCATCCTCCACAACCTACTCGATAAGCTCTACCATGGAGTGTGTTGGGGCAAGGAACAGTAACATCCCTGCATCCTTGAGAACACGATCAGTTAGATACATGGCATTGATTGACTCTGCCTCAGTATGGGAGTTCCATGATGGAATTCCATCCCCCACTCCATGCATAGCACTATCTTTAGGGAGATGAACCACCATTATATTGCATGCTGTGTTTGTGGTTTCTTCGTCAAGCTTGACCATCTTGTTTTGGTTGACCTCCTCCAATGCCTCTACCAATCGAGGGAATGCCTCACTTGGCTGATCATTTCACAATGCATGTCCGATCTCAAATGGGTTGCAAAGAACAGTACGCCACTCCACCTTCGCCATCATAGCGGCATGGGAGACAACGACTTGCAAGGGGTCTTCCATAGGGCTTTCAATGTTGTGGACCTCTGCACATTGACTCCTCGATTAGTAACATATTCTTCTTATTGAATGTTAATGATAGATAATATTCTTCTTACATGTTTGTTTACCTGCATGTGTGGTTGGAACATCTTGCACCATTGTAGCTTTGTGGGAGACGATGTCTTGCAAGTGGAATTCCACATGACTGGCCCTTTGTATGATGAATTCATAATTAGCAACATATTTTTTGTTCAAAATGTTATTGTAGATAGTATTATTGAGACACGTTAGTTCACTAGTGTTTGTGGCTGGCACATCCTCCAGCATTATAGGTTGAAAATAATAAATTGTATCCCCCTTTGCAAAAATACAAACCATTCTTATTGGCATTGTGTTGTGAGAAAAAAAAACCACGAGTCATGCTTGTTTACCGGTAGCTGCCACGTCCCCTAGCACTGCTAGTCCATGTTCTTGCATTCTTTCCTTCCCTACACAAGGACACACATCACTATTAACATCAAATAATGATAGAATATTTTAAAGATCTAACATCATCCAATCATGACATGTGTGGAATTCACGAGCATTGTTTCTTTACCTATCTGCGCACGTGCCACATCCGATGTGACCTCAAATCTAAGACACTCAATTCTTCTACCCTCTGGATGTTAAAAAATATTGTTGATGTTACTTTGGTGATGAACAAGAATTACGTGCCTTCACATCATGAGTTTTGTACAAAAGTAAGCTTACCATCTTGGTGCTCTATAATACATGTGTCAATTCCATGTGATGCCTCACTACTTCTTGTCATTGTCGTGCATCTCTCTATAGCGGTGTGTAAGGTAACACTCTCCATCGCAAGATCTAGAAGAACTTGTTGTATCCTTCTATCCATGCCAATGTCACGGACCTCCTTGGTGATGCCTTCCATTGTGATCTGCTCTTCAGTGGTATCAACAAAGGGGCTTACATGGTTTGGTGGTTACGATTCATATTCAAAAAGATATTTTTACAGGAGGGACATAGGAGATGTCTTGGCTATAGTAGTTCAAAACATCAAACCTTTTAGGTGTGGAGAAACCAAATTAATTGGTGTGAGGATTGATCTTTGCTTGGCCTCTCTTCAATGATATTGGATGTGCACTTGCTCTTGTGTTTTCTTTTTATAGTAACCACACTACTAGTATCAGTTTCCTATGAACCCATCATAGTCTCTTCATTAGGAGACAACAAAGTGCAATATCTCCTAAGAATGCAACTCATTTCACTTACCATGCCTCTGGATCCTTGTGTCTCTTGTGTTTGTTTTTTCCTTGAGTATTTTTGGTACAAACTTTTCTCATTGGAGGGGTATTCACCTTTTGGATAGTTGAGGAAAATAGGGCATCTTCGATATACCTCCTCGTCCCACTATTGCTCTATCTAGTAATCCTCATACATGCACTGATCCTCTTGCACGTTTGCCCAGTCCTCACACTCTCATGGTAGAGTTTGTATAGCCCTCCTCTCCATCTGCCCATACATGAACTTGACTTGCAAAGTCACCATTACAAATCTTGAATGGATTGGCAAGATAGCACCGCAGACATGCTACTAAAGAAGGATATTGTGAACTACCTATACAGAAGCCTCCATGCTGCCAACTTCATTGACTTCTGTGACTCTATATCTTTGTCTAGCTTGAAATCATGGAAGACAGTGTGAAACACTTTCTCTCTATGCTTTCTCTTTATCTCCTGGGTGTATTGGAAGAACAAATCATGTTCCACTCGAATGTTATAGTAGTCCTCCCAACTCAAAAGCAATCTCTTTTTGTCGTCTTGCAACATGGCACAAAAGGTCTCTTGTCTTACGCAACTTCGAAATGGTGCATTTCCATTTGCTTGAATCAAAGATATGTTGTTTAATACTAATTTGTCAAACTTATGATGCACATAATTTAGATGAACAAGAATAACCTATGTTCAGGCATGCCCATCAACGTTCGAATTTTTCTTGTCAGAACTCTCCATGGCCTTCAATATCCTTACGCGATTTGCCTCATTTAGCTTTGAGGTACCAATGTGTATACTCTCTCCTCGTTCAATAGACCCCCTGTGTTGGAGCCCCACTCCAAGCATGAAACAGTTCTGCATTGACAAAAACATTGTTAATTTGGACAAATGTAGTATAAGTACATATAGACAGAAAGCACAAAGAGGTAGCAACTTAGTAATACCACTTCTCTCCGAGACTGGGGTGTGCAACTCTTAGCAAACGTCGAGTTTTCTTGATGACCTTTGCATTGAAACTATAGTATGCCTCACCCCACTTGGTTCTAAACTCAGAGTCGAAGAGCTGTGTCCATTTCTATTCGATCGATCACACTACCATATCATACTCGTTTTGCACTCGGTAATTAGGGACAACATCATTGCATTAGGAAAAAATGCATCAGGAAAAACATTGTTACGATAGCTTGAAGAACTACCTACCTTCCACATAACGTGGGCCAGTGCAATCAATGGTGCCTTGTACCATGCGGGAATGGGCGCTGGCTTTCTGTGCGCTTGCACTCATGCCTTTGCCTCATCAGTTAGCTTGTCAAAAATAGTTGCGTGGTCAGCCTACCCTAGCATCCTTGCTTCACAAACAAGGTCTAGATACGAGGTATGGACAACCCCCTTTTGTGCCAGCCTATGTACATTCTATATTAGGATCTCATGAATATGGTCCATTTCATACCTGCCTGTACGAGAAATAGCTGACAAAATCTCACCCTCTGCCACACTTGTCACTTTCACAACAAGGCGACAGTCAATGTGCACATGTTGCCTCGCATTATTTGGAAAGGATGTTGCAAATAGTCAATTATGTTAAGGATGATGTAAGAAATAAACACATTGTAGAATGTTAAGGTCCTATAGTTTAGGGCCACTCACATGTGCATATCTCATTCATCCATGCTGTGAGCCGATGGTTACCATCCCAAACATAAAACATGCAATTTGACAAAAAGGCCCAATCGGTGCCACTGATTTCTGCCTCGAAGTCCTCATGCTTCTTTAGCCAATGGGGATCCCACTCAGTTCTAATCATATCATCAACTTCCTTGCATTGGTGTCGTGGAGTCTCTAATGACACTATGAATATACCCATCCCTCTAACATACCCGTTGCTAAAAAAGGTTCCGAGAGTTGCTTGCACCTCGATGTGACTTGTCTAATTGTAGGCATGGAAACCAAATGACATAATGGGATGGGTGGCAAAGGGGTGGATTTCCACATCTGAATGAGATGATGAAGTAATTAATGTCCAATCAATGTAAATAAATAAAAACCATAATCTAAATCATGCTGCCATCTCTTACAAGCATTCACAATCAACATTTCCAATTGGTCTTCTATGCATGCTTGCACAATACGTTTATCGCAAGTGACTGTGAGAGCGGTCTTGCTAGTTGTTTCAATGGCATATATCATGCACTTCTTTTCGATTCTTTGTGTTCGATTATTCTTGGGTTGCGTACATCCACACCCTTGTTGTGCACTAAAGGACTCGATGCCTTGATGGTCATTGCTTTCCTCATTAGTATCACTCTCTGATAGTACGAGCTTTCTCTTGCCCTTCCTTGCTTGCATCATTGAAGTGTGTCCACCTTCTCCTGATGTCACTCCTTCCCCACATGCAATTGCAACGTTTGCTTGTAGCTTGACAAAAGTCAATGATCACGTTTGTGTTACTCTTCCTCTCACTCTTAAAGGGCGACTCTCCCCTTGTGATTGCATGTTGCCGGCGACAATAGCATGTTTTGTTGTAGATTGTGGAGGCAAGTCAGAGTTCTCGGGAGACTCAGCTGGTCATCACTCTCTTTCTTGCAAACAATGATCCGAAATAGGATAAGAGGGGGAGATAGAGCAATTGTAACAAAAATCAAGAGAGGATATGCTTACTGTTTGTTCAATTGGCCATTGCACAATTGTGTTTTCCTCAACGTCAATCTTAGTTTTGCCTTTGCCACAGGTCTTCACAACCCTCTGATGCACAATGGTGATAAGAACTCCCACTCGTCCAAGGAGCAAGCTCGGTGAGGGAACGCTTGTTGGACTAAACCTTCTGCAATCCTTTCATCGCCCTCGTAAAGGGTGACATGATCTTGTCTTTTGAAATCAGATTTGGCCATGATAGAGGGGCTTAGGGTTACTTCTTACTGATATATCACTTCCTCAATTTCCTGCCAATGAAATACCAATTGTGAGAGAGAGAGAGAGAGAGAGAGAGAGAGAGAGAGAGAGGGGCGGGAAGGAAGAGATGACATTGGGGGAAAGAGAGAGGGGGGAAGGAAGAGATGACATTGGGAAAGAGAGTGAGAGATAGAGAGAGAGTGAGAGGCAGATACAGGGAGAGAGAGCGAGAGCAAGGGAGAGGGAGAGAGACATAGAGAGGGGGGAGGAAGGAGGAGATAGAGAGAGGGAGGAAGGTGGGAAGAGAGAGAGAGAGAGAGAGAGAGAGAGAGAGAGAGAGAGGGGAAAAGCCTAGGATAGAATGGTGAGATAGAGTATGTGATATTGTGTTAGAGAGAGAGGCGTGGAGAGAGACAAAGAGGGGGGAAGAGTGAGATGGAACTGTATTGAAGGTAGGGGACAAAAAACAAGAAGTTGAATTGCAAGGGGAGGGGGGTCCTTATAAAGACAAAGGAGAGAGAGAGAGAGAGAGAGAGAGAGAGAGAGAGAGAGAGAGAGAGAGAGAGAGAGAGAGAGAGTCGCATACTGAGAGTGGAATGATTTGCAATGTGAAAAGGGGGGAATGGGTCCTTTTAAAAATAGATGAAGGAGAGAGAAAATAGGGGGAGAGAGAAAGAGTGATAAAAGAGAGGGAAAAAGAGATAGAGCTTGTGATATGTGTAAATTTTTCTCACCAGAAAGGGGTCACCGACAACCCCGACGATTTATTTTTTCGATGATCCATTCTTGAATAGTAAATTTTGGCCCAACAAGATTTGTGGTTTTTTTTTGCCCATTAAGGGGCCGTTGGCAACCCCTTTTTGGCAAAAAAAAACCATAGATCCAAGAATATACATCATGGGAAGAATAGGGACCAATAGGGTATGGGTTTTTTTCCACTCTTGGGCGAAAAAAAAAACTTGTACCCTATTGGTCCCTATTCTCCTCATGCAGTATATTCTCGGATCTATGGTTTATTTTTTCGCCAAAAAGGGGTCACTGATAGTCCCTTATTAGGTGAAGAAAACCCACAAATCCAGTTGGGTAAAAAGTTACTCTTGCAAGGAATGGGTCGCTAGAAATTTTTTTCTTTTGATAAGGGGTTGCCAGCGACCCCTTTTCGACGAGAAAAAATTACACACATCACATGCTCTCTCTCTCGTCACCCTTTCTTTCTCTCCCCCCATTTTCTCAACTAATTAACAAATATTTACTTAATTAGGTTTACAAGAAAAAGAGAGATATAATTTTCTAAATAATAGATCTTTACACTCCTAGAAGCATAATATGAGATAGTCATAATATGAGAGAGAGAGAGAGAGAGAGAGAGAGAGAGAGAGAGAGAGAGAGAGAGAGAGAGAGAGAGAGAGAGAGAGAGAGAGAGAGAGAGAGAGAGAGAGAGAGAGAGAGAGAGAGAGTATGGGGGAACTCCAATAGTCACAATGTGTGACTGGCCTTCCCTTTTCAATAGTCACAGTGAATGAATAAAGAATAAAGTGACATTTATGGGCATCCACCACCTATAGTGTATAGGTGTGCGGTCACGCTGTGTAATACATGACAATGTAGCCACATGTGCCCTTATCCTGAAGATTTCAGTCAACTTACTTCATAATGCTTGAAGTTTGGGGAGAATGTTAAGTCTCTTTTCTTACTCGTCACACTGCTTGAGTCTTGGGATAGCTTTTGTACTGCTAGAAGTGCAAACACTCCTAAAGGTGGCTTTCAACTCAAGGATGTAGTGGGTGCTTTGCTATAGAGGAAGTTAATATGAAGAATGTTAATGCAACCTGTACTTCTCATGCACTTATAATGAGAGATACACAAGGTGGTAATGGGAATAATAATCTTGGTAGAGACTCACAATCCAACGAGGACAAGTCTAAGTCTCCTGCATAATCACACACTAAATCTTGTGGTCCTAAGTCCTCTCTTACTTGTCACTATTGTGGGCAGCAAGATCACATAAGGCTACAATGCCATAACATGCACGATGATAGGTGTGAAAAAGGCAAAGGGAAAGCGCAAGATAATGCCAAATCTTCTAATAATCGAAACATTGTTCCTAAGTCCAATGTTAAGATAGAAGAGAAAAGTCATTGGAGTATAGCTCAGATGATTACATACTTGCTACTTCATCACTTGATGCTACTCAGTTGACTGATGCTTCCAACTTCTTATTCTCGCTATTGAATTCTTGATTCGAGGGCTTCATTTCATGGTACCTGACATCATCATTAGTTTTATACCTACCATACTATTACAGGTTTGGTTAGACTGAGAGATGACATTGTGTTGGATATTATTGGCATAAGTGAGAGATGACATTGTGTTGGATATTAATGAGGTTTTATATGCCAGTTCATGGCACTTACTTGCATTGTGTTTGCCCGCCTGTCGCACTACGTCGATCCCCGACGACGTCGCCCCCGCCCACGCGGGCGCTCTCTCTGGGTGGATGGAGGGAGGGGAATCTCTCTCACTCATATAAAAAAAGTAAAAAGTGTTATTTAATTTCTCCTAAAATGAGAAATTAATTAACTAACTAATCAATAGTGATTAATAATTAAGTAACTAATTAATTAATTATTAATAAATTAGTTAATTTTTTATTTTAGCAAGTTAACTAAAAAAGTAAAAAGTGTTATTTAATTTATCTTAAATTGAGAAATCAATTAACTAACTAATCAATAGTGATTAATAATTAAATAAATAATCAATAGTGATTAATAATTAAATAACTAATTAACTAAATAATTAATTAACTATTGACAAAATAGTTAATTGTTATTTTAGCAAGTTAACTAAAAAAGTAAAAAGTGTTATTTAATTTTTTCTAAATTGAGAAATTAATTAACTAACTAATCAATAGTGATTAATAATTAAATAATTAATTAACTATGAACTACTTGACTAACTATTAATAAATTAGTTAATTTCTTATTTCAATAAGTTAACTAATTAACGAGTTAATCACTATTTGATAGTAATTAGATAACTAATTAGTAATTAACTTAATTAGTAAATTAACTTACTAATTAATTAATAAATTAAATATACTAAATAACTAATAAGACAAACAATTATTGAGTAAAAAAATAAGCGAATAAAATGAACTATTAACTAAATCAACAAATTAACTATTAAGAATTAACTAAAATTTAACCAACTTCACTTACTAGTCAATCTATTTATTAATTAAGTAATAGCTAAGTAATTAATTAATGGCTAATATATAAATTAGTTATTAATCTTTATTATTTAATTATTCAACCAAATAACTAATATAAAATATAATGTTATTTGTTAATTAATAAGTAATTTCTTATTCGTTAAATGATTACTTAATTAGTTACTTGGTTTTTAATTAGATAATTAATTATAAACTGGTTATTAATGTATTAGTTTACTAGTTGCTTAATTAATTACTTACTTATTAAGTAATTAAATTTAAAAAGTCATTATTATTATTATTTTGGGAGGGAGGCAAAGAAGACTTGTGGGTTGGTTAAAGGGGCGTTGGTGCCCCCTTCTTAGCGGATTTGTGGGTTGGTTGGGCGGGGGGGGGGGGAGAAAGGGGCATCGGCACCCCCTTCTTGGTGCTTACTTGCATCACATCTGTGCTTGTGTTGCACTACGCCCGTCCCTGCCGACGTTCGTCCGTCTGCACACGCGCTCTCTTTGGGTGGGTGAGAGGAGAGGAATCTCTCTCACTCATATAAAAATAAAAAAAGCAAAAAGCGTTATTTAATTTCTCCTAAAATGAGAAATTAATTAACTAACTAATCAATAGCAATTAATAATTAAGTAAATGAATAATTAACAATGAACTAATTAATTAACTATTAATAAATTATTTAATTTCTTATTTTAGAAAGTAAACTAAAAAAGCAAAAAGTAATATTTAATTTCTTCTAAATTGAGAAATTAATTAACTAAATAATTAGTTATCTATGAACTAATTAATTAACTATTAAAAAATTGGTTAATGTTTTATTTTAGCAAGTTAACTAAAAAAGTAAAAAGTATTATTTAATTTCTCCTAAATTGAGAAATTAATGAACTAACTAATCAATAGTGATTAATAAATAAATAAATAAATAAATAATTAACTATGAACTACTTAACTAATTATTAATAAATTAGTTAATTTATTATTTTAACAAGTTAACTAATTAAGGATTTAATCACTATTTGATAGTAATTAGATAACTAATTAGTTGACTAACTAATTACTAATTAACTTAATTAGTAAATTAACTTACTAGTTAATTAATTAAATATAGTAAATAACTAATTAGATAAACAATTATTGAGTGAAAAAATAAGTGAATAAAATTTACTATTAACTAAATCAACAAATTAACTATGAATAATTTAATTAATTCTTAACCAACTTCACTTACTATTCTATCTATTGATGAATTAAGTAATAGTTTTTTTGAGTAATTAATTAATTAATAAAATTTTAAATTTAATTACTTAATAAGTAAGTAATTTATAAGCAACTAATAAACCAATAAGGTAATAACCAGTTGATAATTACTTATCTGATTAAAAACCAAGTAACTAATTAAGTAACCATTTAACCAATTAAGAAATTACTTATTAATTAATAAATAACATTATATTTTATATGATTTATTTAGTTAAATAATTAAATACTTACTATTAATAATTAATAAATAATTATGATATATATTAGCTATTAATTTATTACTTAGCCAATAAAAGTATACATTGATTGATTAGTTGAAATTAATAACTACAAAATTTAAAAACAATTAGTAATAAACAATAACTAGTTACTTAAAAGTAATAAATAATTCATTAAAATTATCAACTAATGAATAATAATTGATGTTTTTTAAATTGGTTATGAATCACTTAAATTTCTTTAATTAGTTATAAATTAGTTTTTTAACAACCAATAAATATCTTTTATTCAAGTAGTAATTGCTAATGGTAATATTATATATTTATTTTATTGAAAAATATCAAATATTTTTATCACATAGTTATTATTAATTAAAAATATTTTTACTCAATTAATCAATATTAATCTATTAATTAAAATTTTATTATTTTAATATAAATCAAATAATATTTAACAAGATGGTATTCGTTAGTCATTGATTAGATATTTAGTGTATGGGTCAAATTATATCAATTAAATTATTAATTAATTTTCTTAATTCATAATAGTGGACTTGTTTAAACTTTAATTAATTATTAATGAAAATTTTATTGATTTAATATAAATAAAATAATATCTAACAAGATGGCATTCGTTAGTTCGTTGATTAGATATTTAGTGTATGGGTCAAATTATATCAATTAAATTATTAATTAATTCCTTAATTCATAATAGTCAGCTTGTTTTATAATTCATGTATATCAACTAGCTTATTGATTAACTAGCTATTATAGTAATCAATTAGTATGAAGTGAACCATTGGTATATTAATATTACTTAACTTGTTAATTAATTTATATATTACTATTAATCATTTCATATACATTAATGTATTGTAATAGTAATACTAATTAATCAGTTAGTATGATTGTACATTAATACATTAGTGGTATGGGATTTTTTTTGGAGGGAATGAAGAGAGTGCAAGTGCATGTGGATTAGGATCATTCTACCCATCGAGAAAGGGGTCGTCGGCACACCTGCATCATCTATCTTAGTTATTTGGGTTTAGGGTCCAAGGTATGAGAGAGAGTGTGCGTGTGTGCCATGATGGCTGATGAGAGAGAGTACATGTGGATTGGGATCATTTTGTCGCCAAAGAAGGGGTCATCGACAGCCCACCAATATTTGGTGTAGAAAAATATGAGTAGCACCCCCCCCCCCTCCATGCATTTAATGCCCCATTATGTCAAAGTGGTTATATAAGGCCACACACCCCCTATGACACAACGCCTCCCCCTCCCTCAAGTTGTGGATTATTTTCTTAATCTTGCAGGTATGTACACCTCCTCCCTCCCTCCCTCCCTCTCTCCTCCTCCTCCTCCTCCTCCTCCTCCTCCTCCTCCTCACTCTATCCATCACCCCTGGTCTCTCTCCCAGGCTTCCTCTTGGTGCTCTCCAACCCCCCCTCTCTCTCTCTCACTCACTCACTCACTCACTCACACTCTCTCTCATATCTAGCATCTATATCCATACATAAACACACACACACACACACACACACACACACACACACACTCTCTCTCTCTCTCTCTCTCTCTCTCTCTCTCTCTCTCTCTCTCTCTCTCCATGCCAAATACTTTATATATATAGCATTTGCACACACACACATGCATGTACACTCTCTATCTCCCTCTCTCTCTCTTTCTCTCTCTCGTGCACACACTTTATATATCCTCCTCTCTCTCTCCCTCTCTTGTATTTGACATACACCCCCACAGTAAGTCTTTTAATGACACCCATATCTGACATGAGTATTTGTACATGTGTAGATAGCTTTGGAAATGGATCCAACATCTAGTGCTACACCAAATACCGAGGTCCGCATATATGTATTGTCCCTCTCTACCAAACCTATTATGCACTACACAAGTAGTCGGTTCCTGATGTTGAAGAAGGAAGACATTTGCAATGGCAATGGCTACTATGTTCTTGCTATCACCCGTGCAAATGGCCGGATACAAAGCACATCAGTCCATTGTAACAATGACCATGAGGCTGTCCAGATATATGTTCTGGATACCTTGGTCTCGCAAGACTATCTCCTCGAACAAGGAAATGGGCCTACATTGTAGCCTTCCCTCACTATAGACCTCACCTAGAGCCCTTGCAGCATTGAGAAAACAACAATCACCGTGGAAGCCTCACCACCCCCTTTGGACATTGAGAAAAACAAAACCATCCCCATCACGCTTGATGTGGAAGAGGAGGGGATGTGACAATCCTCTTATGATGTAAGTGTGGTTGAGTATATAATGTCTTTGAGGGGCCGCCGACACCGAGTCTTATGTCATTTGCTTCAAAATACAAGCGCTATAGAGAGAGTGGAGGAGATCCTAGTTTTATATGATGGCAATGTGACGTATGAGCTTCCACCAATAGCAGACAATATGCATCCAATGGAGGGGTATGGAGCAAAAGTACGATGGCCATTGCTAGAAAAAGCCCACATCAACATCGATGGCATTCCTCGGTACTATTTGCCGAAGAAAATGTATCAGAGAGCTAGAGTGTCCCAATAGAGATTGTATTAGCAGGTCGATTTTTAGCTCCCCAAACAAGGTGGTATGGATAGGTGCAAGATGCTTCATTCACTCCACTATCATTAAAGTGATTGCAGAGTCGCATGACATGGTTCTTGTACCCTATCGCAAGTAAATCACACTAATCAAGTCCAAATGCATGCCATGCAGGTAAACTCTGTACCACCATACCGACTGTTGGAATGTCAGCTGTTGGTCTCAAAAGCCTTGGATGCTTCTATTGTAAGAACCCCCCCATCCTACTCTCCAAGTGAGAGTGTGTAGTGTATTATGTGATGTCAGCAAGGCCAATGTAAAGACTATTTATTCATCAAGGCGCACATAGCCATGAGGTGCAAAGAGTCACATGTAGAGCTAATGTCAAAGAGGTGCAAAAGACCGTAGAGGAAATGATAAGAGACTTTAGTCCAATTGGACCTCGACACCTGCAAATGACTGTGGCTAGAAGGCTAGTGATGGGTGCCTTGGTTCGTGAGCAAGGTGTCCCCATGTCTGACACTGAACTCTTCACGATGCTCAAGGAACTCCAACCACTCATTTAGAGAAATAGGTAACATATTATTCCATTCACAATACATTTCAAAATAACTTTAAAAGGCCATGTATATGAAGATCAATATTTTGTGCATGAAAGTTCAAACACATGGTCTATGTAGCATGTGCTGAGAGTGATCAGGGAATGGAATCTCGTCTTCTAAAGTTAAAGCAACGTTGTGCATACAAATTTTTCCATGGTAGTCTATTTCCTGGGCAAGCCGTTGACAATGATAGTAGGTGCTTTATATTCAAAATGTCAACAACTAGGCCAGCCTTAGGGGTTGACTTAGTGAATCATATGTGAAGGAATGACACTAGGGACCTATGCAATAGTTGGGTATGCCTTGACCACGTGCATCACATTAATGATTGGACCACCATGGCAGCACATGTGTATGACCCAAGGTAGTTTCTCTTACCTAATTCTACCATCACAACACAAACTTAAGAAACATAGTTTTCCTTACTCTCCCATTCCTTTCTTGTGTTTCTGTAGTGTACAAGAGTTGATGACTCTGGCAATATGTGAGATGAAAGAAGAGGATACAAATGCACAAGATCTTTTTTGGACAAAGATGAATGAGGTGATGGAGAAGTGTGGACACCCAAGTACTGATTTTCGAGGATTCATGGCAGATGAGGCAGCTGCCAATTGGAGGGCCATCTGCATAGTGTTCAATGGTGGTCCAAAAAACGTAATGCAAGGAAGGGAGGGATTTTGCTTCTTTCATTGGGAACAAAGTCTCCAAACACACACATCACAGTATGTGCACAAGAGTTTTCAAGATGAGCATAAGTTCTTGTGCCACATGTGGAGGTGTGCAGTCGCGGAAGATGATGCAACAATGAGATATCAATTCATTCGGTCTTAGTGGGCCTCAGGAAAAGTTGCAGATTGCAATATACTAGCAATGGATTGTTGGCTTAGTTGGTGGCATATCAGATATCCACGTTGGAGATGGCACTTTGTCGGGGTAAGACTAGTTCATAATAGTAGGATGTGACGTGTGGTGCATTTGTTTTCTCACACTCCATACCTTCTCATGCTATATTTTTGTCCAGGTGGTGGAGGACATTGCTCATATGCCAACCACAAGCTTGGCAGAGCCAATGCATGCAAGTTGGTTGGAAGGGGAGGGACTCAAGGGATCTGTCAGCTTATACGATGCATGTGTCGGTGATTTGGCCAACGCTCTACTACAGAGCACAAAACGACATGCATTCATTGGTGAAAAGTTCCATAGTGCAGGACCTAGTGCAAAGAAGCTTTTGAGTCGACTACAACAAGGAATTAGTCCCACACCTCGAGCAACGATAAGGATGGTTGAGGAGGTGGTAAGAGGAACTGAATTGCATAAACATCCCGATTTTCGAGGGGACAATGTGACTGTAGTAAGAAAACACAAGGTTGATGGGAAAATGGGGTCCAAGGAAGCCAATGCCTCTCACAGGTCCTGAGTATGTGACTGAAAACATACCTAGAAGAAAGGGTACAAGAAAACTAAACTTTGAGGACCCTTTGCCTTCTGACCAATCAAGGGCAGTATCACCAAATTGTTTGGAGGAAATGGTGGTGGAGACAATCCTTCATGACACCATTTGGGCTATAAGGACTCCAACTCGTAGCCATGTACAATGTCAAGGATGATTGGGAGCTAGAGAGGCAAAATGTAAAAAACCTATAAAAAATACGTCACATGGGGTGCATGCACCTTCATTTTGGGGCATCATGGAGTGGTCTAGCTCAAGAGGAGAAGCTAGCAATCAACATGGAATGCAATGCCAATTCATGTGGTTTTGTAATGATAGTGTGGACCATACATGGAACATTTGTTCTTCCATTCAACACGCACCACCCAAGGTTCCACAAGTATGGCCAGTGGCACGAGGCACTAATTTGACTATATAAGAAATCCACATGTTGGAGAGTGGTGGGTTTGTTTTACAAAAGGTGGCACAAGAGGCGGATGTTAATGAGGGCAAGTGTTTCACAGGCTGCAAGGAAAAGGATAGACTCAGGCGTTGGCTCTAGATGCAACTGTAAAGGGCCACATATGGGTGAAGGCCTTGAAGCATGAGGTTTTCAAACTAGAGACAGCTAACTCAAGTGTCATGCATGAGTGTTATGATGTGCACATTGCAAAGAATCCAACATGTAATTGCCAGGATTTCATGGACCATGCCGCAGAGGGAAAAGCATATTTGGCTTGCAAGCACCTATACTATGTGTACCTCCAAGTGTTTGGGATGTATGAAATGCCAACATGTTCATACACCAACCCACACTCACTGAAGAAAACTTGCACATTGTATTTGGAAGCAGAAGAACTTTTACAACACCACCTATATATTGACCAGCAATGCAATGCCAACACTACCTCTTATTAGCACAACTGCATTTTATTTTGTTGAGAAGTCACCGTTATAGAAACCATTTGGATGGCAAGCCTTTGGTGAACTTGTCTCTCTTAATTTGATAAGAAAAAGTATGTTTCCCAAAGTTAACACAATATAAATGCACATTTGGATTGCTTGTATGAATTGTCTTGTATCATATTTGTTGGGGGGAGGAGGGGAAGGGAGAGAGAGGGGGACAGGAAGGAGCTATCAATGCATTGAAATTAAAGTTCTAAAAACACCGAGTGGCTACCTAAGCATTCACATTGAGAGAGAGAGAGAGAGAGAGAGAGAGAGAGAGAGAGAGAGAGAGAGAGAGAGAGAGAGAGAGAGAGAGAGAGAGAGAGAGAGAGAGAGAGAGAGAGAGAGAGAGAGAGAGAGAGAGAGAGAGAGAGAGAGAGAGAGAGAGATGCATTTAGAATTTAAGAGAAGTATTTGTTATAACACATGCCATAATATGATGTGAGGCATTATGATATAATGTGGACTGATTGCATGCATGAGAGAGAGAAAGTGAGAGAGGGAGGGAGATAAACATGAAGAGTGAGTGAGCGACTAAGATTTATATACGTATATATATATAATATATATATATATATATATTATATATTATATATATATATATATATATGTGAGAAAGAGAGAGAGAGAGAATATAGAGTGAGAGGGAGAAATTGCATGTACAACCCTATGCTGAGAGAGAGAGTAAAGACATGGAGTAATTTGTGAGAGAAAGACAGAGGAGAGAGAGAGAGAGAGAGAGAGAGAGAGAGAGAGAGAGAGAGAGAGAGAGAGAGAGAGAGAGAGAGAGAGGTGTGGGCTGTGGTGTTCCATTCTTCTTGGGTGATCGCATGAATGAATCCACACTATGTGCTAAGGAGAGAGAAATAGTTTACATGAGATGGAGTGCTATTTGATCGAGTGTGCTAGAAAGAGAAAAAGAGAATATACACATAGAGGGAGAAACTGAGAGAGAGAGAGAGAGAGAGAGAGAGAGAGAGAGAGAGAGAGAGAGAGAGAGAGAGAGAGAGAGAGAGAGAGAGAGAGAGAGAGAGAGAGAGAGAGTGTGTGTGTGTGTGTGTGTGAGTGAGTGAAGGTAGTGGTGGAAATTGTGGAGGTGGTGGGGATAATGATAGTGGTAGTGGAGGTGGCAATAGTATTGGCGGCGACTATAGAGATGGTAGTAGTGGTGGTGGAGGTAGCGTGGTGGTGGTGGTAGAAGTGGCGGCAACGAAGGTGGAAGTGGTGGTGGAGGAAGTTGTTGTGGTAGTGGTGATGGAGGTTAAAAAAATCAAGGGGTGGAATAAGTGGACTATGTGGAACAAGAAATGGAGGTTTCCCAGAGAAGTTCACGCAAAAAGCTCGCTTCTCGCACGCACTCAGGGTCTCATAAGTCCTTGGCTTGAAGATATTGATTAAAAAATTAAGAATATTAAAAAAAATGATTCATGAGAGCATGAGAATGTATTATTGTATATGATATTAAATCCATATT
The DNA here is from genome assembly GCF_053477565.2 of Lygodium microphyllum. Lineage (NCBI taxonomy): Eukaryota > Viridiplantae > Streptophyta > Polypodiopsida > Schizaeales > Lygodiaceae > Lygodium > Lygodium microphyllum. The sequence continues at coordinate 43,914,823 of NC_141156.1, forward strand.
CTATATACAGCTTCCATTAGATGCTCAATTGGCCATATTTTCTAAGATAGTTATGCTTTTGTCCAGAATTCATAGGATACTCTGGTTTCCTATTTGGAAAGCTTGCTATAAAGGAATGATGATCCTTTGCCATCATCCACTGCTCCAACCATTCTACCACATCTTTTGTCATATAGCCACCCAGACACTGCTTAATGGTTCTATTGTACAGGCACTTATACCAAATGCTATCATAGATAAATAAGACTTCATGCTCCTTGTATTGTGGAAGTAGTTGTGGGAGCTTTCGCTCAACCGCCAAGACCCACGGATTGCTTATTGTTCAAGCGTTCCAAGCCGAGCACTAATGGCTACCTCTCACATAGTCGATGTGCCATCCATATCTACGGGTGTAGTGAGCTTACCTCCATGCCGATCGAGTTACTCCTCTCCCGCGAACTCCGGTAGCTCCACGATTCAGGTGCAAGCTTCAAGCAAGCTCCATCCTCAAGCTCCACGCTCCAAGCTCCATCACTGCGAGCAAGATAAGAGAATAGAAGAGAAGAGAAGAAGAGAGGAGAAGATGGAGAGCTTCTCCTCCTCGATCCCTCACCCTCATACACTCACTCCCTCACACTCTTACACTCCCTCTCTCAAGCACAAGCTCAAGCAAGCAAGAACAAGAAGAAGAAGAAGAAGAGAGCCACTTTTGGCCACACATAAGAATGAGCTTCTCATTCACTTTTCAACTTTATATATAAAACCCTAAATCCATTTTGGGCGGTCATCCCCTTATCCCCTGTTTTACATGGCTAGCCGTGGCCTAGGCCCTTTTTCTCATTATCCTTCTATCTTCCTAGCTTCCTTTCCACCGCCCGTCTACATTTACAAATTGCACGGGTGAGAGCCCGGTGCTCCTTGAATTAAACCATGATGCGCTTGCGCTCTTTTACAAAAGTATTGACTTGCGCTTTTCCTTGTGCGCCTTGTTCCCTTATTTAGGACTTTTCAGCGCTTCTTGTGTTTCTAGATTTTTCTTGGCGTGCCTTCGTCTTCCGTTTCACTTTGCCTCAGCCTTTGTCTTCTGCTTTAGCTTTTCCAGATTTTTCACCTTGTTCATCTGAGGGTTAACATTACCCCCTCCTAGACGAGTGCCAAGGTAGCAGGCTTTGGCATACACTGAAGACATGGGTGAAAGGGACATCGATGGTTGTCGTGGAGGAGTATTGGTGGTGGTGTGGAGAAAGGTCGTTGGGGGCACGTTGGTGGCCTAGGTGGCTGGTGGTAGGGTTATTGGAGTTGGGGATTGCACTGATGGCCAGCACGAGTGCTGGTTTGTTGGGGATTCTGTGCATGACGATTCTTGGCGGGCTTGCAGGATGATAAAGGATAAGAATTCAGATTTGGGTGTCGATGAAGAGCGAACAACACTTTCGTTGGAGTCTTCAATACCTGCAATTGAAAACCTCTCATAGGTGGTCTCTCCCTAGGGGTAGTGCTAGTCTTCTCTATCGTGCACAAGACATAGTTCAATTAGTTTGGGAGACATGTCGAACTCTAAGCGAGCTGAGAGTATTGTTCTGCACTTGAGGACCCAAACTGTGTATATATTTTGGTGCAGATATTATGTGAGTGCTTGTGCATACTTAAATATTACGTAGTTAGAAGACCGCGGGCTGGTTTCTCATAACGATGTGTGGATGAAGCAAAGTTGTCCGTGTTGAGAAGAAGTACTCGTGAAGTGTGTTTGCGACATCCTTTGCATTGTGACTACACGACATAACATAATTGAACACATGGACACTGCACTATCGGTAGCTGGTAGCTATTGGACCTGCGTGATGAGGACATTGTACTTTCCATGGCCATTCGTGCGGTGCTTACCACAATTGATTGCAATGGTATTAAGGCAGAAAGCAAGAGGGAATCATGTGAATGGGTCAGGGTGACAGGTCTAACCATAGACGAGACAAGCTCCCTAGGTATGTCCTCCCCTTGATGTTCCCTGAACAATTGTGGGTGATGTTAAGGGGCTAGGGAGCTAGGGGCGGAGCCAGCCGACCAAGGTCACTAGACGCACCTAATTTGAGGACCCCTAGGTGTTGTGCTGTGGTCGTGGGTGCTTCTTATCTTTTCGTTCTTTTCTTTTCTTTTTTTCCTTTTCTGTTTTCTTTTTTGTTTCTTTTTCTTATGCTTTTTTCTTTCTTTCTTTTCTCTTTTAAAAAAAAACCTTGCCTGAGTACAACCATTGCAATATGTTGAGGCTATCAGCCTTTCAATGGGTTGGGAAATGTCAAGCTTCAAAGGCTCAGGAAATGGATATTACAGTGATGATTGTGCCTTGGTTTCGTTGTTAGAGAAGCAATTGGTGAGATGGGGAGATACACTTGAGACATTGCAATCCTCTTTGCGACACGCGATGTCGGTATAATTGATGTAACAACTGTCATGAGCCAATTGTAGAGCTTGACCCAGAAAGAGAGCATAGCCCATGACTATGCTTTGGGTCATGCGATGTGGGATCTTGTAAGGGTGATTCTTCACGTTCGGCAGCGTGGTTTTGTCGCAGTTCTTTATGAGGTTGGTGGTCTTGCGGTGACTTGGGCATTGAACACGTTCGCATGGACCTGTGTCATCTTGCATCCCACTGTCACTTCATGAGAGTATATGCAAGTCGCATGTGTCAAGTACAATGAACAAATGCAATCATGTCAAGATATTACTTTTTCAAAATCCTATGATGCTGATTGCGATGCCTATTCCGGTGCTTGTTAAAGACTTGGCATATATTAGCAATAGGTGAGGAAAGTGTATACAAGTGGGGAGCCTGCCCCTTTAACCATCAAAAGAAAAAAAGTTATGGCAGGATGGCCTTTGTTAAGTTGCTTGCATATCATAGGAGCTACTCTATTTGCACAAGGCGGGATGAGTCCGGGTGGTCAGGCGACTGAGGCTCTATTGGTGAGGGGCTCCTGTGAAGTTGGGCAGGGAAGATGTCGGCCGAGACCTGAATGGTGTAGTCTCTGGCCGTAACCGTTTCCAAAATGCTTTTGAACAATGCATCGAATTCTTCCTTGTCTCGAGCCGCCCTCTCCGCTTTCGAGCACTTGGTGCCCGAGCGTCTGTTGGGGGCCCTCACATCCGGTGTTGCCATGCCTTGTGTGCTTCTTTGAGCTTCTATTCCCCTGGCTTGGGGATTTTTCGGCCTATGTCTGGGGCGGTGTTGCTTGGGACCTCATTTCTTTGCATACCTTTTGAGGCTAGGCACGTAGCGCACTGGTGGAGGAGCTTGTGCTGCATGTTCCCTTCGACGGCAAAGAGCATCTTTGCAAGCCAGTTGCCCTGGGTGCTCCATGTCTTCCATGTAGGGGGGCCTGTGAAATGTAAACCAAGGATTAGGCCTTGATACAGGATAAAACTATTCACATGGAGGGGATTATAGTATGGGTTATCAAGCGCATATGACGAGGAGGGAAGAGGTGAGGCATGCAGTGGTTGTCGTCGAGGGATGGCCTCTGTGATGATGTTCATTTGGCCTCCAGCCATTAGCAGATCTTGGCTTATACTAAGTTGCATGGGCTGATTGTCAGGGAGCGGGGCAGGGTTCATCCTCGGAAGGATAGACCATAAAGGGGAAAGGTGTATGGGAAGGGACAGTACCATGTCCATACCCTCAGAGATGTTGGTCGGAGCTTCCTATGGTGGTGATGAGGGTTGCATGCCCTCCACCTAGAGGCGGTAATGGTCACACGACTTCTAAATGTGTGATGAGAGGAGGACCTGAGGAGCTTAGCCTGTTGAACCCAACTCTTCTCCCTGCGCTTGACTATCATTGCTTGTGTGTGTTGATATTGTCTATATAGGGTCACAGAATTCATTGTTTATTTATGTACATATTTATGAATCCTTGTCACATCACGAGGATAAAAGCCAATTGTAGAACTCCGGATTGTACTGGAGTGTGGCACATGCACCTAGTACTCGTGGCAGCTTACTCAATACCGATAGATATTTTGCAACATCGAGTAGCATGGAACCTTGTCCGAGTCTACTAGCAACATGTAACTCCTTCTCAGTGAAAACCTTATCAAACAAAGAGTTCTCTTGGTTGGTTCAGCTAAGTCCGTACCCGGAATGGCAGTCAGCACTCGAAAGGAAGTTGGTGCCACATAGGTTGGGTCTCTTTGAGACCGCCATTTGGCCAATCGCTCCTCTGAGACTGTCATGATCTGGGCTCCTAGTTCGGCCATTGCAACGCGGTTTTCACACCAACGTTGTTCAAATTGACTTCGACCCTCTGATAGTCTCTTTAGTTGCTCTATCTCTAAGAGATTTGGTTGGAAGAGTACATCATTGAATGTTACAATTAAGCGTAGTTTGTCGGCTTTCTCGTCAGAGATGAGTCGCATGCGTTCATATAGGAGCTTGTTATAGTGCTCATCAAGATGTTCTTGCTCTTTCCATGATAAGGGAAATGGCAAGTATTCTTCAAGCTGCTCTTTAGGGAATGCGCCCATGTCTACCATGATGTAGACACGTGCGAACACTTTGAGCTTAGCATCCAACTCGGTTAAGCATTCTGTGATACTTCTATGTTCAATGAGGGCTTGCTCGGTTGCTATCTCATGCAAGGTTCTAGGAGTTTGCCTGGGCTTCAGCATAGCTGGGGGCTTAGGCCTAGACGAGCAGGTTTGGCCAACACTAGGATTTCTTATACTCTTGGGGTTTCCATGTTTCTCCTGAGGCTTCGTCATTGCGTCATGGTTCTCCTTGGATGGACTGGTATAAATTTGTCACCCTGTTGTGACAATGTTGTATCCACTCTTGATTGATCAATGCGAGTTCCATTGTCGGTGGATTGAGTGTTGCAAGCAGTCGTCGATGGTAACGACTGCTTTGATTTTTCAAAGCACATGGATGTGTCTGAGGTTTCACCGCTAATAGGAGAGGCATCAATGGGGTCATTGGTGGATGGACTCGATGCTTTATTCCTCAGCTCTCCAACGCTCTTGGTGTCAATGTTCTTGGCGTCCACAACCACTTGTAACTACTGTTGTTTTTGCTGTTTTCTCCTCTTTTTCTTGGTCAGTGAAGGTGCATCTCTCAACGACCCCGGACTAGGTCAACTGTTGATGTGCTTGGTTGGGCCTAAGCATTCTCTCTCTCTAGTGTGTCCTCATGGGACATAGCCACGGCTTGCTGAATAGCCTTGCTAGCTTGTGAGGGTACAACTACCTCTCTTTTTGGAGAGTCTGGCTCTTCAGCCAATTCCCTTGTGTTTAACTCCTCTAGCCTAGGCTTTAGGCACTTTGGAAGTGCTGGAGTTGTTAAGGAAGTTGGTTGCGACACCTCCTCCACAAGTAAACTAGTAAGGACACGTTCTGCGCATTGTCACAGCCAAGGGCTGCGACTGCTATGATCCCTAATTGGAAGTAGTAGCGGCTAGTCTAGTGGCCTGGCTACTCTTGGTGGATTGAGGGGTCAAGTCCCTAGGGTGATCAGAAGTGGTCGTGTCTTTTGTTGCCCTTTGAGCATTCATCTATGTAGATCGAGCATGAGATGAGCATGAGATGATCTAGTCACATTAGGTTGCACAGGCATATCCTTGGGCCGAGAGCTACGGCTAGTGTCATGTCCCACCTCTTGGACATTTGGAAGCTTTGATGGAGATAGAGATTGGGAGTGAGCAGCTGCCATTGACGACCGCTGTTGTGCTTCCTGTGTCCGTAGGAGATCTAGGACTCTTAGGTGGACTTGGCATTGGCTGAATGATTTGTTCGAGGCTATTAGACGATTGCACCATTTGCTTTGTTGAGTGATCAGCCTTGCTATGAGCAATGTTGTGCCTATGATGCCTGTTATCCTCTTGGAAAGTCAAAGGCTCTTTGGGCACTAATGGCTTTTATGCACACTCAATGGCTATATATGACATCTGCTTATTAAGCATGCTAGGCTGAGGCTCTTGCTTTTGAACACTCATGTCTGGTTTCTTGCCTCGAGACCTAGAGTTTCTCTTAGATTTCCTCCTGTGCTTCATTGCTTTTGATGCAATCTGGCCTTCAGCTCTGATAGAGGTGGTTTAGCAGGGGATTTTGGTACCCAAATCCATCGGTTACCTGCGTAATACCCTTGAGCACGTAGCCACGCTTTGGATATTTATCGTGGCATTATGCTGACCCTCCATCGATGCTTGTGTCTATAAGGCTTGGGCTTCTTTTAGGGTCTTCTACAATATTTGTAAGTCCAAAGCCTGTCCTTGGCCTTGTCTCTTGACCTTCTTGTTTCAGGCATGGTATCACTCACTGGTTCTCGTTATTCGACCTGTGCTTGTATCAACTCTTCCAACAAGTCCTTGTTCTCATTAGCAAGCTTGATTGTTATGTCAGCACCCTCCTTGCCTTTCCCTCGAGGTTTGATGAGGTCACCCTTGCTAAAGGTTGTGACTATCCTCACACCCGGTAGTGTCAGGTGTATCCTCTGTGCTACATAGTCAGCCTCACACTTGGTTGCCCTTTTGAAGGGTCTTCCTAGGAGGGTTTCCTTCCCGTAATTAGCACTATTTGGAGGAAAATAAAATAGGATAGGCAAGCTTTCAGTTTCAATTGTCGCAAGGATTTTGCACTTCCCTATGAGTGCTTATGGGTGTCCCCCGTAAGGGCTAAGAGTTGCATTAGTCAGTGTGAGCTCTGGTTGGCCTAGTAGGGTCCATGATTCATAGGTCAAGATATTAAAATCTGCTCCTTCATCAATCAGAGCATCGATAGTATGCTCTCTTTTCGCGATGAGTTTGACCCTAAGATAAGCAGGTGGTACTACGTCTTCGTCTTTTAGGTCTTGGCTTGTAAATTTAAGCCTTCTGACAAATGCCCTTGAGTCCCCAACTGCACGACCAGATGTGGATTCTCCACTGATATCTTGGATTGTTAGTGCAGTGCTATTCAAGGAGCATCCATCATCAGGACTGTCATATCTAGTCATTCTTGCTGTTGTAGCTTGATGTTGCATTTTTCTCTGACTAGACATGGTTTGAACACAATGTCTTTGTGTTCTCATGGTGTGGCCCTTTTGCCTTTGATGGCTACATTGGCCTATTGAGGTTCTAGGGTCTCTTTTTGTCTTTTTTTTGGGCGTGGGCTTCTGTTTGATGCTTTTAAGTGAAGATCTATGCTTGTGTAGAGCCATTACTACACTAGGGCCTAATCCAGAGGACCTGTCATGATGCATGTTTTCCCTCCAACCTACTTGGGGGAGGTGCGGAGGGCCGTTATAGTAAACACCATGCGCAATTTGAAGGACAGTTTATAGCCAAATTTTGAACTACTTGCTCTAAGTTTCAACCCAGTGATGGATGTGTGCTATGCCTTTAGCTCTACGTAGCCTTTGCGGTCAATTTAGGGGTTTAGATGCGTCAAAATTTGTGTTCTAGTTACCTGCCCGGTTTTGACAGTTTTTTGTCCGATTCTCAGATGTTCGATTTTCAGGAGTCCGATTATCAGAATCGGACGTCCAATTTTGGGTTGGTCCGATCGGCCCAGTGATCCAATTTTGGTCACGTCTGAATTCTGGAATCGGACGTTCGATTTTGACAGGCATCCGATTCTGACTAGTCCGATTCCTTGTGTCCGATTTCTAGGGTCCGAGTGTCCGATTTTTAAAATCGGACGATCGAGTGTTTGATCAGACAGGCAAAGGTGGTCCGATTTTGGGACTGGTCCGATTCTGGGACTCAGATCGGAAAGGTGGTTTGATTTTCGGAGTCGAACGGATTTCGGATAGGTTCGATTTTCGGAGTAGGACGGTCCGACTCCAAAGATAGGGCAATCCTATTCTGGGACTCGGACGAACTGGTCCGACTGCGCAGCCGACGGCCCGCGAGTTGCACGTGATGCCTCTAGGCCGATGTCTACTTCACCGAGTCGTGCCGTGCCATCTTATTAGATGCAAAGCAATAGAGGAAAATGCCTGGCGTCCTGGAAACGGTGTGGTGCTCAAATCGATCAGCACGTCAAAGATCTCCCCGCAGCTCTCTCTCTCTTGCTCTCTCCCTGGCTCTCAAGCTCACTCTCTTCTTAGAAGGCAAGGTGTCAAATGTGGTATTTCCTGGTTCCCTGGGCCTCTTATTGCCCTGTCCTACCCTGTTGTGACCTCAGAAGTTAGTCCCTCATACTCTTCCAGCGAGAAATCTGAATCTATGTCCCTATTCCCCTGTTTCAGCCTGTTATACAGCAACAGAAAACCCTATTGTTTGCTCCAATGTTTTGCTCCTATCCTTCCTAAATGCAAGAAAAAATTATAAGAAAAATACCTATACTACTTCATCATGCTTTCCCAAGTCCAAAACAACAAAAACCTACTTGCTAAGGAGATCGAATACCTCTTCAAACTTCCTCGCTTCCTATCTATCTACCTCAAGCACCGATTCGGGAAAAACCCTACTTCAATGCTCGATTCGAAGCGCGCAAGCGCTCAAGGCTTGAATCCGTTGGTCCTGGCAACGAAACCAAAATGTGAGAGCTTTTGCTCAACCACAAAGACCCACGGATCGCTTATTGTTCAAGCGTTCTAAGCCGAGCACTAATGGCTATCTCTCACATAGCTGACGCGCCATCCATATCTACGGGTGTAGTGATCTTACCTCCATGCCGATCGAGTTACCTCCTCTCCCGCGCACTCCGGTAGCTCCACGATTCAAATCAAGCTTCAAGCAAGCTCCATCCTCAAGCTCCACGCTCCAAGCTCCATCACCGCGAGCTAGACAAGAGAAGAGAAGAGAAGAGAAGAAGAGAGGAGAAGATGGAGAGCTTCTCCTCCTCGGTCCCTCACCCTCACACACTCACTCCCTCACACTCCCTCTCTCAAGCACAAGCTCAAGCAAGCAAGAAGAAGAAGAAGAAGAAGAAGAGGAGGAGAGCCACATTTGGCCACACACAAGAATGAGCTTCTCATTCACTTTTCAACTTTATATACAAAACCCTAAATCCCTTTTGGGCGGTCATCCCCTTATCCCCTTTTTTACATGGCCAGCCGTGGCCTAGGCCCTTTTTCCCATTATCCTTCTATCTTCCTAGCTTCCTTTCCACCGCCCATCTACATTTACAAATTGCAAGGGTGAGAGCTCGGCGCTCCTTGAATTAAACCATGATGCGCTTGCGCTCTTTTACAAAAGTATTGACTTGCGCTTTTCCTTGTGCACCTTGTTCCCTTATTTAGGACTTTTCAGCGCTTCTTGTGTTTCTAGATTTTTCTTGGCGCCCCTTCGTCTTCCATTTCACTTTGCCTTGGCCTTTGTCTTCTGCTTTAGCTTTTCCAGATTTTTCACCTTCGTTCGTTTGAGGGTTAACAGTAGTCCTAGGAAATTATGTAGGTTTCTAAATAATATGGGCATGATGGATTCAAATTTGTAAATTTTCACCTTAGATAATGTATGTTTGGCCAAACCACTAAGATATTTTTAAATATTTACAAAACAAGCATGCATTCCCTTCTCCACATTCATTCGTAGGGTAGAACTACACACATAATGGTGTTGCATCTCATAACATACAAATAACATCATGTATTCCATTTTCATAAACATATTGGTTGGATTATTTGAAAGACTCCAAATTTCCACCTTTCTTTCTATGCCCCCCAGGCTTACTCTTGCAATCCTCCAAAACAAACTCTCCAAATGTGATTTTATAGAAAGTGAAGTTTGGTTGGGTTGCATTGTATCTCTCATATACAAAACGTACTGTAAATTCTAGAGTGATCTCTTTGTTTAACGGTGATGCTAAGTAGACCTTGTAGTATAATAATTCGCAATCATCAATAAACTTTTGGTTGCAAGTTGTACAAGTAAATGCTTGTTGATCCCTTTGTCCTATTGCATGTACAAACAATTAGCCACTTGGACTTGGGAAAATCATTCTGATTAATATGTAGATAGAGCTTTCCCTCCAAGCTAAGGCCATATTCAACATGGAGTGCCTCCTTTGTTCAACAAAGTGTGTCAGCTTTGGGTACTCAGAAAATTTTGAGCTTCTTGCATGAGATAATAACTAGTACGCATAAGACTTTATGCAACCCATTTCAAAAGAAAAACATGTAAGCATAGGTAGCTTTATGTCAACCCTTGTCCCTCTTGTTGTGAGTCCAATGAAGAATCCTTCTCTTCGAGAGTATATTTGCGGTTGCACTTAAGAGATGGAGTTTTCATATTGGTTTTCTGTATGGCCAACAAATGAGGTTTAGAAAACATAAACCATGTATGGAGAAGCGTGCATGCAAATACATTACATTCATGCATGTATTTGCATGTGAAATTTCAAAAATTTTAGAACACAAAAAAATATTTGTACCGCATGATAGACACACACACATGCACATGTGAGCATGCACCCACACACACAAAGCTGCTTTTATCTTTATGTTAATGTAGATTTCATTGAGATGATAACAACTTCGAAGATTGTTCTCAGCATTGCGCACGCGCGTGCCACATACACACACACATAGTTCAAATGTACAACTACAATCATATCACAAATTCTTGAGAGGTGAAGTTTGACATTCTCAAAAAACACATTTTTATTTAAAAATTCATGCTACCCACTTTGTTAGATTTAAAAATTTCCACTTCCAAGATAAGAGAACCTTACAATGAGTACTTGAATTGTACATTTCTTATGCCACCTTTGTATGCTTTCAACCATTTACACATGGTCTTGATTTCTAAAGTATATATATTTTCTTTATTTGAAGTTGAGTTTATAAAAGGCATTGATTAGTGTACACCATTTCTCAAAGGTACTGATTAGTGTAGACCATAATGACTACTACATTTACATTACTGAGACTAGTAAAACCATGTTTTTAAGGTTCTTTATAAACCCAATATTTTCCTTGTAAAGCTTGATGAATGCCAACGATGAATGCCAAACTTTAAAGGGATACAAGACTAAGAGGGTATGTCTCACTTTAATGAATTTTCCAATGGCTTAGGCTAAAAATATGTGAATGTTCATCCATTTCGTAATGGAATTAGAGAAGAAAATATGGTAGTTGCTAAATTTGAAGTACCAAAGGAAAAACATTAGGTTCATTGAATCTTTGAGAAAAATACTTATCTAAAGATCATTGCATGACATTACATAGTGAGAAGCTCTATGTTGAAGGTTGGGTGACTCATATGAACTAGCACTTAGGTTGTGACCATAAGATCCTCAAATATATGTCAAGTGTGATAGTAAAGCTTTAATATCACTATCATCCCTTTTTTGCTCAAAAGCAAGCGCTTCCTCTAAGAAGGGCATAAACTTATGGCATGGACTAGAGGAATGCTATACTATGTAATGCACTTCCAAATAAGAAATGACTTGACAGTAATTGGAAATGCATATTTTCAATTAACCTTGAAAGTTTGTAGAACAACTATTCATAAGATAGAAACTCTTGGACCCTTGAAAGGATTATAGTTAAAGAGGTGGGCCTTTAGGATATTGTGCAATAGGAAGGCTGGATGTTGACATCTACATAGGGTGAATCCTCTCTCTTTAGATCTAGGGGTTTTTATTTCAAAAAAGGTAGTGGGGTATTTGAAGCATGGAAGGATGAAAGCTATATAGATTTTGAGGATCTCTATCCTCATATATTTTTCTTCCCCTTTTTAAGTCGAGATCTTTAGTTTGACTCTTTTTTCTAGCCATGACCTCAATTTGACTTGAAAATTGAGGAATCAAATATCTTCCACCTCTTCTCTATTCTAGAAAATTTTCATTTATATTGGATCTTTCTACTAAAAAAATTAATGTTTTGATCATCACTGATCTTTTCAATTTCTTTGCTCTTGCAAAATAGTTGATTTTGGGCAAAACACATTTACACACCTCTCTCTTTGTTTCCGCATTTCTATTCTTTCTTCATTGAATTTTGACATTGGGTCTAAGAGAAGTGAAAATCTTGAGCATTGGTCTTAACTTTTACTTTTGTACTTCTTGGAGTAATTAGACTTCGAACAAAGCATCAATTTTCTCTTTTATAGATCATTTTACACATAAGTTTTTACATCATGTTGCTAAAGGTTTTGCGATTGATCTCACCATTTTTGGGTTTGTAGTAGAGTATTTTATTTATACAATATGTAAGTACAATCCAATGTCATGAGGAATCTTTTATTTGTCTTAAATAATATCTTTATTATGGTTAGTGTTGCTATTTTTGATGGTAGGAGCAAACTTTTGTCTCATTTCTCATATCACTATCTTATCAATTCTTTGGTTGATTTAAATCTCTATGCTAAGAGAGGAACTAATTTGTTGAAGAGCTAAATCTTTACTCTCTTCTTTGTTGTTTCTTCATTATTTTTTAATATCTCATCTAAGAAAAATGAGTTTTTTGAGCAATGACCATAACTTTGGAATGTGCTCTTCTTATAATTATCAACTCTCGGCAAAGTAGAGACCTCATCTTTTCTTTTTCATACTTGCTTATTGGTAAATTTACCCTTTTGTGCAACCAAATTTTTTGAGATTAATAAGTTATTTTTGGTTTGTATTGAAGTGTTGGTTTAAACAATATGTAGGTATAGTATAAGATCACAATGAAGTATATAACTCTCATGAAGGTAATCTTCTTTGTTGTGTTGAGTTTTTCTTTTTCATTGGAGAGACTTTATCTAGTAGAAGTTAAGGTTCATAGATTATCTAAAGTGTTGTTCTACTATGTTATTTGTAAGTACACGTCATTTGCCATTTTCCGCATAATTATTGTGGTATATTTTTCATGTATTCACATAATAAGTTAGTTTAGAGGCTATTCGATACAATGATTGCTCTTTTTGCAACATTATCTTGTCACAAATCATTTGAAGTATTGATCTAACATGCCTATTTGCATATGCATGCATCTTGATTGCCATCCATGCAACGATTATGGTGTGTTGCACATGTATTCACATAATATTTAAGTTATTATAAGAGACTATTCAATATAATGATTGTTCTTTTTACAACATTATCTTTTCAACTAATTTTTGTTCTATTCTTTCAATTCTTTCCATATAAACATGATGATCTATTTGTCACTTTTGGAATTCATCTCCACACACTTTATGTTAGGTTAGATATCTATATGTTTCCATTATGATCATTATGTTTATTTAACAAATTTTCTAATGTCTCTTAAGGCCACAATTGATTTGTAAGGCAAATCTATGTTTGGTAATTACTGGATATTAAAATACACATCATTCATTGATAACTTATGATTCTTTGCAAGCAATTATTGCATGGATCATAATACTTGAGAAAAGAACTATTCTTTCAATGGAAATAGGAAAGATGATGAAGGGATCATTAGTAGTTACCATTGTTCATCTTGGGTGCACATGTGTACAAAGTATGATGGAAACTTTCAAGGTGAAAGCATCTAAAGTTGGAGATGAAACAAGGCACTGGAAAGGGTAGGATGTGTCAAGGCACTAGAAGGGTAGTTACTATTGCACAACTTGGGTGTGCACATGTGTCCAAGGATGAAGGAAACTTTCAAGGTGAAAGCTAAAAATGGCATAGAAACCATGCATTCACTTCTTCTAGACTTGATGATGATTCTTATGCAATAGTATTCAAGCAATCTTTCTTATTAATACAATGCACTCTAGGTCTATAAAAATTGAATAAGAACACAAGAAAAGTAAAATGAGAAAGCAATCTACTATAAGCTCAAGGCCACAAAACAATGTTAGAAGCTCGTTCTTGAATAGGTTAAGTAAAGTCCCATAATAAATGGTCACTATTTGATGGACTATTATATTAATCATGTTCAAGCCAAGACAAACATTTCATTTGATTCTCATATTGTGATAGAGGCATTGTGTAGCTTGTTTTCTTGCATAAACAAAAACATGCCACACCCATAACATTCAATATAACATTGTGAACAATAAGTCACTGTAGTATATTGAGGATGTTGCAATGGGATGATATCTATGTGACTACTTTTCTCATGTTTACAAAAGTATACCCTTTGGATTGTTGTTAATGGCAAAATGTTGAGAGTTTAATAGGTGCTTTTAAGTGCTATAACATAAAAAATTGGTCAACTTCTTTTTGAGGGGTGTAAGCCCAAGAAGCTCATAGAGGTGTTGTTTTTGTCTATGATTTCAAGTACATACTCCAAAGGTGATAGAGAATATGGAACCCTTGGATGTATACATCTACTAGACCTCGGTAGCATAGAATGGCCACTTTGTAGTGGTGATATTTTGCACACGTGCAACAAAAAGATTTCAATAGACATATTAAGCTCTAATGAAGCTAAGCAATGGCTCAAATAACATACATCTAAGTTGGTTTATATGAATTGCGTTATTTAAATTAAGTAGTGGAAGGTTTTATGGTGTGCTAAAAGCACATATGTATACTAAAAACTATATCAGAGGATTATATAACAAGAATTCTAAGCAGAACTTAGATGATGATAATCACTCATAGTCTTGACAAAATTGACTATTAAGTCACGACAAAGGATATTCCTCTCAAGTAAAATTCTATTCTAAAATGAATACATTCTCAAGTTATAGTTACCTAACTAGCCTTATTTTCCTATTATAGGTACTTTGTTGCGCAACACACTTTGTGCTTAATGTTCAAGTATCACAAATGGAGAATGCTAAATAGTGATTAGGCGTATCTTGATCAAGATGCACATGATAGTACAATCATGGACCTTATTGTTTTTTGGAAGGTTGTGAATCCCAAGTGTTAGAAATGGAGGATGATTAGCCCTAAAGTATAATGCAATAGGAAATCCCAATGCTAATGGAGAATTGACCCACTAATTTCGTTTTCAAGTTAGATGGTAGAAAGATTCAAAATTGAGCTAAGATTACAATTACCAAGGGAAAATGTTTGGCTCTAAACATTTAAAAATTGTGGGCTCTCTTTAAATATTCCAACTCCATAAGTTGTAATATTCCACACTCATAATCTTTGGATTTTAATTAATGGAATAGACATGCTTCACAATATCTCACATGTGTAATCTTCTAAAATCTTGTTAATTTATTTGACATGATATATTCGTGCAATTTATTCTAAATTGTTTGAACACTTATATGTGCATATTTGTTTTTGAGATAAGACACATGTAATTGAATCCCAACCTTTTGGGTGGGGGGGGGGGGGGGGGGTGCGAGTGGGGCCTCCCTCTACATATTAGTTGATAGAGTGGGAAAGATTCACATTGGCACATCTACATACCTATAGATGTTATTTAAAACATAAATAAATATATCATGTGAACATCCCCTTAATGGTGCAAAGGTTAAGGTTTTTAGATAGAAATAGTTCACTTCTTCTTTTATAGTTCATTTTACAATCTCTCTCTTCATCTTTTCACCACCAATCCATCGTTTCTTCCTACTCTAATGGATGCTCTTGCACACTTTGAAAAGTGGATTCATGGCACTTAGTTCTCTCACTAGGGTGAAATGATCTTTGAGGTATTCTCAAAGTCTTCAATCTCGAACATGTGCTCTTAGTTTTGGATCCCCGTCTTTAGGTCATTGAGGACTGAACTTTGCAAGCACCTTCACCTCTCACTCATGCTCCATTGATGCCTTTGAATTGCTTTGGGCAAACATGTTGATGAGCAATGCAAGGGGGTAAGAACCACAAAAATTGGTGAATAATTGCTTAGTCCATGTATCTCCATGGCATACAATATTTTATGTTCTTAGGAATAGTGCTTCATATACAAAGCCTTGTGAGTTTGTGGAGTATGATATTGCATTGGGTATTTGCGTGTAGATAGGAGGACAATGATAAATAATCTAGTTCAATAGCTCTTGTTGTCACTTTATAAGGGAGAAGAGATTATTAAGGAGCTGATTAGCCTAGAAGAGGAGTATTGGATTGTCATCAAGCAAGGGTTGGCTCTCACATTGTCATTGTCTTTTGAAGAGCCATCCTTGAAAAACCGGATTTTTCTTCTTTGATGCGTATTGAGATAGATGGTTTACAAAATCTAGTACTCTATGATGTATTATAGTAGTTGGAGAGGAAGGAAGAAGAGTTATTCTTGAATCTCACTAGGGTTTCTATGGATGACTCAATAGAGTATGATTACATGGATGTGCATCCAACAATAGTACAGGAGGCTAGAATATATAATGACACTAGCTTGGATATTGTGAGTGCCATTTTTGCAACTCATGAGAGGAAATTCCTATACCTGAGGTGGATTATAACTTCTTGGAGGCTAAGTTCCAGGAATTGCATCATGAGCTTTTTGGATCAAGGTCCTCAACCTCTACCACAAGGGAATTTGCAGGTCCCTTTGTTAAAAAGGCTAGATCATTGACAAGTGAAGAGTTGGAGCTACAAGATGAGCTTGAGAAAGTAAGTTTGAAACTTCTATTTATTTTCATGAGATAAGACTTTACCCTAGAGTGCATCGGGTCATGAGAGGTTGTTGATGAAAATTTTCACGGAATGAGGCATTGAGGCAAGAAAAATGGCTGATGTCACTTTGGGCCAACTTATTAGAGGCCTCATTTTTCCCAACATTTCATCAACAACCTCTCATGACCCAATGCACTTCAAGATAAAATTTCATTGATTTTTTATCACTCTAGGCCAGTTTGTAATTTATTATTAATATATTTGAAAATATAGTCCAAGAAATACCCTATATTGATGAGCTTGCATTGAGGCAATGAGGATATAGGCACACTAATTGATGCAAGGATTGAACCTCAACGGAGTACATTGGCAACTTTACTCCCATTGAGTGGTGTTTCACAAGAAGTGCTCACTTGGAGGATAAGAAACAATAATGAAGATTGAGCTATGACAAAATCTACATTCTTTTGAAAGATACCTATAGCCTCTAACATGAAGAAGATGGTGCTTGTAAATAAGAAAAAGCTACTATATCTATTTGATCAAGTGCATGGTGGAGCAATCTACACACATGACCTTGGGTGAGCTTGCCAAAGTCATTGGCCTACTTCTTTTGGAGGAAGAGTAATTCAAATTTGTTAGATACACATGTTAATGTTTGTGTGGAAAAGTTTGAGAAACACGCTAAATTTTTTTTACTAAAAATGATAGCAATGGAAGAAACAAATATGCAAATAGATATTTATATCATGCATCACTCAAAACTTTATAAAATATAAAACTTTCTAGTTTTGCAAACTCAATAGATGGCAAAATCTAACATAGAAGGATGCAATATCTACATCTATAGGCCAAGGTTGTATAGACCCTCGATTTAAATCTACATGCAAGAACTCTTGCATTCATGGAGCCAAATAATGAAACTCATATCTTCATTTGTGATAATTACCCACTTTACATGTATAGTGGCTGATTGTGTATCATTGAAGAGATCAATTTAGTATCCTTGTAGCCTATTTGTAGGCCTTCATAGCCCTAGTTGTTGATCTCCATGCCATGGAGCCATCCATAACTCTCAACCTTACAAAACCTTCCACACAAACTTTTAGAAGGAAGCTTTAGGAACGAGTAGCTCATACCATCATTATATGTGCCTTATCTCATAGAAGGCCACAATGCCTGGTCACCACCTTCTTGTCTTTTGTGATGGTCTTTGTCACCTAGGGGGAAGATATTGTATGTCAAATGAGATACCATTGGGTACTCTAAGTGACACCATGTTGGCTTTCTTTGGTGGAAAATGGCAAGAAACATATTGAATGTGTAACATGAAAGCTTAAGGAGACTAGAATATAGAAAAGATGAAAGCTTGAGGAGACTATAGTGTGGAAAAGAATGAAATTGGCAAGTGAAAATGAGAAGAAGAATGGACAATTAACTCTTTAAACTTCAACCAATTAAATGTAGTCTCGTACATTATCAGAATGCGACAAAACTTCATATCCACATGCGTAGCCTAGAAAATGGCCTTAAACACTAGACTTGGACCAAGGCCCTATTGCATTTTTTTCTAGAAAAGATATTGGGAGTGCTAGTGACCATGTCATAAGTGCACCTGTGAGATTTCATTGTATTCTGATATGGTAGGGTAATTTCAAAATCGTTCTTTTCAAAATTATGCATGGATTTGATGATTAATGAATTAATATTGTAATTATTGATAGTTAGAAAATTTACACCATCTAAACTCTACAGTGGCATCGAGAGTAAAGCATGCTACAAGTTTTGGCAACTTTCCACATGTTTTACATCTTGAACTAAATAAATTAACAAATATTATAATCACGTAATAGAAGTATAGTAAGAAGGCTTGGGAGCCAAGGCTCAAAAGTTTCTTCGAACACCTATGGATGAGGAAGGGAATGTTACAACTTGTAGGCCACAATACTATGGTGGTGGAAGAAATTGCATGCCTTGATTGAAGTAATGGAGGAAAATTAAGGTTGGTAAAAGTTAAAGTTTGGATTACTCTTCATAAACTAGCTCCACTACTTTGAAATATGGTCTTTGATAATGAATGAGAACAAAGAGTTTGTTGATAATCTCCATAGTTTCTATAAAATCATGGTAGAGGCATGAGATAAGAGCTCCATCACACATTACACGGTATGTACAAAATTAAGCTTTTAGAAGTATATGAATTCTTTAAAAATTTTCAAAAATTTTAATTTCTATTTAATGAATACCTTTGTAACATATTTTTGAGGCATAATGGCCATGCAAGGGATGGAAAATCTACATTGGATAGCATGCCATGCTTACCAAGAAATGAGTAATCATGGTGAAAACTTGAATGGTACAATGTAATTACTATCTTGGTGGTATATGATTATAGTGGTAGTTGAAGCTCAAGTGTCACAGAGAAAAGAAAATGGAAATGCTAATGCATTGTGTATAAATATAATTGAATCACATCATGTCACTAATTGAGCACCTTATGATGCATCGAGTGCTCAAGAGAACCATGCTAAGTGGCTAGAAATTAGACTTGCAAAAGGCAATAGATGGATTCAAAAGCAGCTAAGATAATAAAATAAGGAATGTATTCAAGGTAAACACAATCTATGCTCTTGAGAGAGAGAGAGAGAGAGAGAGAGAGAGAGAGAGAGAGAGAGAGAGAGAGAGAGAGAGAGAGAGTGTGTGTGTGTGTGTGTGTGTGTGTGTGTGTGTGTGCGCGCGCGCGTGCGTGTATTACATTTTAAGCACTATATTTTAGGGCTTCATTCTCCCTTTTTTTCTATAGTGAATCAAGCTCAAATTGTGTGGCCCTCTCCCAAGAGTGACTATCACCTTTGCACATGGCCTCCTCATAAGTAAGAGGCTCATTAGAATCTATCATCATAATATAGTCCATATAGGGTGAAAACTGATCAAGTTGGTATCTATCTCTAGTAAACCGAAGCTGTGGGGCATGTACATCATGCCCAACATCATGGGCATGGGCCATTGAACATTAACTATAGGCTTGTCTATCTAGCTATATAGTAATAGGAGGTTTCTCTTGAAAGATCACCTTACGTACCTCAACTATACCTGCTCATGTTGGTTATGCATCTTCTCCTCATGGAAAACAACATCATGGCTAGAATAACCTTCTGAGCCTACAAATCCCATAGGTAATAGTCCATCTCACCTACATCCCCATCACCAAGAAAGATACATTTCACTAACTTAGGATCTAGTTAATTACATTTGTCCTTGGATACATGGCAAAAAGCCTCACATCCAAAGACTCTAAGATACATATATGAGGGAGGTTTTCCAAACCATATCTCCTTTATAACCTAAAACCAAAGCAAAGCATGTGGATTTGTTTATCAAATATACAGTAGTAGTAATTTTCTCAATCCAAAAAATGCTAGGGTAAGCTTACCTAGCTAAGCATACTTTAGACTCTGTCTTGAATGGTCCTGTTCATGAACTCTGTAACAACATTCTCAAGTGGGGTATATGGAATTTTCAATTGATGCTTAATACTCATTTCACCACAAAACCGATCAAATTATTTAAAAACATATTCACCTCCATTGTTAGACCTAGGTATTTCAACCTATACCCAAACTAGTTCTCAATAAGAGCAAGCCAACACTGAAAGGTAATTGGGACATATAATTTTCGCTTAATAGGATATGCCCAAATCTTACGAAAATAATCATCAATGAATGTGAGAAAGTACTTTACACCACCCAATGATTGACTAATAGGGCACAGAATCAAAACATTTGTAATCAAGGAGGTGAAAGATACTAGAAACGAGTAAGCATTTTTATTCATTTTAAGGACATGTGCCCAAGGCAACAATGCCATAAAGATACATATGGTATATCAGCCACAACCAAAACATGGTCAAGAGACCTAAATATAAATAAAGGATGCCAACCTTAGCACCTCGAGCAAAGGCAAGATTCCCATGGCTAATCTTCCATAAGAAATCACCAATATATATATAATAGCCTACATTATCCAACTATCCACTAAATAGAAAGTTTTTGGTCAAAGAAAATATATAATGTACATCATAGAAAGTAAAAGAGCTACTTGAAGGAAATTGTAGTCGTACATCCCCAATACTAATAATATCCAATGCCAAGTCATTTCCTAGTCCCATATAATCTATCATGCTGTGATAGCATTGAAATCGATCCCTATGTGGAGTAACATGAAAAGAAGCACTAGAATCGAGTAGCCAACACTGATAATATATAGATGAAGCATCGATCAATTGAAAGCATCAAGAGATAAAGCTATTAAGATGTACTCATTGTTTGAATTTGGCTGCACTATAACTCTGGTTGCAATACACTTATCTCTTCAATCTTTACACTGGACTTACAAGGGACCATGTTGTGATCATCAAACTTTTTCTGCATTTTACCTTTGGCTTTCTCTATGCACTTATAATCACGTATCTTATGACATTGTGGCTGAATATGACCCTACTTTCCACAATAATGACATGTTAGAGAGGATTTATGACCACATGACTTAGACTATTCACAAGACAACCTTTCTGAGTCTCTACCATAGCAGTCACTACCACTCTTACCATCATGTCTACCCCTAACAGCCAATGCATGAGAAATACAAGAGACATTTACATTCTTTCTATTTATCTACTTTGTGAGTAAAGTACCCCCAACATCGTGGAATTCAAGTGATCCTTAAGCATATTAGCATACATGACTGTACAAAAAATATCCCATAAACTAGAGAAGTGTCATAAGCAAGAACAAGGGAGGTAGCCTATCCTTGAACTCAATGCCCTATGAAGTCAATTGGATGAAAATCAAATGAAATTTATTCAAATGCGTAGGCACACTAGTCCTTTCCTTCATTCAAAGGTCCATAAGCTATTTCAACTAATATATTTGTGATGTAGGACTTTGCTTGTCATAAAGATTGCATATCTTTTTCCATAACCACCAGGCATTATCCTCAGGTGCAATAACATCAAAATAAACATGTCTAGACTATGACAACATAAGGGTGAATTTACATACCTCATCCAACTCATCGCAATCATCCTGATCCATGCCTTCAAGCTTTATATTCTTGGTTTTCAATGGCCTTAGCTACTTCTTTTGAACAAGTACCTGCCCTATCTACATCTTCCAATAGGTGAAATTTGTACCATCAAGCTTTTCAATATTGAAAATAGCACTATCATTCGAAGAACTAGTCATAATGACAATATACCAATGTGAAATCCAAGAGAATGGGCTACTGTAAATGATTATAAATCAGCTCCAAAACTCAGCCAAAAATAAGGGCAAAACATGAGGGAATACTAACAACTGCAAGAAATAGACTACTAAACTACAATGTGTGCTCTCCAAGACAATGCTAAAAACTATAATTAAAACAACACTAAAATACAGACAATAGAATATATCAATAACTATGGGCAAATAGCCAAGAAAGCAATTTTCCATTACCAAGTATATTCAAGTAGCAACTAGGATACAAAGAATGCAACTAGCAATGACTAAGCATAGACCACTGGTACCAAAGACTATTACAAACTCAAA
This sequence comes from Lygodium microphyllum, assembly GCF_053477565.2. Taxonomy (NCBI): domain Eukaryota; kingdom Viridiplantae; phylum Streptophyta; class Polypodiopsida; order Schizaeales; family Lygodiaceae; genus Lygodium; species Lygodium microphyllum. The sequence continues at coordinate 43,936,772 of NC_141156.1, forward strand.
GTGTCAATAAACCGCACATCCCATAAGCATATATATCACTGAGACAAATTGCTGGCAAAGATAAGTGCTAGTGTCCAAAGCATATGGAATCAAATTAGCCCACAAGTGGGAATAGGTGCATCCAATAGCATACATGTGAGTATACAGATAAGCCAAGAGTCTCACTATCTCAAACAACCAAGCTTTGCTTGCCAAGTACAAGTGCCTCCCACTAAAAGTGAATCTAAAATACAAAGTGAGCAAAAAAAAGCTCAAGACATATACATCAAAGTATTCGAGAAGCTCAAGCACATCACAAATACATCTAAGAGCATAAGTGTCCAATGAAGCTTTAATACCCATAAATCAGTAAGCATCAAAGCTCAAATCAATTATCAAAGCCTAAGTACATAAAATGTAGCTCAAATACAAGTCCCAAAGCATATCATAACCATATCCAAACTCATGCATCAATGCTAGACATCACCATAGACATGTAGTGTACCTTAAATACCATATAAGCACAATACACATTCAAAGCATGAAGCTCACTATTGTATGCTTGCCGCCCAAACTATTATTACAACAATGAACACTTCAATGAGTGAGCTAATCAATATCTAATTAGTATAAAATCCTTTTCATAGCATCAATGAATCATCTAAGCATTGTAAATATTCCTTAGAAATATCAATAGAGCACAAACCAATCAAATACTTGTTGTCAAAATCGAAATAGTTTTATTCTATGTAAAGCAGAGAACTAAAAAGTACACAAATTCAACTCTACAAGTGCTCAAATTTGTAGCTTTCGCCTTGTACTCTTCATTTCTAGCTATAGAACACCTGAATCTGATATCATATGCAAAAGTTGTAGCCAAAATTTGAAAGTGCTATCAAGCTACCATACTTGTCCACAACTTTTACAACATGCTCTATATCCATGCAGAGTGAATAGAATGGCTCCTTCTTAGCTCAATAATCACTCAAAAGGACTCAATTAAGCCTTGGAAAGCTTCTCATCAATAAGTCAAGAGTAAGCTGAAACAAGCTAAGAGAAGGAAAGATTCAATGTGCATACCTCGAGAGGAAGAAATAATGGTTGCCATGAGACCTTGATTAAAGCTTTGAGTATGAGTTGAAGCAAAGGATAAAGAAGCTTCTTGAATGCCCATTCTGATACCAATTAAAAGGTAGAGCTCGAGTGGAAGCACACAAGCAAAAGTAAGAGCAAACCAAGTGCTATGGCAGATACAATCACACGCGAGAGAGAGAGAGAGAGAGAGAGAGAGAGAGAGAGAGAGAGAGAGAGAGAGAGAGAGAGAGAGAGAGAGAGAGAGAGAGAGAGAGAGAGAGAGAGAGTATGGGGGAACTCCAATAGTGACAATGTGTGATCGGCCTTCCCTTTTCAATAGTCACACTGAAAGAATAAAGAATAAAGTGACATTGATGGGCATTCACCACCTATAGTGTATAGGTGTGCGGTCACGCTGTGTAATACATGACAATGTAGCCACATGTGCCTTTATCCCCAAGATTTCAATCAACTTACTTCACAAGGCTTGAAGTTTGGGGAGAATGTTAAGTCTCTTTTCTTACTCATCACACTGCTTGAGTCTTGGGATACCTTTTGTACTGCTAGAAGTGCAAACACTCCTAAAGGTGGCTTTCAACTCAAGGATGTAGTGGGTCTTTGTTATAGAGGAAGTTAATATGAAGAATGTTAATGCAACCTGTACTTCTCATGCACTTATAATGAGAGATACACAAGGTGGTAATGGGAATAATAATTTTGGTAGAGACTCACAATCCAACAAGGGCAAGTCTAAGTCTCTTGCATAATTGCACACTAAATCTTGTGGTCCTAAGTCCTCTCTTACTTGTCACTATTGTGGGCAGCAAGATCGCATAAGGCTACAATGCCATAACATGCACGATGGTAGGTGCAAAAAAGGCAAAGGGAAAGCGCAAGATAATGCCAAATCTTCTAATAATCGAAACATTGTCCCTAATTCTAGTGTTAAGATAGAAGAGAAAAGTCCTTAAAGTATAGCTCAGATGCTTATATACTTGCTACTTCATCACTTGATGCTACTCAGTTGACTGATGCTCCCATCTTCTTATTCTCACTATTGAATTCTTGATTCGAGGGCTTCATTTCATGTTACTCAACATCATCATTAGTTTTATACCTACCATACTATTACAAGTTTGGTTAGACTGAGAGATGACATTGTGTTGGATATTATTGGCATAAGTGAGATAAGATTGCAACACCATGTCCTAGTTGTTGAGAATCTACCAATCACACCCTATGTATGCCCCTTTGTATGGAACAGCTAGGCTAGGGAGATGCAGTTCATTCTAGGAAGAGAGACTGATCCCATAGGCACAGTGGATGTAGTGTGCTACCAAGCAATCCTATATAATGATGTACTTGACTATCACTTTCATATGATGATAATGCAATAGTACTTGTCTCATTCTATCAAGTGTCTGTGTCATTGTCAGTACTACACAAGAATGTCTTTATGAGTCCAAGTCTCAGTCTTGGAACCTAATTCACTTGTGTAATAACAGTTGTCTTCTTTGTCAATGTCATCATGAGTTCTCTCTTGATCTTCCATCCTCCATAGATTTCGCCTCTACCATGCTCTAGATCCCGCACCTTTGACATGGTATCAGAGCCCAGACGGGCATGGCACTACTCCTTCAGCTCCATTTCACTTTCATCTAGCTCAGCTTGAGCTCAGTCCAGCTCAAGGCTTCATCTTCTACTCTTTTTTCTCACTGTCTTGTTTGGCAGCCATAGCCAAACCTGCACCTACCTGCCTTTGAGGCCTTGGATCTCCCAAACAAAGCAATATTTCCACACGCTTCCTTCTGGAGGATTGTTCCTAAACTCCCTGCGCTTCCCTCTGTTGCATAACAATCCAAAATTGGTCCGCCGTCTACGCTCCAGCATTGCTCAGATTCGTGATCGCTGTCCAGGTCTATGCCTGTGACGTCCGACTCTACCTCTGCGCTGCGCGATTGACCCTGCGGGCTTAGGGCTTTTGAACCTCACCTCATAGGATTGCTTCTCATCAACCAGCACGCCGAATAATCCATCCCACGAGCTGCAACAGCCCAAAAACCAGTCGGCCTGACTGCAGAAACCCTAAAGCTCCATCATAGCAATGTCAAGTTCAAGCTCATAAACCACTTGAAATTTTCACTCCTATCAAGCTATTGGCACTTGGACAAGGCTATTGCAACTCAGATCTGAAGCTTCCAGCATCAAATCAGTAAAGGAAGATTCGAAGACATCAACACCAAGTCTCAAGCTTCTTCCTCCATTTGGCAAAGCAAGTACTATCACTCTGATCTGAGTATTTACTCAGTGTTCAACAAGATTTTACTAGCAAGGAGGGAACTCAAACAATGGGTTCATCAAGCAAAGGATCGGCATCAAGAATCACCATCTTCAACTCTAGTATCCCTTGATACTTAAGAGTGTTGATTTAACACTACCTTCACTTGTGTCTTTTGACACATTGAAGATCAACTTGGTTGCCATTTACTCACAGATTTGAAGCAGATTCTTGGTCATATCTATGATAACCAATAAGATTTCTATGTGGATACACTTCATGAAAAGTAACATGACCTATGTTGCTTATCTACACTACATAGAAGATTTTTGTGATCTACTTGCAGAGAGACATGGAGTTGCTCACACTCAAGTGCAATCAATGTTTCCATCTGAATATTTTGAAGATACTCCAGCTACCTTGGCCATCATGCAAAGCCTAAAGAAGAATGAGATGTCTTTGCTTGAGGGGGACATAGACATAGACATAGACATGAAGACTGAAGCAGCAAGCAAAGTCCATGGGGAACCAGAACAAGAAGACCATAAGATCAAAGAGAAAAGGAAGAAGGAAAAGAAGAAAATCAGCCATGAAGACCAAAAGACCACATCATTCAAAGCTGAAGAACCAAAGATTAAAGATAAGAAGATTTTCCATGATGACAAAGAAATAGCAGATGCTGAAAAAGACCACAAGGGCCTATCGGTCCTTGTCTCTCATTTTTTGTTTTAAAAAGCATTGTACCTGCCTTAATGTTCCTTTCATAAGCTTGTAAAAACTCCTCATGTAGCCTTGTACTACAGCCTCTATACACTTTGTGAGGCCCCTGTTACAACCTCTGGATGTCCACCATGTTTATGGTACCCACACTTAGCCTTTTCTGCGACAGCCTCTGGTGTTTTGCCATGTTTGTGGTATGCCCACACTTTGCAGGTGTTGCTCTCACTAAAGCCTCTACACACTTTGTACTTTCAGGTTGTGATTGAGGAGGGGTGTTGAGAATCTGCCAATCACACCCTATGTATGCCCCTTTGTATGGAACAGCTAGGCTAGGGAGATGCAGTTCATTCTAGGAAGAGAGATAGATCCCATAGGCACAGTGGATGTAGTGTGCTACCAAGCAATCCTATATAATGATGTACTTGACTATCACTTTCATATGATGATAATGCAATAGTACTTGTCTCTTTCTATCAAGTGTCTGTGTCATTGTCAATACTACACAAGAATGTCTTTATGAGTCCAAGTCTCAATCTTGGAACCTAATTCACTTGTGTAATAACAGTTGTCTTCTTTGTCAATGTCATCATGAGTTCTCTCTTCATCTTCCATCCTCCATAGCTTCCACCTATACCATGCTCTAGATCCCGCATCTTTGACACTAGCTTTGACTAAAATCCTTATCTCTATCAGAAAATTGGATGGTGATAGGTACCATGTCTATTTTGGTTATTCTACAAGGAAGATTACTCATGGTAGTCTTGTTTTTACTTGATGTGCTAAGGTTGGCAGCCTTTATCCTTTGCTTGTATCTAGATTTGTTGATCATGTTTAGACCATGACTAATCATTCTCATGTATCGCTTTGGCATTGCCATCTTGGGCATATATTTCTTAAAGGAATGAAAGTACTCACTCATTTACAGAATTTTCCGTCTCTTGATACTCATGTTTTGACTCATCATCATTGTTTATATGGTAAGCAAACACGTTGCTCCCATAAAAATTCTAGGCCTATCCTATTAAGCATTCATAAAAAGTCTAGGCATATCCTATAAAAAGTCTGGGCCTATCTCATAAAAAGTTTTGACTGATGAGAGAGAGAAAAAGAAGGAAGGTAGCTTTAGTCACTCATTAATGAATATGACAAAGTAGGCTAAACCATTCAATGAAGGGTTTTCAAAAGGACCCCATACATCAATATGAATGATATCCAAGACTCCAAAAGCTCTTGTGGACCTTCTATTAGATCTTTGTCTTGCTTGTTTTCCATAGCAAACAGCATCACATACATCAAGATTATTATGCAAATACAAAATTCCTATTGCCATAGAGTTAGATTTCAATGCTAACAAGCTTTTGAAGTTCAACAAGCTTCACATACATCGAGTTGGTTATGTAAAGTTGGAACTCCTATTGCCATAGAGCTAGATTTCAATGTCAACAAGATTTTGAATTTCAAATAACCATAACTTTTGTGCCATAGCTTTGTAGAACTTATCCTTTTCTCTTTCATTTTCATTGAATTCAAGTTGGGAATGTAGGCATCTAGTTTGAATAGTCTAATATGCTTTATTCCTTTTGCAATCATCTTATAGCCTCTTTCCCTATCCTTTATGAGGCATATATTTCCATCAAACTCAACATGCTAATCCCTTTCAACCATAGCACCAATTGATAATAAGGTCTTTGTAAAGGAAAGAATAAGCATAACATCATTTACCTTAGTCTTCTTACCCTTAGACATCATGTGGATATCTCATTTTCTTGCAATTGCATTTTGAGTAGTATCAATAGTGTACACCATTGGACTAGCATTTGTAGATAGAAAGCTAAAGTATTCTTTATGAGAGGTCATGTGGAAGCTTCCCCCACTATCAATCTACCAAGGTTCTTATAATCATGGTTTTCAACCTGTACATTGTTTTAGAAGCATCATATTTAGAAATAGATAACAAACATTTCTCCCCGAAATGAGAGGTTCCTTCTTCCATTAAGTTTCCATATTTTTCCTTCTTTTCTTCCAAGTAATAATCTCTTTCATAATGCCCTCTTTTATGACAATAGGTGCATTCTACATTTGGTGTAGAAGAGCCTCTTCCTCTTCCATGAGTATGTCCTCCTCTAGCATTCTTATTTCCTCTTCCATAGGAGGGCTAAGAGTATCTAGTATGATGTTGATTATTATTGGTGTTGTAGTTGTTGTAGCCTCCTCTGTTTTTACCTTAAGTTGCATTTGATCTTTCTCTCCCTCTTTCAATGAAGAGAATTGTATCATGAGAACCTTCACTTCTTCCTTTCCCACTCTTTTATAGCTTCTCTTCTTTGATCCCCATCTAGAAGAATCTATTAAATCTCATCCAAAGAATGCTTTTCTTTTTGGATGATCAACCCTTGCACAAGGCTCACCTAGTCCATTTGTGATAATTGTGCTGATCTCATTTTCTTACATCTTGTCTCCAAGAGCCACTAGCTTGTCATGGAGCTCCTTGACCTTCAAGACATATGATGTAGCAATTTGTATTTGAGGCAATGGCTACTTGTGATCTAATTTCTAATTGTCAGTTTGTTTGAGGTGCTTTTGGCTTCAAATAACTTTTTCAACCTCTCCCATGCATCCTTGGGAGTCGTCACATAATTAAATTGACTTAGAAATTGATCCTTCACATTGCGTCTTATCAAATGGACACCAATCATGGCCTTTCTATCCCATTCACTTTAAGCTATTTATTAATCAAAGAATCCATCTCTCCTTTCTCTCAAAATAGGTACAAGATCAATCAAGAAAAAGAACTCTCACATGGTTTACTAGGCTTGCTAAGTAGAATCACTCATACAAAGCTTTGGTAAGAGAGAAAGTTGGCTCTGATATCATGAAAAAAGTGAATGGGATATGTTGAGATGGCAATCAAGTACTATTTTAGAGTTACATCAATACGATAAATATAATTGCATCCAATGTAGAAGACAACACAAACGTGATTGATATATGACTAAATTGTCAAAGTATAATGAAAATGATCCTAATCAAAATGATGATTAGGTTGTTGGAAAATCACTTAATCCACTCATGTACGGCTATGCTATAGCTCAAAGATATACTACTTGAGTTCTACACTTAATTCTCTCTCCGTTCTCTATGTTCTACTCTCTTGATATGACTTTTTATAGCCACAACATAATGTTGTAAACTATGCTATCAAGATTCGATTGTCGGTGCTACATTAGGGCTGATCTCATCAAACCCTTTGGTAAGTAGATGGTCCATGGTATAAGGAACAAGTTTTCTTCATATTTCATTCTCAAATTATAGCTTTATCTCAACAATTGGATCTAGAGATATTAGCCTTGAAAATTTTCCTTCTAAAAAGGTCACTACCTAAAATTTCTGCTCCAGATGTAGGGGAATCTTTTGACAAGTTTACTAGTTCTCTTTTTGACCTTTTCCATAAAGTGCACGTGATTTTTAAGGTCTTGGAATTCACATTTTTATATCATGTCATCTTTGTAGCATCATCCTCAAAATTATCATCATCAAGCATATTCATTTGTATGTGATTTAACAGTGACCTATATATTAATTATCATTACATGTATGCTAATTAGCAATGGCTTGTAAGCTAATTAGTAGTGACCTATATGCTGATTATTAATGTCCTATTTATACTTTAATTAGCAAATGTATGCCTATATGCTTATTAGCAAATGTATGCCTATATGCTAATTAGTAATAGTATGTTGTATGCTAATTAGTAGCTATTTGTCTTTGTATGCTAGTTAGTGGTGTTGAGCTTGCATCTTCAATAGGGACACAACCCACAAATCCTTGTCCTTGTTGTGCAATTTGCCCAATTGGAGGAGGAGTCCAATTCCTTGCTCAAAGAGGACTAGCACACTGATGAGGCAATGGTGAAAACACACGATAATTGAGATGATTTTGATGCAACCACAAGTCAAGGTTATGAAACAGTATAAAAGATAAGCTTAAATCAAAGCATCAATGAACCTCACTACATTCCGAACATCCTCTCCACATGGGTCATAGGCATATGCTCATCCTCTATATGCTCAATATGTTGTATCTAGTAGGTTCAAGGCTATGTATCTGCATCAAACATCTAGAATCCAAAGCTTCCACTATGGTTATCCTTTCTTCCAACTGCACCAACTCAGAGCGCTTCCTAATGTCAAGGTTCTACTCTTGACATCCACCCTATTTCTCCTCTTTCTGCTCCTTTGCAGATGACTGCTACTGGTTTGCCTGGTTGATCCTTCTGAGCTTGCCTGGATCCCTTGCTTGATGCTTTGCCATGGCATATAGTCACGCCCTTACTAACATGGAAACCTATAGAGGAAGAGAGATAATAGCATTTTGCATACAGATTGCAAGCTAGAGGTCGAGGTAGAGGTAGAGGTAGAGGCAGAGGGAGCTGTAGCAAGTAAAAGCAGGAAATCTGTTGAGCTGAGAAACCCACTGGTAGAAGAGATTGATGTGGTGAGTGCGTATCGCCACTCAGGATTGCACCATTAGAGGGGATGGAAGGCGACTCAGCACATGGATCTTGCAACCCAGCATGGAAATGATGTACAGCGCCTCCTCCCCACTCATCTTGGAGTTGAGCTTGGAACAATTGCTGTGTAGAGACTCCAGAGCCTCTAGAGAAATAGGCACAACATCGCCAAGCCCAGCCACTTGGGAGCATAGCACAATAGCTTTGTTCTATCGCATAGCCGCCACTTCCCAGCGCAGGCCATCTAACTCCTATTGTGCATTCACTTGCTACCACCGCACTAATCCTACAGCCAAGTATACCACACAATGCTCTGCATCTTCTGGGTTAAACTCCTCAGGAAATCTGACATATGGACCATGCAAGGGAGTTATGTAGACTAATGTCTAAGCTTGAATAGTAGTGATGGCACCAGATGTAATGTCAACAACAAGACTAACTATCCTAAGAGATGGATACCTCCCTCGAACATTTGAGGCCCCAAATGGCACTTTTCAACATACCTAGCCAGGTTTTGAAATCAAGCTTGTTTGTCTCCAAAATAGACCCGACAAGAGCTCAAGGACTCCTCGGATTCTCCTAATCATCATCTTAGAGTCAAGTCTCTAAGTCCCAGGTTCCTATGATGGCTAGTATTCAAGTCCAACTAGCTCCGATTCTCAGTAGGCTTGGCCTACATGGCATCTCTTAAAGGCACTCGCTCATTATTCTATGTAGGTGATTGCTTTGGTGGTGATATGATGTTTCAAGATGCAGACAAAAGTTGGGGTTTTTAGATGATCTGGCAAGCATGCCTTGGTGGAACTTTTCCACGCCTTCTTTCTTGCAACAACACCATACATAGGTATTTCTTTATCATGCTTACTTTCAATCAATTGCATTGTGTTTGTTTCACTTCACCAACTTCTCATCGAAGTCATCATTTTGCTACCATCTCTTGTTCTTATTTTGCAACAATGGTGATGAACCCAATAGAGTAGTAGTACATATGCCATTTGAAATTTTGGAGGTCGATTGGGTAAAGGCTTTGTCATTGGAGCCCTTCATTTTATTGCCTAAAGCCAAGGCTAATGCCACACACAGCTATATCAAAGATTTGTGGTGTAGCTTAGCCACATGCACTATGAGTTCTTTACATAGTGTATTCAAAAACACCTTGTTTCTACCTACCACTAGTGAGTCTGAGGCCACACCTCACCTATCTATCAAATCTAGAGTATCTTTGGGGCTAAGGCTGTAGGTGAGTATCACCTCAACAACATGCAAGGGAGCATAAGACAAATGCTCAAGTTTTTCATGGAGGCGTTGTACTTGCAATCAAAGTCTTTCAACATTTCCAAGTGGGTGGCCTACATGTTCTTCCTTTTGGATCTTCCTTGGCCAAATTGGACTATAGTAGCCACAGGCATCATAATGTGAAGGCAATGTGTGGCCAACATCTCACATTCTTGTTTTCTTCTCCTACTTTGCTAATGAGCTGCAACATAAATTGGGTGATGTGTTGCCTAAGGCTCCAATGTCCCATAGGATAGATGGCTTAAGGGATGTAAAAAATCTATCTATTGCTATTACAAACCCTAGCCTCAAGGAACTTCTATCAATTCATTTGCCATTGATGTTGAGGAGATATAGTCAACCACTCATATTAATGATATGATTACAAAGAAGTAAATTGCAAGAGAGGGAACATAGATTTTGGATCACCTCCACTCACACTCCCTTTCCTACTCTCCTAACGGCAATAATATACAAGTACTTTCCATTCTCATTTCACTTGATTATGATCATATTGGTGTCCTTGTGATTTACATGTTCATTCTTCTAACACGTTTCATAGAGTTTTCATTGCGTATGGTGATCAAGATTGCTTTCTAGAGGGCGTGTTGGCTTGCTCCAACCATTGGAGGAATCTCTACTTCCATCACAATGTGGTAGTGTAGCAATAATTCACATGAAGGTGAAGAGATAAAATGGTTTGGCATGGTGTCACATCGAAGAGCATGAAGATACAAAAGACATGCTGCGACTTTGTGCAATGGATATTATGGTTGTACTTGGCAGAGCACAAGATCGTGTATATGTTGTAATGTCTCCTCCCCTCCCCCGTAACCCCGTACTAACCCCTCCATAGGAACCCCCACCCCCTTTAATTTTTTTAATTTTTTTTATCTCTCCCCCTACCGTGTGCATGGCAGGGAGAGAGAGAGAGAGAGGGAGTCAAGTTAATGATAAGGGGGGGGGGGGGGGGGCATGCAGCCCCTAGGTGGCAGGTGGCACCACTTTGCCACCTCCCCCTCCACTTATAAAGCTTCCCCCCTCCCTCATCGAGGGATGCTGAGCACCCCCCTGGTTCTGCAAAAGCTTGGCCCCCCTCTCCGTCAGTAGCAGTAGCAGCAGCGCCCCTCGTGGTCCAGGAGAAGCGCCTCCCCCTCCTCCCTCGACGACAGGCAACGGCCCCCCCTCTCCGTCAGGCTGAGAATCCCCCACCCCCTCCCTTGGGGCATGACGTCAGCAACCCCCCCATTCGACAGCTGCACCCTCCCTCGTGAACAATGTGAAGAGAGGGAGAGGAAGAGGGAGAGACAGAAGGAGAAGAGGGAGAAGAGGAGGGAGAGGAGAAGGAGAAGAAGGAGAAGAGGAGGGAGGAGAGAAGGAGAGAAGAAGTGAAGGAGAGGGAGAGAAGAAGAGAAGGAGAGAGAGAAGAGAAAAAGGAGAGGGAGAGAAGAAGGGAAGGAGAGAGAGAAGGGGGAAGGAGAAGAAGAAGAGAAGAAGTAGAAGAAGAAGAGGAGAGGGAGAGAAGAAGAGAAGGAGAGGAAGAAGAGAGAGGGAGTAGAGGAAGAGAAGAAGAGAAAAGAAGAAGAAGAGAAGTAGTGAGAGAGAAGGAGAAGAAGAGAGAAAGAAGTAGAAGAGGAAGAGGAGAGAGAGAGAAAAGAAGAGGAAAGAAGGAGGAGAGAGAGAGAGAAAGAGAGGGAGTGAGAGTTGGTGTGTAGCCTCGAGGAGTCACGTTCGTGAAGCTAGCCTTTTGGCAAAGAACCCCCATCTAACAACCCTTCCTACTCGAGCCTATCATCCTGAAATCTGTCGAGGTTCGGATTGTCCAATCTCCGCAGGGTAAATGGCTCCCAAGAAGAAAGTCGCAGGAAGCATAGGTGCCAAAGCTACTGTTGGTACTGGTATTGCGGGAGAGGCAAGCGGAGCGACCGACGTGACGAATGCCCCTACGGTCACAAATCAAACCCAGGTTCTTTAAGCTTTGTAATTAATTACGTTTTATTTCTCGTGAAAGAAATGAAGGGATTAGCTACGTGCATGGAACACTGACGAGTCTTAGGCGCTAGGTTGCATGAGGGAAATGATAGAGTATGGAGTTCGCATAAGTTTATATGCATGAAATGATAGCTTTTACACACATAAAATGATAAGGTTTTCGCATTATTTCACATAAAATAATAGCTTTCAAACCAGTTCAGTGCATGAATAGTCATTTAGAATTCATGTTTCGTGATCATGATTAAAAGAAACACATGAAATGTTAGTTTCTGTTCGTAAGATACATTTGCACCATAGGAAAGAAACCTAGACTTTCATATACTCCCTTATCAAAAAAATGCAATAGCATCCTAAGATTGCAAACCAGTTTTTCATGCGCAAGGATGATAGAGTACATTAAAGTAACAGTTAGATCATGCACATGTCGATATATGTTAACTTGTATACTCGATGGGATTGCACGATAAACATTGATAGAACCGTAGTTCTAAGAGAAATTCCGTTTAGAGATCCTTGTCCGAACTCTAGCCGATAGATTAAGATTGGATAACCTATAGCTAATTAGGTTGGAATCTCATTAATGTACTCTTGGTGATGTGCTAGCAATATGGGTTAGCACTTGGTGACCTGTGATATTAGATAGCTACTCTAGGAATTGGGTTGATCTTCTACCCTAAATAGGTAGCCAGGATTAATGAAGGTCAAGATGAAATCACTTAGATCATTTAAAGGATCTAGAAGGAATCTGTTAAATTGTCCTTGCGAAGCCCTAGCCCAAGGGGGAGAGCAGACTTTATGATAGTTGATTTATGCTAAGCATGTTGCTTGGAACTGTTGAAATGATTTTAGCGAAGGCCGATCTTGTTAAAGATGGATTGTTGACCCAAGTTATGCTTGGTTGTTTGAAAGGTTGTAAAAGTGTTTTGATACATCCAAGTTAAATTCTGGTTCTGCATGCAATGGGATTGCGATGCCTTGAAGCAAGAGGTTGTGCATTCAATCGTTTGTTAATGTGGTTTTGGATATTAACCCAAGTGGGGTGTGGTTGATGATTTCATGGTCGAGTCTGTGATGTGATTGATTGCCATGGGAACAAAAGGATGTTTTCCTAGTTAAAGGATGTTAGGCTGGTTGCTTCAGCTGTGTTTGAGTTCCTAAAGGGTTAATTAAGGAAAGATGGCACTAGCTACCCCCCGCCAACCGCCAAACCCTAACCAAGGGGGTTATGAATCCACGCCAGGAATGTGGACCGAACCCGTTGCGAGAGGTCTCTCCATGGAAATTACTTGGCGTAGGAGGACGCTTGAGTGCCAGTGGGGGCTCTAGCCCCCATAAATCCCAATGCCTCCGGGCCCTACACAAGTGTTCTACGTGACTCAGATGGGATCTCGAGGCCTTGATACTAATTACAAGGCGGAATCTTGGTGGGACAAACCTTCGGGTTTTGTTGCCGGGAGACGGAATGATTTTTCTACGGAAGCAGAAAGGAACACTTGATTCTCCTGTATGGGCAGGAGACAAACATTAATCTGAAGATAAGTTAAGGAAGTGTTTGATCTTGTTTGATCTTGTCTTCGTGTCTGTGCCCTAAATTACGTAAAAGAACCTGTGACTAACGGGTTAATTAAGGAAGCTGCTTTTATGTGTCAAACATAACATAGTAGGTAATTAGATAACTAAAACAACCCCCGAGGAAAGCGTGGTGGATGTGACCAATGGGTCTATCCTATGGAAGGGTGGTCTCGGTTAGCTGAGAGCTTTCCTCAAAGGAAATGTTAACGAGAAATGTTAGGAAAAAGTCAATATATGACCTTAGACAATGTTGGCTAGGAACCCGAACTTCAGGTCGATCCTAGTGGGAATGGCCGGATAAGATTCATTGCGGGGCAAACTCGAGAGACCCTAGTTGGCAAACCCCGTGTCATTCCTTGGGAGTGTTGGGCGGCGTCTTCTAGATATATCTCTTGATGGACTGCTAAGACGTGTCCCGCGATTTGAGGAGCGGGCACATTACATATGTCTACATCTTTTTGGTTCACTCAAGGCCTAGCGATGGCTCGAGGGGAGGATTCTTCTCAGCTCTAGTGATGCTATACATTCTCACATGCTCCTAGCCAGAAGGAGCAAGTGTGAGGGTGGAGAGAGGGTATGTTGATGCTCTTTCATTATTGGTGGATTTGATGTATGTCATCAATTTTACGTCTTCTAAAAATCCAAACCTTGGATTGGTGTATCTAGCATCAAGTTTATGCTAGGATATGTGACATTATGTGTTCATGTGGTCTCACATGAGGACACCTAAAGAGCATGCATATGCTCTTGTGGAGGAACCTTGGTGTCACAATGAGCTATCCATGGAGGTTATATGACTATAGAAGGTCCAATATGGCTAGCTCAACTACTTTTCTTTCAAAGAGAGGGATCATGGGATTTGGACTTCTTCTTCAGGGTGTTTTCTTATCAAGGTGCATCCAACAAAGTGCATGTTGCTAGATATCCATGATGTATCCTATTGTTGGAGGTAAAGGCACTTGTTCCTAACCACTCGTGTATTTAATACACTGACAGTATCCATACATCTATAGACTTTAGGTTATGAACACCCATCACTATCACTTCATTCTTTATTCTTTCAGTGACATTTGAATAAGGGAAGGCTAGTCACACATTGTAACTATCGAAGTTCCCACATACAATGTCTCGCTCTCTTGCTCCATCTGCCATAGCTCTTGATTTGCTCTTGCTTCTATTTGTGTGCTTCCATTCAGAATCTACCTTTTAACTAGTATCATATTCAACCATTTGAGGAGCTTCTTCATCATTTGCTTCACCCCAAATTCAAAGCTTTAACTCAAGGTTTCATGGCAACCATTATTTCCTTCTCTCGAGGTATGCATTGAGTCTTTCCTTCTTTTGACTTGTTCCAATTTGCTCCACGCTTGTTAAGGAGCTTTCTAAGGCTTAGTTGAGCCTTCTTGAATGCTTATTGAGTTGATAAGTAGCCATTTTATCCCTTTTGAGTAGATACAAGGCATGCTATAGAAGTCGTGATAGTTATGATAACTTGATAGCACTATTGTATTTTGGCCATAACTTTTGCATATGGTATCGGATTTAGGCGTTCTATAGCTAGAAACAAAGAGTGCAACAAGAGCTATAGATCTCAGTACTCATAAAGTTGATTCTATGAAATTTTCTATTCTTTGTTTCACACATAATAGAACAGTTCTAGTTTGGACAGTAAACAGTAAATTCCATAATGCATGTTTAATGGAGGAGACTCTGTCTACCCACTTGAAAGAGTTTCATTCTATTTTTAGTCACTTATCTTTGAAAAAAAATAAATTTAAGGATAATCTTCCTCTATTATTCTTGTTGGTTACATTGCTTGAGTCATAGAATATATTTTATACTACTATGTGTATAAATATATCTTTTGATAGGCTCAAATTGCAAGATGTAGAGGGTGCACTCTTGAATGAATAGTTTAATAGAAAGAATGTTGATGCTTCTCACACATCTTATGCTTTGATGATCAGAGGTAATAATGATAGGAGCGGTAATGACCACCCTGGAAGAGACTCTCAGAAGTCTCGTTCTCAATCACGAAGACAATGTCACAATAAGTCCCATGGCTGTAACTCCACATTGACTTGTAACTATTGTGGGAATCAAGGTCATATTCAGCCACAATGCCATAAAATGCATGATGATAAGTACAAAGAAAAAGGAAAGGATAAAGTGCAGGAAAAGAATGGTGATTGTTGTATTATCCCTAACAAGTCCAATGTCAAGTCTGAAGAGATTAATGTCATGTAGACTAATTTTAATGATGACTATATACTTGCAGCTTCGTCTCTTGATGTTTTGCAATTGACTAGTGTCTCATCTACCTATGCTCAATGCTAGCTGCTTGATTCAGGGACTTTACTTTATGTCACCCCTCATTGAGATAGATTTTACTCCTTTTGCAACATGATAGGATCTATTAGATTGGATAATGACCTAGCATTGAATATTGTTGGTATTGGAGATGTCTAGCTACAATTTCCTTTAGATAGTATGTTTACTTTGCATAAGGTATGCCATGTTCTAGCTTTGACTTCTAGCTTTGACTAAAAGTCTACTTTCAGGTGGATAGTTGGATAATGTAGATTATGATACCTATTTTGGTGATTCTTCATGGAAGCTTATCCATGGGAATCTTGTCTTGGCACATGGTACTAAGTTTGGCACTCTTTACCCCCTACTTATATTTGGGTCTATCGACCATGTTTTGGCAATGGCTGCAGTATCACATGTATTATTATGGCATCATCGCCTTGGACATACATCCTTAAAGAAAATGAAAATACTTATCCGTTTGTAATATCTTTCACCCCTTGAATATAAGTTTTTTTATTTTTGTGGTAATTATCTTTATGTTAGGCAGAACATGTAGTTTGCATATGAAGTCTAGCGTTCTACGCATGGGTGAGCCTCTAGCTCTTGTTCATTCTAATGTTTCTGGACCTATGCCCTAAAAGTCTTTAGGTAGCATGAGTTATTTCATTACCTTCATTGATTATTACTCACATAAGGTTTGGGTATAACCCCATAAAGCAAAAATAAAAAATATTGGCTACATTTTAGCATTGGCTTGCTTTTATTGAGAACTAGTTTGGGTATAGGCTAAAATGCCTATGACTTGATAATGGGGGAGAGTATGTATCTAAAGCCTTTGAGCAATTTGTGATGAGAGGGATATTAAGCATCACTTGACTACTGTGTACACCCCACCCCAAAATGGTATAGCTAAGCACATGAATAGGACAATTCAAGAGCGAGTCCATAGTATTCTTAGCCAAGTAGGCTTACTGCAACACTTTTAGATCGAGGCAATTACCACTGCCGTACATTTGATTAATCAATCCCCACGCACTACTATTGGTTGTCAGTTTTACAGAGGAGGTATAGTTTAGAATACATCCATCATATGCTCATTTGTGTGTATTTGGATGTGAGGCTTTTTACTATGTTCCCAAGGATAAATGCAATAAGCTAGATCCTAAGCCCGTAAAATGCATCTTTCTTAGTTATGGGGATACAAGTGAGATGGGCTATCTCCTATGGGATTTAGAGGCTCAGGAAGGTCATCTACAACCATGATGTTGTTTTTTATGAAGAGAAAATGCATAAGCAGCCTAAGCAAGTCATTGAGGTATGTAGGGTGATATTTCAAGAGGAGCCTTCTATTCCTATACAACTTGCTAGATAGTCTATGATAGTTGATGCTCCAGTGGCCCATGAGCATGATGTCAAACAAGAGCTACTAGCTCCATAGCCTATTTTGTGGCAGTGTACTAGAGAAAAACATCAACATGATTGAATTGTGCCCTCTATGGATTATGTTATGGTGACAAATACTAGTGAGTCTCTTATCTATGATGATGCCATGTGTAAAGGTAATAGTCACTCTTGGAAGAGGGCCATACAATCAGAGTATGACTCACTATAAAAAAATCATACATAGGATTTGGTTCCTTTGCCTAGTGAAAAACATGATTTGCCATGTAAGTGGGTGTACAAGTTGAAGAGTACCTTTGGATGCCCCAAGCTAGCCTATAAGACTGAATTGATTGCTAAGGATTTTAAGTAGGAGAATGGTGTAGATTTCAATCAAGTCTTCTCTCTTGTCACCAAGATGATTATCCTACACTTAGTTTTGGCATTGGTTGCACATATCAATCTAGATCTCTATCGATGTCAAGACAATTTTCTTACATAGAGACTTGCATGAAGTGATTTATATGCAGCAACCTAAGGGATTTGAGAAAAAATGTAGGAAATACCTACTTTGGAAGTTGAGAAAGAGCCTTCATGGCCTTAAGTAGACACCTAGAAATGGTACCACAAGTTTGATGCTTTCATGCATTCACAAGGATATACTCATAGTAATATGTATCCATGTTTATATACAAAGAAGGCCCGTGATGGCAACCTTATTATTTTGGTATTCCATTGGATGATATGCTAATTTCTTAGAGTACTCATGAAGAGCTTTGAGATGAAGGATATAGGATATGCTTCACATATTCTTAGGATGCACATTACATGTGATCTCTCTAAGGGGCTCCTTTGCTTATCGCAAAAGAAGGATATCTAGAAGATTCTTAAGTGATTTCATATGCAAGATATTAAGCCTATTGGTTGTCTTTTACCTTCTCATGTGAAGGTTACTCAAGCCAATTTTCTATAGTTTGATGAGCAGAAGGTCAAGATGGTCAAGATCCCTAATGCATCCACAAGATATATGCCATGATAGCCACTCATCCTAACATAATGGCTGTAGTGGGAGTTGTGGCACCCTATATGGCTACACCCTGCAAGTGGCATTGGGATACTGTGAAGGGTATCATGAGATACCTTAAGGGCACTCCAGATATGTGCATATGTTATTGTGTCCAGGACACAAGAGTCATGGGGTACACGAACTTTGATTATACAGACATGCAGATAGTAGAAAGTCCATCTCTAGCTATGTCTTTACCTTTGCTAGAGGTGCTATTTCTTGAATGTCCAAGGTGCAGAAATGCGTAGCCCTTTCCACTACAAAGGCAAAGTATATTGCACTCACACTAAGGCTTACAAGGAGGTTCTCTAATTAGGCTATCCGGTGGTAGACATTGGTATTACTAATATGGTCCCTACATTACATTTGGATTCTATGAATGCCATCGAATTAGCCAAGAATTCAATCTTCCATATGAAGAAAAAGCACATTGAGATGCATTACTACTTTATTAGAGAGGTCATTGAGGATAAGTCCATTGATGAACTAACCAAATTCCTACAAATCTACTCACTAAAATTCTCTCAGTGGAGCATTTTGCCCTCTTTAGGAGTCGATGGGGATTGGATGAGATGGCATCTTTTCTCATCCTATTATAGTTTATGTACATTTATACTTTGTCACTTTTTTCTTGTTCTCTTCTCACTAGGGGCACATTCGCCTCTTTAAGTGCAAGGTTGTTGGGGGTAAAGGTGCCTATGCCTAATAGCCCATATATTCATTACACTCATAGTACTCGCACACCTATATACTGCAAGTGATGAGAGCCTATCATTTCCATCACATTCTTTATTCTTTCAATGGCATTTGAATAAGGGAAGGCCAGTCACGCATTGTGATTGTTGAAGATGTCACATACGATATCTCATTCTTCTCTTACTCCATTTGCCATAGCTCTTGCTTCCTCTTGTGTGTTTCCATCAAACTCCACCTTTCACTTGGGGATTCTTATTCATTGCTTGTTCACATGTGCTTTGAGAGAGGGTGTTAGAAGTGATCATATCACAAATTCAGAGGCACCCATGGCCTAATTTATGGGCATACTCTTTACTCTTTATTAGGTAATTGGCCAGTGTGTGAACTGACACTCAACCATTGTACTCTTGTCATAGTGGATTTCTATTCCCAATTACATATTGTGCATTGTATCTTTCATCAATCTTGTGTATTGCATTGTTCTAGTATGTGCTTTGCTCTTCTAACAATCCCCTATATCTGGAGGTAACAATGTGATCAATGCCATTCAGACTCCTCATTAAGAATCCCATCTTTGTCTAGCTCCTCATTACTAAGAGAGGCGAATAATCATGGAACCTCTAAAGTAGTCATGCCTCCCCACTACTCACATTGTGAACACTGCCCAACCATGGGAGTAATGGGAGGTGTCAATGGACCTTAAGAGCGATGCATATGTAGACTCACAAACCAAGGGAAAGATCATCATGATCACTAAGTGTAATTGAAAATAGATATACTTAACAAATAGAAATATTCACCATATTTGAATCCAATGTAGGGAATTGCATACTTATTGAACATGGCTACATTGTGCCTCAAAAGCCGTAGTTTCAAAATTTGAGTTTCTCTCTTTCTCGTCTTTTCTTTCATCTCACTACATGACACCTTCTTGAGGTGACGATCTCTTTCTTTAAGAGAGGTTAGGTTCAAAATTAAGAGTAAAGCTTAAAGCTTAAATACCAAGTTAAAGCTTTAAATTTAAAAATAGAAAACATTGATTAGTTAGCCTCTCATGCATTCATGGGCAGCTTAATTTGTGTTTGAGCATCAATATCTAAGTCCCAAATTTTAGTTGTCATCATTCTACTCAGCTACATCAACACAACCTCACTTAGGATACACTTTTCTAGATATTATAATTTTTTACATGTTCGAAATTTGAGAATACTTTACACTGTCAGAGGGGTTTTACTCGAAAGGTCATATCCACCGGGGATCAGAGAGAGAAGGAAATAGAGAATAAGAGATAGAAGAGAAGAAAAAGAATAGACAAGAGGTACACAAGATAAAGACAAAGCTCAATAACTTAATGTATTATGTATTGATAGAACCTGAGAAGATAAACAAAATCCTTGTGTGGGACTACTCGAAAGCAATCTCCAAGCATTAGAACTCTTGGTTGGTAGACCAAAAATGTGCACCAAACACTAGCTTCTTCTCTGCTGCTTAGACGGAAAATCTGATGGTTCTGTTGGCTTCGAAAGGGGTGTAAAACTTCAATACACTTGTTCAGAATTCTTCTAGATTACTCCTTCTTCTTCTCCCTGTTCTCGAAGTGCTCTTTGTTGCCTAAAAACTACAATTGTGCACCGGCATGATTTCGACATCCCTTCTTTCTGCACAAGATCTCCCAAAACTGGTTGAAAAGCAACTTGCTTTTTTGCATGACACCCCATTTTAAAAATTTTCTACACCTTTTAGGATATTTACGAAAAAAATATAAAAAATAAGCTAAACTTGTCCAAAAATCCTGTATTTTGGAACTAACCATACTATGGACACTAGCACTAATGACTAAGATAACATTAACTCTCTAGATTAATAAGAAAGCTGAATGATGATGCACTCTAGAGTTTTTCATGCTGTGTCCATGTAGCGGCATGGCATCCACCCCCTCTGAATCTGCACATCCTTCGATATGTGCCAAAGTCCTAATTGTCACTTGATTTTGAGTCCTCATCCTCTATAAGTATATCCTTTGCTTCTTCATCTTCCATACCTTCTTGGCTAGCCCTTATATCATGGCCACTATTTTCTTTGAGTTTTGGCAACTCA
Source organism: Lygodium microphyllum (assembly GCF_053477565.2). Lineage (NCBI taxonomy): Eukaryota > Viridiplantae > Streptophyta > Polypodiopsida > Schizaeales > Lygodiaceae > Lygodium > Lygodium microphyllum. Next base: position 43,957,727 of record NC_141156.1, read on the forward strand.
TAGGCACTAGATTCCTGCCTCTTGAATAAGTCGATTCTTTTTCCTAGTATTGGAAGTTTTATGGTTGTCCCATCCAGCTCATTTAACGCATAAATAGCATTATCAAACACCTATCTTACCACATAGGGTCTGAACCATTATTTGGAGACTTTATGCATGCTATGCTAGTTGTCTAAACTGTTGTCATAAACTAGTACCCAATCCCCATCTTGTATGGCTCTTGGCCTCAATCTATGTCTTTTGTCAAATCGTTTCTTGTTTGGTATCCTTGTTGCTCTTAACTTTGCAATTGTTGCCTCTATGTCTTTTGACTTTCTTTCCAACTATCTAATATGTAAGGCCAATAACTCTTCTCGATTCAACTCCTCTTCCCAAGGTAGCACACTCCATGTGATTGTCATCTCTTCTATTGGCATGATAGGTTTTTTACCATACATCAATTCAACATGCATGTATCCTATAATGGTACTATGAGTTGTTTTGTCAGCATAATAGATTCGTTTTGGGCATAATGACTACAGGGATGAAGAGGGCTCCAAGATCTTCATGTGAATCTTTTCATTTAACAAATCCATTAGCTTTGACAAGTAAGCTTTAAGCTCTAGAATAGGCCTCAAGTTTCATGGTACATGTGACATAGTAAATATTACCATAGGAGAGACAACATTTGGATCCACACAACCTATTTCAACTCGCTGAAATACAATTGTTTTCCCATATCTAGACAACATCTGCATAAAACAATCTCTTTCACCCAAGCAAAAGAAACTCCTATGCACCAACTTTCAATTCCTGTAATGTTTCAACTATAAATTGATGAGACTATTAACCCTTAGACAAAAAAGGTGGAAAATTTGGGAAATCTGAAGCAGAAGACAAGGCCAAGGCAAAAGTAAAATGGAAGATGAAGGTGCACCAAGGAAAATATGGAAACACAAGAAGTGCAGAAAAGTCCTAAATCAAGGAGAAAGGTGCACAAGAAAAAGCACAAGTCAATACTTTTGTAAAAGAGCATAAGGCACACCATGATTTATTTTAAGAGCGGCGGGCTCTCACCTATGCAAATTGTAAAGGTAGATAGGCAATAGGAAGGAAGCTAGGAAGATAGGAGGACAATGGAAAAAAGGGCCTAGGCCATGTGAAAAAGGGGATAAGGGGATGATAACCCAAAAGGGATTTAGGGTTTTGTATATAAAGTTGAAAAGTGAATGAGAAGCTCATTCTTGTGTGTGGCCAAAAGTAGCTCTCCTCTTCTTCTTGTTCTTGCTTGCTTGAGCTTGTGCTTGAGAGAGGGAGTGTGAGAGTGTGAGGGAGTGAGTGTGTGAGGGTGAGGGACTGTGGTGGAGAAGCTCTTCATCTTCTCCTCTCTTCTTTTCTTCTCTTCTCTTCTCTTACTCACAGCAATGGAGCTTAGAGAGTGGATCTTGAGGATCGAGCTCTCTTGAAGCTTGCACTTAGATCGTGGAGCTATTGAAGTGCTTGGGAGAGGAGGCAACTCAATCGGGCATGGAGGTAAGCTCACTACACTTATAGAGAGAGATAGCACATCGACTATGTGAGAGGTAGCCATTAGTGCTCGTCGGCGGCTTGAAATGCTTGAATAATAAGCAGTCCGTGGGTCTTGGTAGTTGAGCATGAGCTTGCACCTCTATATTTTGGTTTCATTGCTGGGACCAACGGATTCAAGCTTGAGTGCTTGCGCGCTTTAAATTGAGCATCGAAGTAAGGGTTTCATTCCCAAATCAGAGCTTTAGATAGATAGGAGGTTTTGGGTTTTTAATCGTGCTACAAGTATTTTTGGTTTTTGATGATTATTGAGTAGGAGAAATCATTTCAGTACTTTGCTTTTGATTTTTGTCGCATTTAGAGTAGGATAGATGGGAGAAATCGGTATAGAAAGCTTAGGGTTCACTGCTGTAAAACAGGCTTAAACAGGGCACAAACATGGAAAAAATGGAAAAAAAGAATACTCAAATGTGTCGAAGTTGCAAGTGGGGTGATCGAGAAGGCTAAGGTGGTGCCCAACTGAGTGACCAAGGAAAGCCTTATTTGTAGTCCAGGCTTTGAGAGAGAGAGAGAGAGAGAGAGCTTGCAAGTCACGAGTCTACTTCGGATTGATTAAAGCGTGTCGGAGCTTTCAACAAGATTCAAGTATAGGATGCCCTTGGCCTACACCCTTGCTTGATTCCCAAAAGTTTTTGTAGGTGATGGCAATATTAGAGCATAGATTTGTAGCAAAAGGTGATCAACGCTCGTTTTCAACCAACGGAATCAGACGCTTTCTGTAGTGTCTGATTCCCAGAATCAGACTCAAACATACCGATTCCCAGAATCGGACGGTCTGATTTTCGAACTCGGACCAACCCATCCTATACAATCGGGCATACCTTGTCCGAATTTCAAAATCGAACATCCCAAAATCCGATGCATGAAAATCGAGCATCCCATAATCGAACACGAAATCGGACCATCTAGAATTGGGCACTCCAAATTAGACACCTGTCAAATCGGATGTCCAATTCCCAGAATTGGATGCATAAAAATCAAACACACAAAAATCGGACCAACCCATAATCGGACAAGGAAAATCAGACCAAATCGAACCACTTGGACCAAAACTGGGCCACTCAGACTCAAACCGTCCGATCGGATCAACCCAGAATCGCACCAAAATTGGACCACTCGGGCTCGGACCATCCGATTAGCCGATCAGACCAACCTAGAATTGGATGTCCAATTTTGATAATCGGACCTTTGAGAATCGGACAAAAAATTGTCAAAATTGGATAGGTGAATAGAAGACAAAATTGACACACCTAACCCCTGAAACCAACCCAAAGACCATATAGAGCTGAAAGCACATCATATATCTATCACTAGACTGAGATCTAGAGCAAGTAGTTCAAAACTTGGCTACAAACGAACCTTCAAATTGTGCATGGTGTTTAGCGTAATGGCCTTGTGGGCCGGGGGGGACTGTCCCCCCCCCCAAGTCCCCTACATAGGGGGCTCTGCCCCCTCCACCCCTCCCTCAAGTAGGCTGGAGAGAAAACACGCATCGTGATAGGTCCTCAAAATTAGATCCTAGTGTAGTAATGGCTCTACACAAGCATATATTCTCACTTGCGAAATGGCAACCAAAAGCCCATACTGAAACAAAGACAGACAGAGACCCTACAACCCTAATGGGCCAATCTAGCCAACAAGGGCAAAAAGGCCATACCACAAAAACATGTATAGGTTGCATTCGGATTGCATCTAGTCAAAGCGAAATACAACAACATCAAGCTACAACTGTGAGGATGACTAAACATGACAGTCCTAACGATAGAGGCACCTTGAACGACACTACACAGACGACCCAAGACATCAGCGGAGAATCCACATCTAGTTGTGTAGTTGGGGACTCAAAGGCATGTATCAAAAGGCTTGAATTTATGAGCCAAGATCTGAAAGATGAAGACATAGTACCGCCTTCTTATCTTAGGATCAAACTCACTGCAAAAATAGAGCATAGTGTCGATGCTCTCATCAATGAAGGAGTAGATTTTAATATGTTGACCTATGAAGCATAGACTCTACTAGGCCAACCAGAGCTCACACTGACTAATGCAACTCTTAGTCCTTACGGGGAACACCCACAAGCACTCATATGGAAGTGCAAAATCCTTGTAACTATTGAAAATGAAAGCTTGCCTATCCTATTCCATGTTCCTCCAAATAGTGCTAATTGTGGAAAGGAAACCATCCTAGGAAGACCCTTCAAAAGGGTGACGAAGTATGAGGCCAACTATGTAGCACAGAGGATACACTTGACACTACCAGGTGTGAGGATAATCATAGCCTTTAGTAAGGGTGACCTCATCAAACATCGAGCGAAAGACAAGGAACATTTTGACATACCAAACAAGCCTAATAACGAGAGCAAGGATGTTGAAAGAGTTGATACAAGCACATGTTGAACAGAGAGAACCAGTGAGTGAGGCCATGCTTGAAACAAGAAGGTTGGGAGACAATGCCAAGAATAGGCTTTGGACTTACAAACATCGTAGAAGACCATAAAAGAAGCCCAAACCTTATAGACGAAGGTATCAATGGAGAGCCAGCACAGTGATGTGATGGATATCCAAAGCCTTGCTACGTGCTCAAGGGTATTACATAGGTAACCGATGGATTTGTGTGCCAAACCCCCCTTGCTAAACCACCTCTATCAAGTTGAAGGCCAGAACGTATCAAAAGCGAAGAAGTGCAGGAGGAAATCTAAACAAAAATCCAAGTGTTCACTCAACAAGGTTGGAGTGACTGAGCACCTCACGATTGAAATCAAGAAACCAAACATGATTGTTTGAAAGGTAGATCCTCAGCCTAGCATACTCAACAAGTGGATATCAGATGTAACCGCCGAGTGTGCACAAAGACCACTAATGCCTAAGAAGCCTTTGAGTTCCTAAGAGGATAATGAGCACCATAAGCACAACACTCCTCATGATAAGGCTGATTTGCTCAACAAAGTAAATGGCAGAATCGTCTAGTAGCCACGAGCAAATCTTCCAGCTAGTGCCAAGTCCACCTTGGAGTTCCAAATCTCGCACCTTCTTTCCCTAAATGGACACAAGAAGCACAACAGCAGTCGTCAAGTGCGGCTACTCAATCCCAATCTCTATATCCATCTGAGCTTCCAAATGTCTAAGGTGTGGGACATGACAACACCCCTAATTGTCAACCTAGGGATATGCTTGTGCAATCCACCATGGCTAGCTCAACTGATGCTCAATCTACACAATTGAATGCTCAAAGGGCAACAAAAGACATGACCACTTCCAATCTGCCTAAGAACTTGACACCGCAATCTACCAACAGTAGCCAGTCCACTGAACTAGCTACTACTATTTCCAATAAGGAATCATAGTAGTCACAGCCTTTGGCCGTGACAATGCCCCTTGCGGAACGTGTCCTTAGCAATTCACATGTGGAAGAGGTGTCACAACCAACATCCTTGACACGTCCATCACTTTCAAAGCACCTAAAGCCTAGACTTGAGGAGAAATCTCTCGAAGATTTGGCCAAGGAGATGGCACATTTAACCAATGAACCAAAGATGAAGCGCATGATGAAGCTTAATCAAAAGTTGATAGCCATCACACGTGCATATGTCCATGTGGATATTGGAAGGCCAACACAAGAGCACAAAAAGCTCATAGCCAAACCCTACTTCGGACGAGCAACAATATGTTTGCTCCCGCTATGTAGCTGTCATCGCTGAAGAAGTCATAAAGGACATCCCAAAGGCCACAGTTGGAGAATTGCGCTTGATACCCTCACTCTATACTGCTTAATGTGAGACAAAGAAGAAAAAGCTCGAAGAAGCAATCAAACAAAAAGGTAAAGGACAAGGCAACTTTGTGCAAAAATGGTACTCCAACCAGAGTTTGGCAGCCAAAATTAGCCATCAACTAATGACACTCGTTGAGCAAAGGAAAGCCCTTTGGACAACAATACATGATCCCACGTACATTTTTCCAACCTCATTAAGAGTGTTGGCAATGGTCCATGAGGTCCAACTTTCTGCCACTGTCCAAAAACATCCCTTGTACAATAAACTGCTTCTAGAAGAAGATCTACACATGGCTAGTAGGCTAGGAGTAGGGAGCATGGTACTTGATGTTAGCGCATATCCAAGGCAAGAGCAAAATAGCTCTAAACACAACACCCACTTTGATAAGAAGCAATGGAGGCATGTTCCAATGGGCAAGGACAAGAGTCTAGAGCAAACGCCTGACCAGGAGCAATTGCCAATGCAATCAAATGAGGAGCTAAATGGAGGGGAATTAGCTGAAGAGCTAGACTCGCCAAAAAGGAGATAGTCGTACCCTCACAACCTAGTGAGGCTTTTCAATAGGCTGTGGCTATGTCCCATGAGGACACACCAAAGAAAGAGAAGGCTAAGGCCCAACAACCAAGCACATCAATGGCTGACCTAGTTTGGGGTCTTGAGTCTTTAAAGGATACACCTCAATCGCCCAAGAAAAAGAGAAGAAAACAACAAAAGCAATGACAATTGCAAGTGGTTGTAGACGCCAAGAAGATTAAGACCAAGAGTGCTGAAGATCTTTGGAATAAAGCATTGAGTCCACCCATGAATGAACCCATTTCCATCTCTCTTAACAGCGGTGAAGCCTCAGACACGTCCATGTGTCCTGATAAGTCAAAGCAACCTCAATCCACTAACAATAGAACTTCCATTGACCAGTCAAGAGTGGATACAACACTATCACAACAGGTTAACAAAACTATACTAATCACATCCAAGGAGAACCATGACACAATAGCAGCAAAGCCTCAGGAGAAATATGAAAAACCCGAACCCATGAGCAATCCTAGAAGTGACCAATCCTTCTCATCTAGGCCTGAGCCCCCAACTATGCTAAAGCCTAGGGAAATTCCTAGAACCTTGCATGAGATAGCAATCGAGCAAGCCTTTATAGAACATAGAAGTGTCACAGAGTGCTTGACTGAGTTGGAGGCTAAACTCAAATTATTCGCATGTGCTTACATCCTTGCGGACATGGGCACATTCCCTAGGGAGCAACTTGAGGAATATTTGTCATATCTGCTATCCTAGGAAGAGCAAGAATATCTTAACAAGCACTATGACAAGCTCCTATGAAAGCATGCAACTCATCTCTAACGAGGAAGCCGATGAACTATGCTTAACTATGACATTCAATGAAGTGCTTTGCCAATCAAATCTCTTAGAGATAGAGAAAATAAAGCAACAATCAGAGGGTCGAAGTAAATTTGAAAAACATTAGTTTGAAAACCGTGCTACAATGGCTGGACTTGGAGCCCCAGTCTCAAAGGAGCGATTGTCCAAATGGCGGTCTCAAAGAGACCCGACCTATGTGGCGCCAACTTCCTTTCAAGTATTGACTTTGTTCGGGGTATGGACTTAGCCGTGGAGCTAGCCAAGAGAACTCTCTAATTGATAAAATTCTCACTGAGGAGGAGCTACATGTTGCCAATAGACTCGAACAAGGTACCATACTGCTCGATGTTGCAAAATATCTGTTGTTATTAAGTAGGTTGCCACGAGTACTAGATGTGTGTGCCACACTCCAGTACAATCTTGAGTTCTACAATTCGTTTTTATCCTCACGAAGTGACATGGATTTATGAACATGTATATAAATAAACAATGTGTTTTGTGGCTGTGTATAGATAATACCAAAAAAAAAAAAAAACAAAGCTAGTACACACACAAGCAATGATAATCAATTGTAGGTGATATGCATCGAAGTAAACACTATGGGATTCAAATAAGTGATGTCTTTTTGAGTTGCACCTGCTCATTATACAACCAGTGACCTTGGTCAGCTTGCTATGTCCCTAATCCCCTAGCCCTTTACACATCCCCCACAATTGTTCAGGACACATCAAGGGCAAGTCATACCTAGGGAGCTCGTCTCACCTATGGTTAGACTTGTCACCCTGAACCATTTGCACAATTCTTTTTCGCACTCCATCTCAGTGCCATTGCAATTGACAGTGGTTAACAAGGCATGAAAGACCATGGAAATTACAATGTACTCTTCAACCAATTCAAGTAGCCACCAACTACACAAAGCTAAGGTGTCAATGAGCTCAAGTATGCTATGTTGTGTTGTCAAAATCACAAATGATGTCTCAAGAAGCCTTTAAGTGTACTTCTCCTCAACATCGATAATTTTTCCCACTCCATTGAACCCTTGCTTCATCCACACACTGGTACGAGGAACCTAACCACAATAGTCTTCTAACTATGTACTATCTACGTATGCACGGGCACTCACATAATATCTGCACCACAATCTATACACAGTTTGGGTCTTCAAGTGCAGGACAATATTCTCAGCTTTCCTAGAGTTCATTGACCTGTCTCCCAAACTAATCAAACTACGTCTTGTGCACGATAAGAAGACTAGCACTACCCCTAGGGAGAGACGACATATGAGAGGTTTTTAATTGCAGGTATTGAAGATTCCAATGAAAGTGACATCAACTCTTCATCAACACTCAACTCTGAATTCTTATCCTTTATCATCATGCAAGCCCACCAAAGAATCATTGCATGCAAAATCCCTAGAACACCAACACCTGTGACAACCATGAGTGCAACTCCTCGTATACTGCCTCATGATGGGTAAGCTTCCATATCTGATCTTTCCTCTCCTTCTTCTTTGTTTCCTTCTTCCAGGTTTTGGCTCTATCTTCATTCATTGTGTTCTCTAAGATGAAAGAGCGTAACGGTGCAAATCTGCACACTGGAGTGAAACAATGCAAACCTGCACTCATTGGAGGCCTCTCGATGTAACATGATGATGAAAGTCTACACATTGCATACCTAATCTTGTCATGAGGCTGTTGCAGTGCAAAATAGAAATTAGAGCGTGCTTTCATGTCTACATTCATTGATACTTAGAATAAATAGGGTACATTGTCACATAGAACAAATTGCTTCATCAAATATTTCTCACAAGAATAAATACAAAGCACTAGTATTTGGGGTTAGAGCTACACTACTCAATTGGCAGATTCAAAAAAACACAACTGTTAAATCATGACTCTTGACTCATGTCTATTTAGACCTCTCCATCCAACATTTGATCGATTCCACATTTTTTCTATCGTGTGCCCAATAGTATGCAACTCATATGATGGCTATCCATCCTCTTAAAAGACAATCTTGTGTATCTCAATTGTCTTCATGGGCTACTTATGCATTTTTTCTCCATTGAATACCACATCAACTACTTTCTAGCCTTTGGATTCCATGAGTAGTATCCTATCTCTCCTAGTCTCGATACCTAAGAAAAACACACTTCTATGACTTAGGACCAAGCTTACTTCTTTTGTACTTGGAAAACACCTCATAGGCAAATGCACATAAGTGCTCATAAGAGGATTTATTTCATGACCATACCTATTCAAGAATTTTTCCATCCAATGGCTTACTAGGAAATGTAGATCAAATAAACTACAATGCTAACAACTTCAACCCAAAACCCATACGGAAGGCATGCATTAGATAGCATGCTCTCTCTTTTCCAATATGGTCCTAATTATCTTTTCTACAACCCCATTTTGACTTGGGTCATCTAGACTAATCAACTCCTTCTTGATAGCCCATATTTCACAAAAGTTTTGAAAGACATTAGAAATGTATTCTCTGCAATTGTTATTATGCAAACATTTGAGATTCTTACTAAATTAATTCTTTGCATATGCTAAGAACTTTTGAAATGGATCACATGTATCATCCCTTTTCCAAATACAAAAGATCTATACTTTCCATGTACCATCATCATAACCATGGCAAAGTATAGTGCTCCTCCCAACAATATGGTAGGCATAGGTCCTTATACATCATTATGAATCAACTCTACTAGTTTAGACCTCTATTTACCAACAACCTTCCAATGTGATAGCCTCGTCTTCGCTTCAAACATGTAATGCTGACACATATGAAAATCTAAAAAATTAAATAAAGGGACATATTAGCACATAAGAAAGGATATTCATTCCTATCACAAACATGTGACTACTTGTCAATACCAAACATATAGAAATGGATACTCCCCCACAGCTATGACATGACCTTTGACATTATGCGCATGCAAATAATACAAAGTACTATACTTCAATGTTTGTGTAACAACAAGAGACCCTTTGCAAGTCTTCCATGGACAACTACCAAAAATATTATAGTATCCACAATCATCCAATTTTCTAGTACTATCAAGTTCTTCTTTCTATCTGGTCTATGTCATACATTCTTGAGGAAAAATGAAGAACCATTTTCAAGAGACAAATGCACATCTCCCACTCCAAAAATGCCATGTGCATAGTTATTGCCCAAGTGAACACATCCTTTTCTACCTACATCAAATGAAAAAAAACACTCCTTGCATGGAGGAACATGAAAAGAGGCACCTAGGTCAATGATCAATCCTTGTCATCATCAATCACAACTACAAAGCATTAGCAAGTGTATAGACATACAAGACATCACGATCATCACTATTATTTAAGAATGCTATTTAGCTCCTCTACCTTTGTCATGGATTTGTTTTTCTTATTACCATCATCACTAGCCTTCCACTTGCCTTTGCTTTTGTTCTTCCATTTGAAACAGTATTTCTTGATGTGACCCTTATTGCCACAATAGAAATACTCTGCATCCTTCCATGTGCAAGGCTTGCTCTTAGACTTACCTCTCGCAAGATTTCTCCCTCATCTTAAACCTTCTTCTCATGGTAAATGCACTAGAAACTTTTAGTACATGTATTATTCTTCATGTTAACCTCCACACGGCAAGCAAGTTGTTTGCAACATCCACGCTAGTCAAACCACACATAATAAACCACCCACAAGTATTAAGTTGCTTATAGTAGTCCCAAAAGTATCCCAACTTTTGGTAGAGTAACGAGCAAAAGCATGGCTTTGATAGGGTACTCAAAGGCAAGCTTTTGGGCTAAAAGCATATTGAAAGTTTGGATTTAGGATTGCAACAATACTCACATAGAGCTTGGAGAAGAAGAAGTTTGAGAGAGCATAACATAAAGTATATTGACTAGTACTACTAGAGAAAATTTGCAAGATTAAGTATGCCCTAAAGTCAATAGGCATATATACAAGGCAAAGGGTCAAGAACCTCCCAGAGAGGTAAAAAAGTATGCCCATCTATCCTAAGTGTGTACACACACATAGTACAACATTATGGTAATAAATACCCATTGGGAGTAATGTGGTGAATAAGAGCTAACACTCATATATAGATAAGTGCCAAGCCTAGTGGACTATGATCTATCCACAAAGGGGAGGAAGCCCAAGCTTTGCAAAAAACTTCAAAGTAACTATGAGAGACAAAACATTTATGAAAATATCTACAAGGTTATCCTATGTTGGTACACACATCAATCTAATCTCGCCTATAGAAAGTCTCTCCCTAACATAACGATAATTGTGATGTACCCGCCTTTGATTACGTGATGAGTAACGTTTTAGTAGTCGCCTAGAGTTTATCTTTCAACCGTCGTCATCCGTACTCTAACTAGAATTATCGGATTTTGTCCCGACTAATTAACCCTAGGTCTACCCCGCAAGGGAAGCATCCTGTCGTTACCCACGGAGGACTGACCTAAAGGTTTCTAATTGTCCTAACAGTCACCTGTCAACAACTAACTCACTTCCGGAGGTGTCCTTCAAGAGGCTTCTTGTCCAGAAGGAGCAACTGCCATTACCCTTGGTTCATGGAGTACAACACTTTTTTCCAGTAGGTAGGCTAAGGATTTATAAAATCCCTTGCAAGCACAACCACCGTACCTTTCCCCTAAGATAATTTACAATTTGGGTTCTAAGACCAAACCCTAAGTAAGTCAACGAATCGGCCCTTCCTAGAGTTTCTTCCTAGTGTTTTCTTTTGGGGAAACCTCTCGGGCTAACCGAGACCACCCTACCATAGGACTGGATTCGTTGGGAATCCATCCACCTGCTTCCCTCTATGGAAGTTCTTAGTTATCTAATTACCTACCACATTATGTGAAACATACAAAAACAACTTTATTAATTAAAATCCCTTTATGCACAGTTGTTCGTTTATGTAATTTACTCACGGACATACAATTAGAATAAAACAAGTTCATTGATTATATTCCATAATGTGTATTCTCCCGCGCATATAGGAGAAAAATTACAATTTCACATGCTGCCTCATCCGGCGCATCTGCGCATCACCAAGATCAAATCCACCTATAGCTAGCGTTCATAGGTATCCCAAGTAGAACTCAGGCCATACGGGGGACCAAGTAGTTCCTAGGTGCGAAAAGGGAATTACTAGCCAGAGCCCCCTAGCACCCTATCCACCTCCTACTTAATACAATCCCTGCTAGGAGACCTCTGGCCATCAAAGCCGATCCATGCTTCCGCAGAGGTAAAAATATCCCCACTTGGTATGGGGATTCGGCATCTATCCTTGGGGTTTCAATCAAGATCTAATCTTGAATATCACAAACAAGATTGATGTCTACAAGCAGTTATGACTTCAATCAATCATGCAACTTTCAAGTGATGCTTAATTCTAGTAGCAATCGACACTTGAGTTTCACATAATGAAATTTCCCCTTGGAATTTAACCAGGGGCATCTAGATTTTGGGGTCTCTAACTTCCTAGTTCTTGTAACCAAGTTTCTTGGCCTTAAGTCAGTATTTCTCAAGAGACTTATCTTATTTCTATTGAATTTAGATATAAGTTTTTTAGAAAAACATGTGGTATCGTGATTGGTAAAGGGTTATTATCCATGCCCATGACTCTGTTAGTGACTCCCGTGCTTGCAACTCCAACTATTGCTTCCACATTAATAGAATCATTCGTGATTTCTCCTTTTGAATTCTTTCTCTTTGGGGTGTACAAGATGCGGGATCTAGAGCATGGCAAAGGCGAAAGCTATGGAGGATGGAAGATATAGGCACAACTCATGTTGACATGACAATGTAGACAATTGTTACACAAGTGAATTAGGTTTCAAGATTGAGACTTGAACTCATAAACACAATCTTGTGTATGGACAACAATGACATAGACACTTGACAGAAGAGACAAGTACTATTGCATTATCATCATATGAAAGTGATAGTTCAAGTACATCATTATATAGAGTTCTTTGGTAGCACTTAGCATCCACTGTGCATATGGGATTTTGTCTCTCTTCTTAGAATGGACTGCATCTTCCTAGCCTAGTTGTCCTATACAAAGGGACTAAAGTAGGTGTGATTGCAAATATCTCAACACCCCTCCTCAATCACAACCAAAAGTACAAAGTGTGTAGAGGCTTTAGTAAAAGCAACACCTACAAAGTGTGGACACACCATAAACATGGCAAAACACCAGAGGCTGTTGCAGAAAAGGCTAAGTGTGGGTACCATAAACATGATGAACATCCAGAGGCTGTAGCAGGGGCCTTAAAAAGTGTACAGAGGCTGTAGTACAAGGATAACTTAGGAGTTTAACAAGTTTATGTTTGAGACATTAGGGCTAGGAAACACAAAACTAAAAAAGTCTATCTGAATAGAAGGACTGATGAGGTTTGTCCTTCTCCTGGTGGTCTTCTTCTTCTTCTTCCTTTGCTCCATTTTCTTCTTCTTCTTGGACTGCAACAAGATATGCCTTTTGGGACCTCTTTCTTGCATGGCAGAACTTCTTAGTGTGTCCGGTCCTTTTGCAAAAGTCACAGAAGAGCTAATCCTTCTTGCCTTTGTACCTATTGCCAACATATAATGCATGCTCATCTCTAGAGGTACTTGGTTCTTCCTTAGTTTTTTAACTTCTTTTCCTCTTCTAACAGTGATGCCTGGATATCAACAAGTTCAGGATTTGGCATGTTGATTAAAGTTGTTGATATATTATTATATTCAGGAGGCAAACTCTTAAGTAGAACACCGATGTTAACATCTTCTTCCATTTTAATGTTGATTCCTGCAAGTTGGGTTAGAAGTCCTTCCATGTAATTTAGATGTGTAGCAAGTGATGTGTTGGACTTCATTTCAAGCCTGAAAAACTCAATTAGGAGACCATACTTTGATGACTTAGATTGTGCACCAAACAAGGTGTCAAGTCTCTTCCATGTATCCTATGAGGTCTCACAGTTATCCACATGGTGGATATAGCTGTCGTCTAGCTCTAGTTTGATAATGTCCTGGACCTTATCATCGTTCTTTTGCCAAGTTACAGCAAGATCCACATCACAAGGCTTCTTTTCTTTTCCATGGTAATGGCCCAGAGGCCCTTCTTCATCACGATGAGTTTGATGCGAGTCTGCAAGGTGTGAAACCCGACTCCTTTGAGCCGAGCAGTTGGAGAGTCTTTGCCCATGTTAGACTTACAGGAACAGTAGCAAATCAACTTCAGTTGAGATTTATCAGTGGAAGAGCAGATTACAATGTGTCAAGAGACGCAAGTAATGACAGTGTGAAAACACGCTATGCGGAGACTATGTCTGCGTTTATGTTGAGCTTGAATCTTCTTTGTTTGAGGTTGTCGATCCTTGTTCAATCTTTCCAGGTTCTTCCCCCCCTTGATTTGATGTTGGGACAATAGATCAGAGTGGCAGTGTGTTGCTCCAGGTGGCAGGAGAGAGAAAATAATGAGATTTTTGAGCTTGAGTGGAAAATTGGCTATGGTGGATTTTAGGGTTTCATAACAGGGGCCTTGTTTTTTGATGATTGCAGGAGCTATGGTTGATCATTTTCAAAACTTTTTTTATGGAAATGTAGCTCTTTTCAAGGCTATCAAAGCCCTATGATCCCCATCCAGATCGCGGCCTGTAGCAATGGCGGCAGTAGCTCGATCGACAGCATCTGTAGTTCAGCTAGGTCCTCGCAATTTCGTGAATGCTGGAGCAGAGGGTGATCAATGTCATGCTGTGTTGTGCCACGATGAAGCTCCATGATGTAAGGAATGATTCCTTAGAAGGAAGCAAGAGGAGATATGCTCTGTGTTGGGAGATCCAAGGACTCCAATCAAGTTATGTCCTGCATGTCATAGATTTAGGCTATGGCAGTGAGACTGACAATTTGAGCAATGCTGAGCTATGGAGTTATCAATGTCAAGCTCTTAAGTGATACAGAGAAGCCTTGGAAGTCAAGGAACAAATGTCCAGAAGAGAGCAAGTTCAGATATGACCTGTGGAGAGAGATCCAGGAGCTTCAAGTTGACAGGGTGCTGCTGCTGGCTATGGCTGCCACAGGGTCAAACGGAGAAGAAGGAGTAGAAGATGAGCTCCTGGACTTAGCCTAAGCTCAAGCTGAGCTAGATGAGAGTAGAATGGAGCTGGAGGAGCAGTGCCACGCCCGACTATACCATGTACAAGATGCGGGATCTAGAGCATGGCAAAGGCGGAAGCTATGGAGGATGGAAAATAAAGACACAACTCATGTTGACATGACAATGTAGACAACTGTTACACAAGTGAATTAGGTTTCAAGATTGAGACTTGAACTCATAAACACAATCTTGTGTATGGACAACAATGACACAGACACTTGACAGAAGAGACAAGTACTATTGCATTATCATCATATGAAAGTGATAGTTCAAGTACATCATTATATAGAGTTCTTTGGTAGCACTTAACATCCACTATGCATATGGGATTTTGTCTCTCTTCTTAGAATGGACTGCATCTTCCTAGCCTAGCTGTCCTATACAAAGGGACTAAAGTAGGTGTGATTGCAAATATCTCAACATGGGGCCATGACGGAATAGAGGTATGATAGAATAGGATAGAGTTCTTCAATGTATTCTCTTCTCGGATCAAAGTAGAAGAGAATGAGAGACCCTCAGCGTATCCATTTCCTTGGGTTGAATGGGATGATGTCTCTTCGTCTCCTGGAATAGTCTCTCCTCCTTCTCGATCAATGTCTCATCCCATCAGGATTGCTCTTGTCCTTCCTTGTCTCATGGGAGCCATGGAAGAAGCCTACTGGGTTCGGGCAGCGCTTCCGCATAGGGTTGGAGAGAAAGAGGGAAAGAGAGAGAGGGAGAGGCTCAACTGATTATAGCATAGCTTCGTCGCATCAATAGCAGTAGAGAGACTTCTGCATGGGTCGTTGTGTGTCTCTTACGTGACACTCTACCCCTGTTTATATAGTAGTGAGAGTGGGGGAGGGGGGGAGTAAAGAGAGGGCACCTACTTTTTGGCATTTTTTATGGCATCATCGATGACAAAGATTTCTTTTTTTTTTCCTACAACTTGTTTGGATCATAACTTCGTAGTATGAACTCCAAATATAGTCGTTCGGGTACTTAAAACGATTGGAACACATTTCGTCAATAAGCCAATGCAAGCAGAATTGCAAAAATCCATCAAAAATAGGCGAAAATAACGATTTTTATAAATCACATTATTTTTATCAATATTTTGTCTTGGATGACTTATTCCCTTCAAAAAAGTCACAGTATATATTTGGATCTATCTAAAGTCAGAATTAAGTCATCTAAACATGATACTAGAGATTTTAAACTATTCTAGTAAACCAGTCGTGCTTCATGTAAATCCTGTAGAGTTTTTTTTTTTCCATGTGTGGATGTATATGCATATTGTTTATTAAAATAAACTAAGTAATGGAGACATTACAATAATGCACCTCAATGTGCTTAGTATATACATGGAACACTAGATTGTGTGCAACTGCCAATGCACTCCACCTATTAGTGAAGATGATAGTGATAGTCATCCAACACCCAAATCATCCACAATAGGCATCTCAACCAAACATACTCAAGTGTAGCATTAAAAGCTGTCGTATACTCAGCTTCACACCTAGAAGTGGCCACAATGTGTTGCTTATTGCTTAACCACAATGTTATGTGATTTTCTAAGCATAAAGCAAGAACTATATATGGATTCCTAAGTATTATAGTAGCCAAACCAATTGGAATATGAAAAATCATGTAAATCTGGTGGTCCCACCTTGGGATAAAATAGTCCAAGGTGTCGGGTACCATTCAAGTAGCAAAAGATACGTCTCATTGCCTACCAATTCTTAGTGCCTATGCTATGCATAATTAAGCTCATATGTGAACTATAAGCTAGATGTCAAGCCTTGTAATTCACACATAAATCAAGCATCCAATAGCATGTTAATAGAGAAATATACCAAATCAATCTTCAACATCATGAAAGCTCAACTTCAAACATGTCTCCATAAGAGTAGCATTAGATTTTTAAGTCTTCAAGAGTAAATCTCTTTAATAATATCTCAACATGATTTATTTGATAGAAAGCAATACCTCCATCATAGTGCTTGAGCTAAATGAGGGAATTGTAGATATGGAAGCACGAGTCAGTGTGCTTAGCTGCCATATAGTCTTGTGGGCTTAGGGAAACCCACCTATGGAGACTACAAGATTTAATGTCATGCTGGCTAATTGTAATGTGACCGCTCGTCCTCTTTGGGACACGTCTTAGCAACCCATCGAGAAGAAAGTCTAGAAAGCGCCACCTGGCACTCGCAAGGAATGTCACAGGGTTTGCGATCTAGGTCTTCCTGAGTCTGCTCCAAAGCGGAAGTATCCAGCCGTTCCCACTTAGGACCGACCTGAAATCAGGGTTTCTTTCCTATCAACCAAGTCTCTAGGCAGTAACTAGCGTTGAGCTCCTAATGAACCACTTTACGTAGGAACAACAAAGTCGAAGTGGATTTATGCTGCACCTGGTTCATGGAGAATGGGAAATGAGAGGGATGCGAAGCTCAACCTCTCTGCCCATAAGGCATAGTCCCATTCTGCTCCCCTAAAACAGAATAAATCGAGATTCTAACTCTACTAACTCTAGGGTCTTTACAACATCGTTTTCACGTCTTTTGAGAAAAGTTCCAGCTAACTGGGACCACCCTTCCGTAGGACGGGACCCAAGTCACGTCCACTGCACTTTCCTCGAGTTCCTTTGTTATCTAATTACCTACCACATTATGTTTGACATGCAAAAGCAGCTTCCTTAATTAATCAATTTAAACACAGGTTCCTTCACATAACTTAGGCACTGACACAAAAACAATTTCAAGCAAATTTCCTCCTCAAATATCTGATCTTTATTTATCATAGTCCCGGAATACATCAAGTATCATGCCTGAAGGCTATCCTAGCAATCAACAGGATTGTTGCCCTAAGTTCTGCCTGTAGACTAGTACACGAGCCTCGAGATCCCATCTCGAGTCACGTCAGCCTCTTGTTCAAGATCCGGAGGCAAGGAATTTACATCCAGATCCTCCCCTGGCACCCAAGCATCCTCCCACTCCAAGCAGCACCCACGGAGAGGCCTCTCGCGGTGGGTTCAGTCCATATACCTGGCGCGGCCTAACAACCCCCTTGGATAGGGCCAGGCAGGCAGTCGGAGGTAACTGAACCTGCCACTCCCTCCAAACCTTTTAACCTAAAGCATTAAGTGTTTTGCCTTGAATTAGTTCCTTAAGCAAAGAAGTTCAAACAATGTGCCTAAGTGTACAATCACGATCATTTCAGTGGTCGTTCGTATGGCCAACAACTAAGGTGTGATTCTTTCTTCCCAAATGCTCCCAGCATTTGATCCTAGGTCATTCACGACTTGGCGAGTTTCTAGGGGCTTGGCAAGCTAGGTTGCTTGTTTTCCCTTTTTCTTTGGGTTAGGGTTTGTACCCTATCGACCCTAATTATCCTTACCTTAGGTCTCCTTGTAAAATAGATCATGGACAACCCCATCGTCCTCGGTTGGTCAACTTGCTGGTTGTCTCCTAGATCCCTTGTAGTACCTATGTACCTTTATCTTTGATCTTAATTGATCAAGATTGTCTATCCCCTTGACCATGGTTGGTCAAGATGGTTCTGTTTAGAACAGTTCCTACTCCGTCTTAAGTATAATCTTCTTAAGCCCTCTTAATAATACTCATAGGTGCTTAAGCTTTTACCTATCCCTCTTGAAGTCACCAAAGGACTTTGACATGGGTCTCACGGATCTCTGTCCCATTTGGTAAATTACAAACAACATTGAATTTTTCCAACAACTTTAATGCATGCAACGTAATGCCATGCCTTCATTTCAATTCTTACAATTTTGATATAATCCATACGATATTGTATGCCACACATGTAAAGGTGTTTTTCTATGCATGCAATCTTAACATTATCCTCTATGTAATTATTTACACGATCCATAACCTTCTTGAATGATCTAATCTTTACAACTTTACATGAGTATTTTATGAGTCTAACTGCACTTTAATCTTTTCTACAGTTTATTACATGTACCTTAGAATCCATCTTGCGATATGGGGATGCACTTTTTTTCTTTCAATGTCCTCTGAAATGCATTTTAAGCAAGAACTTGTGCAAGGAGCAATGCACTTTATGCAGGAATTCATGCAAGATGTTTTTGGTAATTTAGATGCAATTATCTAATCAATTTCACCTATTATGATGTCATCTTACAACGGAAATTATCTTGTTTGTTACATACATCACAACTAAGTTCATACCTAGGAAATTATCAATCGCGCAATTAATGTGATGCATGTGAATATGATTTTCACCATGATAATTATAATCTATGATTTAATAATAGAGCAACCTGGGTTTGGAGTGATGTCTTGATTCCAATGGTATTGATGCCTGATGAACCGTTTGTGGTTGCGGTGCCATCTTGATTCGAACCACCATCCACACTTGCAGGGTTTTCGGCCATCCTTGTGGAACTACGCTTCGGGGCCATGCACAAAGACGCGTGTAGTACAAAAGATAGAATTCTTGCACTCTCCTATGCAAAATTCTTGCCATCTCTCCTTGAGTGGAGAAAAGCTAATGAAGGGGAAGGGTGTAATTTCAGAGGTATTAGAGGGGGTGTGTAACCTCACTTTAAGGAGGGGGAGAAGAAGCTTCCAGAAGCTTCTCTCTCTCTCTCTCTCTCTCTCTCTCTCTCTCTCTCTCTCCGATGATGATGATGATGATGATGATGATGGGGGGAGGGGGGGGGGGGGGAGGGGGGGGGGGGGGAAGGGAAGCGTGATGTAGGCAACGAGGGGGGGCTGCTGTCAAAGACAGAGGGGGGCGTGATATAGGCGACGAGGGAGGAGGGCTCCCCTTTTAAAGAGGGGGGGAGGGCTTCACGAGGGGAGGGAGATGGCCGTTAACGGCCGCCACCCTCCACCTGGGGGGCTACATGCCCCCCCTTTCACTCCCTCTCTCTCTCTCTCTCCCCGACGTGCTGTCGGCGGGGAGAGAGAGAGAGAAAAAAAAACGTGTTAAATTTAAAAATTTTAACGGGGGGTTCTTATGGGGAAGGTACGGGGAGGGCTTTTACATCCTCTCCCCCTTAGAGGAATCGAGATGTCCTCATCTCAAGAAGACCTGGGGGTATTGTTAGTTGAGAGTATTTTTGTCCATCCAGGTGGCATCCTCTTCTGGATAATCTTTCCATTGGATGAGGTATTCTCTTAAGGTCCTAGATCTCAAATGCCTCTCCCTAACATCTAGGATTCTATCAGGCCACAATAGCTCAAGGACTCCTTGGCTAGGCATTACAATTTGTTGATCATCAAGTACATGATTCAGATTAGGTAGATACTTTTTCAATAGGCTAACGTGGAATACATTATGAATCTTTAGAGTTGCGGGCAGCTGTAGTCTGTAAGCATTAGGCCCTAGGCACTTGGTGATCTTAAGGTCCACAATACCTTGGACTTAGCTTCTTGTACTCTCCCAAGGACAGTGAACTCTTTTTAGGGCGTACATAGATGAAGACCATATCTCCTTCGACGAAGGATCTGTCTTGTTGTTTCAAGTCAACGTAAGCCTTCTATCTATCCTTGGCAGCTTGAATGTCTTGTCTTATTGATTTGATTTGATCATCCATGTCTTCTAGCATCTGCCTAGAAGCTTCTACCCTCAAAGTTGGATCCAAGAAGTTCAAAGGGATACGACAATCATGCCCATACAATGCTTGGAAAGGGGTCATCTGAATACTCTGTTGGTAAGAAGCATTGTAGGCAAACTCAACCAGTGGTAAATATTGAATCCACTTTTTGGGTTTGCGACACCAGTATGCCCTAAGCATATCTTCAATGACTTGATTGACTCATTCTGTTTGACCACCATCAGTTTGGGGATGGTATACTGTACTGAAACAGAGTTGAGTTCCAATAGCCTCAAAGATAGCCCTCCAGAAGTGTGATGTGAAAAGACAGTCACGATCACTAATGATTCTTCTGGGTAATCCATGAAGTTTGAATATTTCCTTGATGAATAATCTTGCGATGTCTGAGGCTTTATAGTTCGTTTTGACAGGGATGAGATGTGCAACCTTGGTGAGCATATCTAGTACAACCATAATAGAGTTATATCCTCCCTGAACTTGTGGTAAGCCAACAATGAAGTCCATACTAATGAACTCCCATTTCATTTGTGGAATGTCAATTGGTTGCAATTTCCCTGGCATTTTAACATGTTCTGCCTTAATGCATTGACAAGACAAACATTCTGTGACATATTTGAGTACGTCTCCCTTGATCCTTTTCCAATAATAGCTCTTTCTGACCGCATTAAGGGTCTTGGCATAACCAGGATGTCCTGAGAAAGAGGAGTCATGGGCTTCCCAAAGTATCTTCTGCTTGAGAGTTTGGCTTGCAGGGATACATAATCTTGTCCTAAAGTAGACAAGTCCACTATTGATAGAGAATTCTTGATGCTTCATCTTTAGCTTTGGGTCTTGATCCTTGATGGGGATCTCTCTTAGCATTTTCTGATAGGCTGGGTCATGATATGCCTCTTATTTTGCTAGCTCAAGAATCGGGTTGTTTGGCATTGATACCTTTGTGGCTAGAGACCTTGCTGTTGATGGATCTTGCAAAATAAGAGAATTTAGAAATGCCTTGTGACTAAGTGCATCAACAACTACATTCTCTTTTCCAGGCCTATATTTGATTTCAAAATCGTATTCTTCCAGCACTTCGATCCATCGACGTTGCCTCATATTGAGCTCATTCTGGGTGAAGATCCATTTAAGACTCTTGTGGTCTGTTACTAAGGAAAATTTATTACCTAGCAAGTAATGTCTCCAAAGTTTGAGAGCATGGATGACAGCCAAGAGCTCCAAGTCTTGGGTAGCATAATTCCTTTCATGGCTCTTCAATTTTCTCAAAGAATATGCGACAGGATGACCTTCTTGCATAAGTACACATCCTAAAGCAAGTGTGCTAGCATCAGTTACCACTTCAAACTCCTTACTAAGATCAGGAAGTTTCAGGATGGGTGATGATACTAAGCTTTGCTTTAGTTTGTCAAAGTTGGTCTGTTCAGCAGCAGCAGCAGGTGACCATACGATTGCTACTTGCTTCTTTAGTAGATCAGTTTTAGAGGTGCTGCAATCAAAGCATAATCTTTGATGAAAATTCTATATCATCCTGTCAACCCAAGAAAACTACGTATTTCTTTGACAAAAGTTGGTGTTGGCCATTCCAAAACGTCTCTGACCTTAGCTGGATCTACTGAAATTCCTTTTGCTGATACAATGAATTCCAGATATTCAATCTGTCGCTTCAAAAATGTGCACTTCTTCTTCTTGGCATAAAGCTTGTGTGCTCTCATTGTTTCAAGAACAATGAGAAGCTGGGGTTCATGTCCTTTCCCTGTTTTGAGTAGACTAGGGTATCGTCAAAAAATACGAGTATGAAGTCATCAAGATAGGGCCTAAAGATATCCTGCATTAACCTATTGAAGGTAGCAGGAGCATTCGTCACCCCGAATGACATCACTAGGAATTCGAAGTGTCCATACCTTGTACTGAATGCAGTCTTCGGGATATCTTCTTCTTTGATCCTTATCTGATAATATCCAGATCTAAGATTTATCTTTGAGAAGATCTTCGCCCCTTGAAGACGGTCAAGTAATTCATCTATTCTTGGAATGGGGTATTTA
The DNA here is from genome assembly GCF_053477565.2 of Lygodium microphyllum. Taxonomy (NCBI): domain Eukaryota; kingdom Viridiplantae; phylum Streptophyta; class Polypodiopsida; order Schizaeales; family Lygodiaceae; genus Lygodium; species Lygodium microphyllum. Next base: position 43,980,204 of record NC_141156.1, read on the forward strand.
TTTTTTACGTTTGCTTGATTCAACCCTCTGTAGTCAATGCATAGGCGAAGCGTTCCATCTTTCTTTTTTTGGAACAACACTGGAGCTCCCCATGGAGAACTGCTAGGTCGGATATAGCCTTGATCTAATAGTTGCTTGAGTTGCTATTTCAGCGGGATGGACACCTTATATGGCCTCTTTGCGACCGATGCAGTTCCTAGCACAAGTTTAATTTTGTGGTCGACTTCCCTTTGGGGAGAAGTTCCGTTAGATCTTTAGGGAATACGTCTGCGTATTCCTTTAACCATGAAGGTACTTCTCCGGATTTCTGATTTTGATCTAGCTTATTCAATTTAATTAGATAGACAGGTAGACCCTTTTGAATACCTTTTATTATCCGTGTTGCTTTTGCCAACTGTATTTTTGGCTTACCAGCCTCACCTTGAGTCGTGACTAGTTTCCCTTCAGAATCGCGGAAGGAGACCTAACCCTTCCCACAGTGGATGTGGGCATCGTTGGATATTAGCCAATCCATTCCGAGTAAACATTCGTGGACACCTAGGTTCATTACCCTGAATCTCACAGAAGTTGGCTTCCCACCCAGTAGGAATTTCACCTTAGCAGTTTGCCTAGTACAAGTAACCTCACGACCATTTGCTAATTCCACAAGTAAAGTAGGTGCATCTATTGTGGCTATCCCTAATCTTTTTACACAAATTGGCGAAATTAAGGAATGTGTACTGCCATGGTTAATCAAGGTTTTGAAGATTTTGCCTTGATATTCTGATGGAGTTTGAATCACCGAGAATTGGCGATTTGGACCCTTCTTGTGAAGAGTGGCATGAACCGTTGCCCTCTCAATGTCAACATCCATGGATGGATCTTCTTCATTGTCCAGCTCCTTGTTGGAAACACTGGAGGTTCTCCCTCTGGCCATAACGGTGGTTCCTTGGCCATGAGTGGCTCTATTTTGGCCTTGGAATTCCCCCTAGCGATGCCCTCTGCCAAGCTTGGGACACTCCCTCTTGAAGTATCCGAGCTCGTTGTAATGGAAGCAACGTGGGTTGCGATCATTGCTTTGTGTTGGAACAAAGTTGTTGATAGCATTGGCCCTATCTTTCTTTCTTTCGCCCTGATTCTGACCCTGCGCTCTCTTGGTCTGAGCCTTAGATATACCCTTATTCTGATCTTTGTAAGGCCAAATCCTGTTGCTCCTTGGTTTGGTCTGTACCTCATGTATTATTGGAGCAGCTCGAATGAGTGTATCTTGTAGGTCCGTTGCGCGCATTGATTCCAATCAAGTGTTTATGTGTGGATTCAACCCAATAGAGAATTTTGACATCTATTGTGTCATATCCATTGGGGGTGCATACTTTAGGAGTGAAATGAACTTCGAATAATATGCTTCCAGGGATAATCCTAGCTACTTCAAGTCATAGAATTCATTCATCTTTTGTGTGCAGTAGGCAGGTGGCAGATACCTCCCTCCCACAGCTTCCTTAAGCTTATCCCAAGTGACTGTCCCTTCCGAGATCGCTTGGTCTCTGCACCACTGTTTCCACCAAAGTCTCACTTTGCCTGTAAGCTTAAGTTTGGCGAGCATGGCTTGGTTAGCAGGTGCACTCCCTGCTACCTCAAAATAGTCCTCCGTGGACTCAATCTAGATCTCGGTGTCGGCTTGAACAGCCCTTCCCTTGCCATCAAACTCGGGTGGCTTAATTTGTTTGAGAAGAAATTTCTTCTCTTGAGCCACAGCTGGACTTAGTGCAGGACTCGAATTTGGGACCTGCGCTTGGGGTTGCGTATGAACAATAAGATTCTTTATGTTAACATCTTATCATACGTTCCCTATTATGTTAATATGACTAGCACAGCTTTTAGCTAAGTGATTTAATCACTTAACACCTTTGTTAACATTTATGATCAAGATAGACGATTGTAAAAAGTCTTATTTATTCATGAAGGCATAACCCCTTGAGTACATTTATTTTGGATAAGTAGGACAGGCTGATTGATACATCACTTTGGGGAAAATAGGTTTGTGTTACAGGGATGGAATAATAATATGGAGTGGGGTCAAGGATTTTCAGGAAATGGTAAGTCATAGGAAGCTTGGAGTATCCCTTCCTTTGATACCCGTTCTTCTCATAGCACCCTAACACTTTGATTCTGTCAGCCGAGATCACCCGAGTCACTTCAACATAGACATACTTGTTCTGCTTGACTTGCCAATTGCTAACGTGCAAAGTTTCGTTTCCGCGAGCTTTGACAAAGATGAACAGCTTCACGATCTTTAAATCCTCCATCCACTTGATTCTCTTCAAGTTGGTCTGAAGGTACGCGAGTCGGTGGGCTGCTATGTAGTATATTCCTGAGTCTCCCGTCCATCTCCGCTCCGTATACAAAGGCGAAGGATTATAAATGTGGTCCAAAATATTCATCATGCCAAGCCTCTGACGATAATTCGAAGCATGCGTTGCAGTCATGAACATGACCTGGAATACCAAGAACTTGCTCCATGCTTCATGACTCTGCAACCCAACATCCATGAGTGAGTAAAGAAATGTTTTCAACAAAAAACACTGCTCTATTCTACTCACCTTCCCCTGTTTATCCCCTTATTCCCTTTATTTTCCTCCATTAAGTTCCCTTGTAATCTTTAGATCTCGTTGGTTCGCTCTGAAACCAATTGTAACGTGACTACTCGCGTCCTCTTGTGGGACACGTCTTAGCAGCCCATCAGGAAGAAAGTCTAGAAAGCACCACCAAACACTCACAAGGAATGTCATAGGGTTTGTGATCTAGGTCTTCCCAAGTCTGCTCCGAAGCGGAAGTATCCGGCCGTTCCCACTTAGGACCGACCTGAAATCAGGGTTTCTTTCCTATCAACCAAGTCTCTAGGCAGAAGCTAGCATCGAGCTCCTGATGACCCACTTTACGTAGGAACAATAGAGTCGAAGCGGATTTACGCTGCACTTGGTTCATAGAGAATGGGAAATGAGAGGGATGCCAAGCTCAACCTCTCTGCCCATAAGGCACAGTCCCATTCTGCTCCCCTAAAATAGCATAAATCGGGATTCTAACTCTACTGACTCTAGGGTCTTCACAATATCATTTTCACGTCTTTTGACAAAAGTTCCCAGCTAACCGAGACCACCCTTCCATAGGACGGACCCATGTCACGTCCACCGCACTTTCTCGAGTTGCTTACTTATCTAATTACCTACCACATTATGTTTGACATGCAAGAGCAGCTTCCTTAATTGATCAATTTAAACACAGATTCCTTCACGTAACTTAGACACTGACACAAAAACAATGTCAAGCAAGTTCCTTTTTCAAATATCTGATCTTTATTTATCATAGTCCTGGAATACATCAAGTATCATGCTTGAAGGCTATCCCAGCAATCAACAGGATTGCTACCCCAAGTTCTGCCCATAGACTAGTACACGGGCCTCAAGATCCCATCTCGAGTCACGTCGGCCTCTTGTGCGGGATCCAGAGGCAAGGAATTTATAGCCAGAGCCTCCCCTGGCACCCAAGCGTCCTCCCGCTCCAAGCCGCACCCACGGAGAGACCTATCGCGATGGGTTCGGTCCATATACCCTGTGCGGCTAACAACCCCCTTGGATAGGGCCAAGCAGGCAGTCGGAGGTAACTGAACCTGCCACTCCCTCTAGGCCTTTAACCTGAAGCATTAAGTGTTTTGCCTTGAATTAGTTCCTTGAGCAAAGAAGTTCAAACAATGTGTCTAAGTGTACAATCACGATCATTTCAGTGGTCATTCGTACGGCCAACGACTAAGGTGTGATTCCTTCTTCCCAAATGCTCCTAGCATTTGGTCCTAGGTCATTCACGACTTGGTGAGATTCCAGGGGGTTGGCAAGCTAGGTTGCTTGTTTCCCCTTTTTCTTTGGGTTAGGGTTTGTACCCTACCAACCCTAATTATCCTTACCTTAGGTCTCCTTGTAAAATAGATCATGGACAACCCCGTCGTCCTCAGTTGGTCAACTTGCTGGTTGTCTCCTAGATCCCTTGTAGTACCTATGTACCTTTATCTTTGATCTTAATTGATCAAGATTGTCTATCCCCTTGAACATGGTTGGTCAAGATGGTTCTATTTAGAACAGTTCCTACTCCATCTTAAGTATAATCTTCTTAAGCCCTCTTAATAATAATCGCAGGCGCTTAAGCTTTTACCTATCCCTCTTGAAGTCACCAAGGACTTTGACATGGGTCTCACGGATCTCAGTACCATTTGGTAAATTACAAACAACGTTGAATTTTCCCAACAACTTTAATGCATGCAATGTAATACCATGCCTTCATTTCAATGCTCACAATTTTGATATAATCCATACGATATTTTATGCCACACATGCGAAGGTATTTTTCTATACATGCAATCTTAACTTTATCCTCTATGTAATTATTTACACGATCCATAACCTTCTTGAATGATCTGATCTTTAAAACTTTATGTGAGTATTGTACGAGTCTAGCTGCACTTTAATCTTTTCTTAAGTTTATTACATGTACCTTAGAATCCATCTTGTAATATGGGGATGCACTTTGTTTCTTTCAATGTCCTCTGAAATGCATTTTAAGCAAGAACTTGTGCAAGGAGCAATGCACTTTATGCAGGAATTCATGCAATATGTTTTTGGTAATTTACGATGCAATTATCTAATCAATTTCACCTATTATGATGTCATCTTACAACGGAAATTATCTTGTTTGTTACATACATCACAACTAAGTTCATACCTAGGAAATTATCAATCGCGCAATTAATGTGATGCATGTGAATATGATTTTCACCATGATAATTATAATCTATGATTTAATAATAGAGCAACCTGGGTTTGGAGTGATGTCTTGATTCCAATGGTATTGATGCCTGATGAATCATTTGCGGTTGTGGTGCCATCTTGATTCGAACGACCATCCACACTTGCAGGGTTTCCGGCCATCCTTGTGGAACTACGCTTCGGGGCCATGCTCGAAGACGCATGTACAAGAGATAGAATTCTCGCACTCTCCTATGAAAATTCTCGCCGTCTCTCCTTGAGTGGAGAAAAGATAATGAAGGGGAAGGGTGTAATTTCAAAGGTATTAGAGGGGGTGTGTGACCTCACTTTAAGGAGGGGGAGAAGAAGCTTCCAGAAGCTTCTCTCTCTCTCTCTCTCTCTCTCTCTCTCTCTCTCTCTCTCTCTCTCTCTCTCTCTCTCTCTCTCCTCGATGATGATGATGATGATGGGGGAGGGGGGGCATGATGTAGGCGACAAGGGAGGGGGGCTGTCGTCCAAGAGGGAGGGGGGCTTCCCTTTTAAAGAGGGGAGGAGGGCTTTAGGAGGGGTGGGAGACAGCCGTTATAACGGCCGCCACCCTCCACCTGGGGGGATGCATGTCCCCTCTTTCACTCTCTTCACTCCCTCTCTCTCTCTCTCCCCGACGTGCTGTCGACGAGGAGAGAGAGAGAAAAAAAAATTTGTGTTAAATTTAGAAATTTTAAGGGGGGTTCTTATGGGGAAGGTATGGGGGGGATTGTTACACTAATGGAATGAAGGTTAGACCATTTGGAGTATCAAAAGATTGGCCCTTGAAGATAGCATGAGTTCGGTTCTCAATGAGCTTCATAGTCATAAAGGAAGCGGACTACGGCATTCTGCTAGACCAACCCTGGTTGTGAAATGCACAAGTGATAGATTGGGGTAACGGTCTAATATTCTTAGGCAATAGATCAAAAGCCGTAAGAGTCAAGATGGACACCTGGAAGACCACGCCGGTCGACCTAGGTGCCATCTTGAAATAAAACTCACAAGTCAAAAATTCCTACATGCCAGTAAGGAAGTATATCCCTTGCCCCAAGGATGAGCAGGATTGGATGCATATACTAGCCACCATATATTTGTTGTTCTCAGATGACGAGGAGGATTATAAGCAAGCTGCGAGGACAGCCAATGAGGCCCACAAAGCCACACCTTCTCAACTGCCAAAAAGTAGGACCACACCATCAGTACCACTCTGCATGATGACCATGAGCTCTAGTAATCGATCAACACATGTCCCTTTCCACGCTCCATCAAACAAATTTGAACTCTAGGGGATTCTTAAACACTTAATGAGAGAGCCAACTAGTAACTAGCTACCAATCTCAAACCCCTTAAGAACCTCATGGAGAAGCGGAAGCGGTAGTGGACCAAAGTGCATGACTTGAACCTATTGTACAATTGAGCACTAATAGTGAACAATAAGAATGCTGAGAATGGAAGCCTAGGAAATGATGAGCAATCAAAATATGATGATTCGGATGATGAATATGAATACTGCTACTCTACAAATGAGGAAAGTGAGGAAGAGGTTGAGACAATAGAATGTGATACAAACGACCGAGTGATCAAATATACAAGTAGACTCCAAGCCATGGAAAGCCAATGTCTTTAGGATTGAAAGAGAAGTCATCAGGATGGAATGCGACTGGACCACCTAGGTGTAATACGCTATGGGCAAGTTGGACTAGTTCAACCTAGTATTGCACCACTCTTTAGAACTAAATCGACCTTAGAGCTACAAGGGAGTTGTGACCACCAGGGGAAACTCCTTCCTCTAGTGAAGGTTGTGAGTTTAACTCTAAGTCGAAAATGAGCTCCAAAAGTGATCACAAGATACCTCGACCACCTAAGACCAAATGCACCAAAGGGGACATGCTAGTCCACCTAAGGTGCAAAAGCAATTGAAGGAGAAAAAGAGGAGGCAATCAACGAGGTCAAAAGCCAAAGAGCAAAGAAACCCCCAAGATCTACCAAAGCGCTTCATGAAGTTCAAAAAGGGTGATAGGGTAGTGATTTTTGTAGGAGCTAAGAGACAAGGATAGGCAAGTGAACCAATAGAAGGTCTTGCTAAGGTCAAGGAAGTTAACTTAGTAGGGGAAGGGGCAAAGCCTTGACTGGTGTTCATAGCAAATGCCTGACTGAGAAAGAGGAGGCTAATCTCATCGCTTTCTTGCGAGAGTACATGGATGGGTTTGCTTGGTCCTTAGATGAACTAAAAGAAGTAGATCCAAGGGTCGTGACTCATAACATCCCTATGACTCCTGATGCAACAGCAACTAAGCAATGACCATACCCAATGAATCCAAAGCACGCACATGCCATTAAGGAGGAGATAGATAAGCTCTAAAGCCTAGATTCGTCTATGAAATCAAGCACATGGACTAGGTGTCACCTATAGTAATTTTTCAAAAGAAGGACAGAAAGATTCGAGTGTTTGAATTATAAAAAGGTCAATGCTATGACTAAGAGAGACAACTATCCACTACCCTACATAGAGCACATGCTCGAAAGAGTAGCGGGGAAAGAAGCCGATAGTTTCCTAGACAACTTCTCAGGCTACAACCAAGTGTAGTGCACCTTGATAATAGACACAATATAGCATTTGCAAGCTAATGGGGCATATTTGCCTACATAGTCATGCCATTTGGACTGACGAATGCACCAGTACCTTTTAGTGCCTCATGTGTGCCATCTTTAAAGACATGCTTAGGTGAGAATTGGAGGTGTTTGTTGACGATCTATGTGTCCACTCCAGTTGGAGGGAACACCTAGATAAACTTTGCATAGTCTTTGAGCAGTGTAGACTATATAATCTCTCCTTGAACCCCCTAAAGTGCCAGTTTTGGGTAAAACATGGATGTATCCTAGGGCAAGTAGTTCTAAGAACGGCATTGCCATAGACTTCTCTAAAGTTAGAGTCATTGTCGATTTACCACCACCCATGAACTATAAGGGAGTTCAATGCTTCCTAGGATACACCAGGTACTATCGATGATTCATTCTACACTATGCATTAATCACTAGACTCCTTTACAAATCGTTGATTGTATTTGAGTGGACTAAGGAATGCCAATGAGCCTACGAGGAATTAAAGAAGGCTCTTACAACCCCACTGATCCTACAAGCCCGAGATTGAAACATAACATTCAACACACACATTGACGCATCAAAGTTTGCCATGGGAGCTATTTTGTGCCAACCTGGTGAACATAATCTCTATTATCTTGTGAGCTTTGCTAGTAGATAACTCACAGATACGGAGATGAATTTCTCCACAATGGAAAGGGAAGGCCTAGCTATGGTGTTTGCTGTAAAGAAGTTATGTCATTACCTTTTAGCTATGCCCTTTACCTTCTTTGTTGACCATCAAGCTTTGCTTTATTTAGTGAACAAACTTTGCACTACAGGATGCATAGCTAGATGGTTACTTCTACTTCTAGAATTTGACTTCTCTGTGGTTGTGCACAAGGGTAAGCAACATTACATGGTAGACCATATGTCTCCCGCATACCCACATGATAAGCTTTTGAACAAGGCATCGTAGACGACTTACTTGATGCACACATTTTCAACATGTCCAATGAATGAGATCTATTTAGGACTGATCTAACACCATATTGGGTAGATGACATAGTCCAAATCCTAGAGCATGGATTACCTTAAAGACCTATATAAAAGGCTAGGCTAAAGCACCTTATCCTCAAGATTCAACCATATCAATTAATAGTCGACTAGCTCTATAGGCTAGGATAGGATGGGCCACTAACATTGCATCTAGAGACATATATATGCCTTATCCCCTTCCCCCACTTCACACTTAGGGTACATCAAGCGTAGGACATGCCTAGGGAGTTTACACTTGCCTATGATTAGACATGTCTCCCTAAGTCACATCCACAATACCTTCCCTTGCACAATCTAGGTCCTCAAGTGTGGGACAACACTACAGGCTTGACCTAACTCCTAGTTGCACTAGCATGGACACCATACATTGCACAATGAGATAGGCATACCCCTAGGTCATACACTTGAGGCCCCCCATTACCCACTCGATCTCTTCTCGACCTCCACAACCTCACATCCATTTTGTTATGCTTCTTCTCCATGCCCAGTCTCCCCAAAGCCCCATCATCGACCCACATGGCAAACCATCAACCACCTTAGCCCTCACCAACAAGTGCCATGGGACTAGCACTCAGGTAGGAGGGGGTAATGTTAACCCCAGTGCAAAGAAAGTGAAAGGAAATCAAAAGGTGCATGGCAAAGAGGAAAAAGGCCAAAAGTGCACGAATAACTTTAAAAGTCCAGGGCAAGTGCAAAAATGGAAAGGCACATTTTAAATATAAAAGTGTGCCCTAAATTTTTATAAAAAAGTGCCATGCTCCCTCTTAGGCAATTTGTAAATGTAGATGGGAATGGGTGAAAGAACAATGTAAATAGGAAGGGAATAGGGAAAGAGAACCTAGGATAAAATGGCCAGTCATGTAAAAAAGAAATAGGTGCCAAAGGAGGTAGTAAGGCATGTATAAAAGGCAAAAAGTGAATGAAGAAGCTCATTCTTGTGTGTGGCTAAAACTAGCTCTCTTCTTGTCCTTCTTGTTCTTCTTGCTTGTGCTTCTGCTTGAGAGGAAGTATGGAGGAGTGAGGGGGTGAGTGTGTGAGGGTGAGGGACCATGGTGGAGAATCTCTCCATCTTCTCCTTCTCTTCTCTTATATCACGCATGATAATGGAGCCTAGAGCTTGGAGCTTGAGGATTGAGCTTGATTGAGCTTGCACCTTGGATCGAGTGCACATGGCTATGTGAAAGGAGGTAGCCATTTCACTTGACTTGAAACACTTGAAACAATAAGCGGTCTATGGGTCTTGGTGGTCAAGCATGAGCTTCCACACTCCAACTTCCATATCGATGTTCAGAGTTGGTGTTGCTGAGAGGTTGGGTTGCAAGTTACATATTGATAGTGCAAGTTCAACTCTATCTATCCAATTCTTGGAATTCTTACTATATGGCAAGGCTTCCTATCATCAAGATCCAATGAAAATCAATATGTTTGTGGACGTGAGGATTGAGGACACTAGGTTTGATCTCTTGATATTGGAATTTGTTATGCTCTGCATTGCTCTCACTCATGCATATGTTGGGCAAAGTAGTGGTGGAAGAGTTATCAATGTTCAAAGGTTGAGCAAGTAGTAGTACATATGAAGCATGGGAGAGACTAGAGATATTGATGGTCTCCAAAGCTATATGTTTCTTTTACCCATTCCCTGACCTTATCTATTCCCCTACTTTTATTGTAGTAGCCTTCTTAGCTTGAGGCGTTGTTGTTGCACTTTTTCCCCTAGAGATAAGACCAATACCCTATAGAGTAGTTAAGCCTTGACTTTTCAATTTAAGACCACCACATTTTCATCTTTTCTTAGCACTCTTCTTGCCTACTATCCATACCTATGTTGGGCATAACTTGCAATTAATGCATTCCGTGAGACTATACTTTGAGCTAGATGCAAGTCACAAACTTCCTATGCTTTTGCAAAAGTGAACCACATTTTGCATACATGGTGATGATAATGTTGCCAATGAAAGTGTCTTCTTCCAGTAACCCCATTTTGTCAATGTAAGGATGAAGGTTATTGCCTCTGTGCAAGTCCTTTTGTTTGACACAAGCTTGCAATAAGGTTACTAGAGTGTGTGTACCATGCTGCTCTTTGTGTTGGCTATGGCAAGATGATATCTAAACCTCATCCTTGTCCTCCAACTCTTCCTCATGTGATTGGTTGGAATCCTCCTTCTCCATCCTTATCTTTTTTCTTCTCTCTTTAAAGAATTGTTCGTTATCCTACTCTTGCTCTTTCTTCTTTTGTGTGGATGGCTAGAAATGATGAAATGGAGTTCTTCTAAGCTTAGCGTTTTTTTTTTTTTTTTTTTTTGCATGGGTCATTGGTACGCAATGACTCCTACGTCAGTGGAAATCTAAGGGTTTGGGGTTGGTCTATCTTGAGGAGCATTCAACATAAGGCACACAAACACTCTCATACATAGGAAGCTTGACATGCTTGGTAGCTCCCATTGATCTGAATAATGTTTCAATAGATAAGCTCTTATCCCACCATGATTTTGTGATAATCTCCTTCTCCTTCTCCTTCTCCTTCTCCTTCTCCTTCTCCTTCTCCTTCTCCCTCTCCTTCTTGTTCTTCTTCTTCCTGGTATAATTTTATGATATGTACAATGAGTCGAGTTTTTTTATTATATCCCATGGGTATAGTGGAGGTACCTTCCTCTCGAGGCCTGGCTCTCTAAGGTTCATCACGGCATGGGTCCATAGTGCATTTCACCTGGGCATGGTTAGGTGGCTTGGGGCTTCCACCCAAATTATTAGAGTAGGGATGGTGAGTGCATACAATGAGTGAGGGGGATGGGTAGCCATTTTGTGGGGTGAGAGGTGAGTGGGGTGTTGACCCATAGTAAAGGGTTTCAAGGGTGCACCCTTGCGTAAGCACCAGAAAATCTTCGATGACATGGTGAAGTCCCTGCCCATTGGGGGGTGGTGTTAAGGTGGACTGTGGTGATGTGTCGATCGCATTATCGTGTCGATGTTGTATTCCTAACCCAAAGGGGGAGCCATGACATGATGTGTCGTGTCGAGTTGGCATGTTGTACTGAGTTGAGATGTCATGTTGAGATGGTCTGCGGCTTCTTGTTCTTCTTTACATACGGTATAATTTAACAATAGGTACAATGAGTCGAGTTTTTTATTACATCCCATGGCTAGAATTTGGCTTAATAAAACATTGATAAATGGCCAACAATATGGTTAAATTTATTATCACATAATAAAGAAATTGTATATTTATCTATTTAAGAGGAAAAGCTAAAGCAACTTTAAAGCAGCAAACTTGCCCCAATTTTGCATAGTCTATTTTTTTTAATGTGAATAAATACTTGATGATGCCTCAAGGGATGTGATGCACAAGGTTTGAACTCATGTACTCAAACTACTATGCCACAACTCTATTGGAAATTTTTACTTGTTTATAAAAATATTTAATTAAAATTTTAAAAACAACACATACTATTTTTTATTTTGCAATTTATCAAGTTTGATGTCTATCCTAACCCGATCGAGTTGCCTCCTCCTTCAAGCACTCTGGTAACTCCACGATCCAAGTGCAAGCTTCAAGCGAGCTTGATCCTGCAAGCTCCATGCTCCATTGCCACATGCACGAGATAGGAGAAGAGAAGAAGAGAGCAAAAGATGGAGAGCTTCTCCACCATGGTCCCTCACCCTCACACACTCACTCTCGCACACTCTCACACTCCACACTCACTCTCGTGCACTCGCACACTCTCACACTCTCTCAAGCACAAGTACAACAAGCAAGAGCAAGAAGAAGAAGAAGAAGAAGAAAGCTACTTTTGGAAACACACAAGAATGATCTTCTCCATTTCCTTTTTGCTTTTTTATACCTACCCTCCTCCTCTTTTGGGTGCCCATCCCTTTTTACATGACCGGCCATTTTGGCCAAGGTCTTCTTTTCTTATTTCTTTTCTCTTTTCACAATTATTTTGTCTGTGCCCATCTACATTTACAAATTGCACAGGAGGGAGCCTCTCGCTCTTTTATAAAATGAATTACAATGCGCCCAGTGCTTTCTTTGCTAGAATATTCTGTGCACTCATTATTGTGCACTTCCTTTTATTGTATTAAGGGGGGTTTTCCTACATTTCTCTGAGCTTACCTTTCTTTTTTGCTTTTCTTGCCTTAGGTTGTCTTTCATTTCTGAATTTTTAGGTCTTTTCTGTCTTGGCCTTCCTTGGACATCCGTTTGGGCTATAACATTACCCCCCTCCTAGTTGAGTGCAAGTCCCATGGCACTTGTTGATAAGAGCTCGGGTGGTTGAAGGTTTGCCAAGTGGGTTGATGATGGGGTTTTAGGAAGTTGATTATGGAGAAGAGACACATCAAAATGGATGGAGAGTTGTGGATGCCAAGGATGGATTGAGTGGATGATGGGGGCCTTCGATGCCAATGGTTGATCACGAGTTCCTAAATGTACCTGAAAAGAAAAGGAAGTGCACTACCTGGGGGTGTGCCTATCTCACAGTGCAATCCATGGTGTCTGTGCGAGTGTGGAACTAGGAGTTAGGTCAAACCCTAGGCACAAGCCTAAGGTGTTATCCCACACTTAAGGACCCAGTTCTTGTACAAAGGGTGGTGTTGTGGGTGTGACTTAGGAAGGCATGTCTAACTGTAGTAGGTGAGTGGGAGCTCCTATCGCCACCTCTTATGGGGTGCCTCTATTCCTCTAACCATCTCCTTCCCAAACTAGCTAAGAGTTTGATGATATCCTCCACCACCCTAGGAGATAGTACTCTATCCAATGAGCAAGGGAAGGTGAAAGAGAACTGGGGCTATTGTTCTCCCATTGCTCCCACACCGCAAGTTCCTAGCCCTAGTTGATGGGATCACACTCCTCACCTTGAAGGATGACCACTTGAGAAACTTTTTGTGTCCTAGCTTGAAACTTTTTTCGAGAACGTTCCACTTGCTCCCTACACTTATCTCTTGCCTCCACCATTTGTTCGAGTGACCCTGTTCCTCCCCTTGCTCTTCTATTTGCACTTGTGGTTGCATAGGAGGGCTCAATTCCTATGTTTGTTCCTCCTTTTGATGGTCCAATTCGAAATTAGATCCTTCCTAGACTAGTTCCGGTGACTTCTGTTGTGGCAGTTCCATTGGCCATTCTAGCTCCCCAAGCCCTACCAAAGGGAGTTCTTGTGCGATTAAGCTAGCTGAGACTAGGTGAGCACGTTGCTCCTCTAGTCCCAAATTGGTGCTAGTCCCGGGTGCCTTGTCATGGAGTCCATGCTATAGAACCCTCCTCATCAATTCTAACTTTCTCTTGAGCTACTCCGCCATCTCTTCTTCCCTTGGTTGCGTGACATTCAACACTGTTCGTAAGAATTCACGTTGTAGCTCTAGCATTCCTATCTCAACAGTCGTGGCTCTGCTTTCTACTAGAAGGCTCTCATCCTTAGCATGGGACAGCTTGTAGGCTAAGTTTCTGATTCGATCTTCATTTTTGGCCACCCATTCTTCTGCTTTTTCCTTCATCCACTCTAATCCTTGGTTTTGGTATTGGGCTACAGTGGCAATAACCTGCTCTTGCTCCTGCCACAGCATATGCATTTGCTCTTGTTCTTGGGTTTTTCTTTTCACCTGCTCTTTAAGTATGTCTTGTTCTCGTGGAGAACAGATTGCACATGGTTGTGCATCTCCATTAGTTTCCTCTTGTTCTCCTCATCCCATTGGTTCCTTGCCTCTTGCAGCTCCTTTGTAGCCTGTTCTTTTTGCCTCTTCAGCTCTTTTATTTCCAACTCTAGGAGTTTATTTTTGTGGGAGTTGAAGGCACACATGTTTTCCAAGGAGATGCGAGCCTCCCTCTCTTCATCATACAACTCCTTGAGGCCCTCCTCTCCCTCTCTTGCCTTCATGGCCTCTTTTAATGAGATCATTTCCCTATTAATGGTCGTCATCACTCTTGCTTGCTCCATCCTATAGTCTGCAAATGCAACCTTTTCTTTTTCGAGCTTTGCAAGTGTAGCCTTCTTTTCTTCAATTGCCTTGTGGAGCTAGCTTTGAAATTCCTTCACCAATTCATCTTGCTCCTCATTATGGCTCATGGTCAAAGGTACCGAAGTGGTTGATACTTCTAAGTAGGGTACCTTTGCTCTTGGCATGACTCTACATCAGTTATTGTTGGTCTCTTGGTTCCTGCAAGAGAGGCTCCCTCATTGGGTGCAAGTGCAATTTCGTGCACTTTGCTAACTAGATACTGCACCCAAGCCATGAGATTGCTTTCATTAACCACCCCTTCTGCAATACCTTGTGTTGAGATAATTGTTGGTGTGGCCAAGACTGGTGGGATTGGGTGTAATGGGTCTTTACCCTTGCCTTCCACCATTGGTCTTGGTCGAGCTTCCTTCGATGTTGTGCTTGTGCTTGGCACGTCCTTCCTTGCTAGGCTCATCATTGCTAGTTCTTGAGATCAAGAGGGTTGCTCCATTGATCTATGAATGGCAAGGGCAGACTCCTCTTCTTCTTATCTTCTCAGTCTTTCTTCCTACTCTTCTTGCCTCTTTTTGCACTCTTCTTCCAGCCTCTTTGACTCCTTCTCCACCCTTTGTGTAGCTCTTTGTTTTCCTCAATGGTGGAGTGGGTCTTCCAAATGGGGATTTTGAGAGTAATCTTCCTTCTTTCTCCTTGGCTCAAGAGTTCTAAACCTTGCTGCTCACTAACTGTTCTCTCGCTCGAGGCTTCATGTAGTTGAGGTGGTTGGTCATTCTTCTTTTTGTTAGCGATTTTTGCTGTGTTATCTTACTACTCTTTATGGGTTTCTTCTCCCTCATGTTCTCTTCCTGAGATTGAGATGGTCGAGCTTGCTAGGTGGGATAACAATGCTCCTCATGGATTGGTGACGGCTCCAGGTGAATTGGTGATGGCTCCATGTGAATTGGTGATGGCTCTGGGGTTTCCTCTACCACTTCTCTCTCCTACTCCTCTAGAGCCTCCTAAATAATAGCTCAATACCCCCAAAACCTATGGTTGAGGCCTTGGAGGCATGTTTTTTCCTTTTGGACTCTGTACTGGTAGCCAAGGACTCTCCTCCTGCCACCCTTGGTGTTGCGGCTAGCACCTTTACCAAGGCTTGTAATCGTTTTCCTCTAGATGTAGGCATTCCAATTCACCTCGGGCTGCAAGGCTTTCCAGCAAGGGTACACTGATTCTACTCACAAGAGCATTGTATCTCTAGCTTGAAAACAGTGTATGGATCATTTAACCAAATGATGGGATCCGGGCTATCAGCTAGGTTGATTCCATCATTGCTGTAGACTTTTATTTTGTCCATCCCTGGCGTTCCATACACATCCCTCTTGGGTCTCCTTTCGAGCTTCTCTGTGCTAGCTCCAGTGCCTTCTCTACAATTTTTGGATTAAGGGGAACCACCACACTTCTAAATGTCTCACCTTGCTTGATGGTCACCGTTCCAATGTTCCTTTGGATGTTGAAGGTCCTCAAGAATTCAGTGCATTTACTATGGTTGATGTCTTTTCCCACCTTTTCCAGGTACTTGGTGAGGTTGCATCATTCCAACATTTGTGCCACTGCCTCTTCAGCTGTCACCACTCCTTCCAGATTTGTGGATGTTGTGATATTTCAATTGGTTGAATGCCTTGATTTCCATGGCTAGTCCATATCTTCTATGCTCCTCCTCCAACAAGGGAAGCATGTTGGCTTTATCTTGCTATCCTACCATTTAGGTTCCTGTTGCCACACAACATTCCATAATTAGTTCTCTTTAAAGGGTGTCTCTTGCACGGAAAGTAAGATGACTAGAAAGATGTTCGAAAATAAGAACTCTCATACAATGAGGAATATAATCCACAAAACCCAGAAGTTAAAAATTCGCATACCAATAAATCCATACCTTCATTCTTTTCTTTTAGAATTCACTTCCTATTTTGAGTTTTCATCCATTACTCCCTTTGAGTTTTCATTCATTCCTCCCCTTCCCCCTGGAAAGGATGAAAATCCTTCCTAGGATTGTGGAAAGCAAGGTGTATGGGCATTTAGTGTGTCCATGATGTGCCTTACTTTCTCAAGAATGAGTCGTAAAACTTAGGGTTATATTCAAGAGTCACATAACAATCCAAATCTTGTGGCCAAATACTTACTTGTGTGATGTAAGTCAATACATTAGTCAAGAGGTCACTGGAGTTGAGTTGACTTGCAAAGTGGAGTTCTTCCTTTATTAGAATCTTATCCAAGCATGGGTGAAGCATGACATTGTCTTGGCTAATTCCTGTTATGACCAACACTCTAAATGAGGTGGGGGCCACATAGGTTGGATTGTACTCAGAAGTCTTAATAGAGTGTCTTTGCTCCACATTGGTCATGATTTGATTTCCCTCTCGGGCCCATGAAAGGCTCAAATTATACCATTTATGTATGAAATTGGACTTCGATTCAATGAGTCATTAGAGTTCAGAGAGTTCCTAGATTGGCATGGAAATTTTGCTTTTTTTATAAGATGTAATCAAACATTGGCCTTCGGCCTTTTCTTATGAGATTTCATCACCAATCATCTCATTTGTAATAGCGAAAGTTTTAATAAAGACAAATTTGTACTCTTCCTAAGAACACAGTAGGGAATGTATCTCGTTTACTATAGGCTCATCAAGTAGACCTAGGTCTAAACATTCATAACTTTTAGCAAATAGTGTGAAAGTAGAATCCAACTGTCGGATGCAAGTAGCTAAATCATCCCCTGTGGCCATGGCCATATTGGATGCCACTTCAAGGATGGATCATTGTGTTGGTGGCAGCTTAAGGTGTGCTGGTGGCTTGGGTTCAATTGAGCATGACAAGTTGACTCGGGACACTTCCACTAGAAGATTCTCAGCAAGTGTAGCAAGCACGAATTGTGAGGTTTGCAACTCAACTGATGTGTAGGTGTGAGGGTCTATGTTGATTATCTTAGGGCCTTTAGGCAGGTCCTTGTTCAGTTTCTCATGGACTCTTGGTTGAACTTTAGGTCAATAGACCATTTGAGTACTCAAGGATTGAGCACCCTCCGTTTTAGTTATGCTCTTCCCCCATTCCAATTGATGTCGTGGAAGCTTGTTTTGTGGGGCTTGAAATTGAGGATTTGACTTAGCATTCACAAGTTTGGGAAACCATAGTAAGGTATTACACTCATAGTACCCTTGGGGGCTTGTAATAGGGCTTTCAAAACCCAGTGTCGCTCAGAGTCACATGTGGACTATGGGAGTTCCAATGCCACCATTTAGGCCTAGAGCATGAGGCATGGAAACTACACATTCCCAATGTTTGACATTTGTGAGACTGTGATTTATGCTTAGGAACCCACTTTAGTGTTTGGACCTTGGTTCCTTAATGCGACTGGGTAGGTACCATAGAAGCATGTCAGAATGTATCACTCCCCTCCTTAGGGTGGACACTAGGTTTAGCTACTAGTAGCACTACAGGTTTTGGGAAAACTGAGGTGCTCTTGCTGAAAGCCATTACAATTCTAACATGCCTGATGGCAAGGTGGATGCGTTGCAAGTCGTAGCCTACATTGCAATGAACTTGTTTTTTGAAATGCTTGTCCCAGTAGGGTTTCCTTACCAACACTTTGCTTGTTGGGTAGCACGTAGAAAATGAGAAGTACACTCTCAACTCATTAGAAACCATCAATTTGCATTTTCCTAAGAGTGGGTAGGATTGCCCCCCAAATGGGCTCAATTTCACATTGATTGGTTGCAATTATTGGGGTTGACCCAATTATGTGGTCCAATGTTCATGCGTTAAGATATTGCATGCATGGCAATAATTTTATGCACAACAACTTGCATGCAAGAAACATTTTGCTACATTTTGGCATTTTTTCTCCCCTTCTACATCAAAATTACAATAAAAACAACAAGAGATGTTTAGTGGTCTACTAGAGATAGATGTTAGCCTAATCGGTTTTGCACTCTTTATGGATTATGTTATGGTGACAACTGCTAGTGAACCTCTTACCTATGACGAGGCCATGTACAAAGGTGATAGTCACTCTTAAGAGAGGGCCATGCAGTCAAAGTATGCCTCATTGCAGAAAAATCATACGTGTGATTTGGCTCCTTTGTCTAGTGAAAAAGGTGCTTTGCCATGCAAATGGGTGTACAAGTTGAAGAGTACCCCTGGATGCTCCAAGCCAGCCTATAAGTCTAGATAGGTTGCTAAGGGTTTTAAGTAGAAGCATGGTGTTGAAAGATTTCTTCTAATGTATAGGCTATGAAAAGCCCAATTTTTTTCCATATGAGGCAAGTTGAAATGATTTCTTAAAAGAAAATATTTTTATCCTTAAGGAATGCTCATGATGTGCAAGCCAAGATCACGTCCAATTTTCTAGTTAATTTTTGCCATAAGTGACGCTTTGATTATGAAACATTTTTATCCTTAAGGAGTGCAAGCCCAATGTTATAATTGATTTTTTCCCATATAGGGCAAGTTAATGATGACTTTTATGTCAATTATTAACTTTTTATAAGAATCATAAGAAAAATGGCCACTAGTAAGGTGAATTATCTTACATTACAAATATTTAGTTAAATGTCCAAAAGATAATAACTAAGACATGTTGCCATGCAAAGCCACTACTTTTCAAAAGATTTGTGATTGTAATTATAGTATATTCTTTTTGGTGACACTCAGAGTGCCAAATTAAGTGGAATTTTTACGTTTAATGTCACAATACTTCTCGTTACAATGAGTCTATTTGCATTCAAACAGGCTTCCTTTTGTCATTGGAATGACTTTGTTTGCATTTAAACTCGATTCCTTTACCTAACCAAAGCTTCACCTAATAAAGGTAGTTGTGAAGTGTTATCTTAGGGCCATTACACTCCCAAATGTGACTGCCCAAGTCCATGAGGTCGAGCCAATAAGAAATAGCCAAAATGAAAAAAGTGCACCCCCCTCTTACACACCTAGGGCACACAGCAGGTCCAACGAGGGGGGTATTGAATGCTCCCCACACCCTATTTCGGTCTTCCATAGGGCAAGGTAGCTCCCCCACAATTGTCCGCATCACCTTCAGGGTACCGGGTCCCTCCCTCTCTTTCCCATTGCGAAGAAGCCGTTGTTCGTCCATTGCTGTATAAACGTGGTGGGAAGCCATGCCTGTGATTTTTTATTTGCATGTTGCATGTGCAATCCATCTCTGTTGAGCTAATGCATGGCTTCATTTTTTGTATTTCCAAGTTCTTGAAGGTTGTGATCTCATTTATCACATGTATTCTCTCTCTCTCTCTCTCTCTCTCTCTCTCTCTCTCTCTCTCTCTCTCTCTCTCTCTCTCTCTCTCTCTCTCTCTCTCTCTCTCTATATGCATCATGCTTAGATATGTTCTGAATCCCTTCGAGGAAAACATCCATCAAGGCATCCATTTTAGGTAATGTGCTTGCAAGATTTCCATCAATCCCTCTCCGTCATGTAGATTTATGAGTTGCCTTTTCTAACAAGGCATCCCTTGTCATCTCACATTTGCACTAGCCCCTATCAAAATTTTAAAAATAGCAATAGGAAACCATTTTGTAATGAATGTAATAGTGAGAATATATGAATGATACTTCTGCTATTCACTAAATTTAGGACATGTAAACATTTGATTCTAGAAGTCTATTTGATTTATATTGAAAAGAGCCACAACACTAGGTACATTACTCTTTGATTTCCCTTTAGAGCTGATGAATATGTTTCTAATTTTTCATAGCTTAAAGTTCAGTTCGGAATTCATGGTGACTAAAATTTATCCCCATATCTTTGCAGCTTTCAAGATATACTTGCTGCCACCATCATGGACTAAATTGGATAGTATACATCTTCTATTCACTAAATTTAAGACATGTAATGGATGCAATAAGACTTAAGACTAGATTTTGCTTGCTTATTTCAAAATCTAGATTGCCTCGTAGTGGTGCTGCATTTGCTAGAAGGCCATTTGATTCATATTGAAAGAGCCAGCCTGGTTTGACACTAGGTAGATTGCTCTTTGATTTCCCTTTAGCTAATGAATATGTTTTTAACTTTTCATAGCTCAAAGTTCAATTCGGAATTCATGGTGACTGAAATTTAATTGCTACCACCATCATGGAGGACTGAATTGGATAGTATTACAATTGTTTCAAAATAGTATGCATATGTTCCAAACATGGCTTTTGTTGGATATATTTGTCTATCCTCAGCTGGTAATTGCATCATTTGTACTTATGGACAGGTTATAAGCCAAGCTTTGGGAATATGATAGTTCACAATCCTAAGCTTGCATGGGATGGATTCTTCCATAGTAGTTTTTAATTCCAAGTTGCAAATATTGC
Organism: Lygodium microphyllum; assembly: GCF_053477565.2. NCBI lineage: Eukaryota > Viridiplantae > Streptophyta > Polypodiopsida > Schizaeales > Lygodiaceae > Lygodium > Lygodium microphyllum. The sequence continues at coordinate 44,000,942 of NC_141156.1, forward strand.
AATTAGCTTACTGAAGGCTTCAATTTCAAGCTCTCCCCCCAAGCTCCACATTGAGAAATTGCACTTGTTTGCTAGCAGTATTCGGTATCTCAATCTTAGTAGCACCACAATCGAAAGCATTCAATTCAAAAGTATCTCATGGTGTGCTTTCAGTTCTTCCTCCATATGATTTGAAAGTGCTACTCCAAATTTGGTTATTTCATGTAGGTTGTGCCCTCTCCATAGTTCCCCCTGTGTAGTAGGCCATCTTCTAATCCAATCGGTCCCTCCCTCCATCCATAGTGATCAACCCCTCTCTCTTGCATTGGGGTTATTGGATTGCATGACCAATCCATACATATCTACTTTTCAAGTATTAACCAATCTAGACATATTATCCCCCATTTTTCTCTTGCATTGGAGTTAATGGATTGCATGACTGATCCATTAATGAATTGATTACGGCTCAATCTATAAATTGAATACTGTCAAATTTTTCATGCATATATTGATATTTAATAAATGGGTTATGCTTCATTTGGTTGTGTCCAGACTAATCTTGCATGATTTGAATATGTATACACCAATTATGTATACATTGATTATGTATAGATTGTCATACATGATTTTAATATGTATACATTGATTATATATAAATTGATTATGTATAGATTATCATACATGATTTGAATATGTATATACAAATTATACACTAATTATGTATACAGATTGTCTCATAAAGTTATGCATACAGTTATTATGAATATATTGATATTGTCTCATAAAGTTATGCATACACTAATTATGCATATACAAATTGTCTCATAAAGCTATGTGTATAATGATCATGTTTATGGATTGTCTCATAAATTTATGCAGAAATTGTTTTAGTTTAAGCATGTTTATTCATATATACATTACGATCAATGTTAGCAATGCTCGATCTATAAATTGAATTGCTCCAAATTGGTTATGCATAGACTAATTGTGCATGATTTGAATCTGTGTCTCATAAAGTTATTCATACAATGATCTTGTATATGGATTGTCTCATAAAGTTACATAAAGAACAATAATGGATCAATTATGTAAAGAACAATAAACCTCTTAGTCCATCCACATATTGTAAATAACTATATTGATCAAAGACAAGTGAATGCACAGAGCGCAGTAAAGTGCTACAACTCATTCCTTTGTAATGAGTTTCAACTATACTTTCCACATGACAAGCAACTTTTAAAATCATTTTGTTATTTTCATGCGTAAGGTGGAGCTCAATGGATTCACGAGAAAGCATTTCCATGGAGGAGTTTCAACAGTTCATGTCTCAAATGACCAAGATGCAATATGCACAGTAATGACTTTATGTACTTTTCAAGCCAAAGTGTGGGTATTCCAAGCCACATTCCAAGCCATAGTGTGAGTGGCACTATTCCTCTAAATGTGTTTCCAAACTGCCCTCCTTTGATCAATCCCCGTCCTCCTCAATTCACACCATTTCAATGAACAAGACAGCTAGGTGTAGAGGGACCCACAATAATACACAATGATATAATTCTTCGTCCAATTCCACATAGTCCTCAACATGGCCCCTAGGCACCACCTCAACAAGAACTGCAAGCAATAAGTTCCTGTGATGCAATCCATGACACATGTGGTGAGGTTGATGTCATTTGACCCAAGTACCAATGGTGCCACATTTCGAAAATGCCAACAAGCAATGTCCAAGTGAACTTCATTGGAGTCTGATGCACCAAAACCTCCTAAACCAAAGAGGATGCTGAAAGGAAAGAATCAGGAAGGACGCATGCAATAACCACAAAAAAAATGGTTTGCTTAGCGGAAGGATGCATGGACTATACAACTCATTCACATCCGAGGATCCATGAGTGCAAAGTTCTCAAAGCCACTAAAGGAAGGAGTGGACATATGGTCCAAGGTTGCCACATAGTTAGCATCGTTATTTTCAAAGTTGGACAAAGATGGTGAGGCATGCAGAAAATGCTGGGGATGCATCTATGAGTCATATAGAAAGGATAAGGCCCATAGTGCCATATCAGGCAATGATCGCAAGATCACTTGCCAATGCTATGATCTTGTGGATGAATATATGTGGAATCGACCCAATGTTGTTAGCCATGCACATGCCTCATCTATTGGTGGGTTGTCTTCTTCAAAAGACAAGACTACATCAGTCTCCAATGATCCATGTGAACACACTCAAGAAGACATTGGCTCCAATGAGCCTCCAAAGATTGGGCAAGATCAAACGACCATCCAAGGAGCACACAATAAGAAGGGCAAAAAGATAGAGGAGTCTCTCAATGACATGACTAGTGTCTCCCAATCAATGTTAGCCAACCAAAAAGCAAACTTAGAGGAAAAGAAGGCATTTGAAAAGCGCAAACTCGTTATCATGGATACACTTGCTTCCTCTATATCTGGTCTGTTAGATGTAATCAAAAAGGCTTTAAAAAGAATGATGATTTCAACAATTGATGAATCTAAAACTTGTTTAACAAATGAGATGCAAGAACATGAACTATCAAAAAGCAATGCCTGTCGAGAAGCCGGGTCTATGTGGCTCTGCATCGCCTCATTCGACTCAAATTTGGGACTTATAGCCAATTTGTATGGGGTCTCAACTTTATTTACATAGTTGGCTATTGTGGACTTTATATGATGTACTGGCTACATCTAGATTGCATGGTATGTCCATAAAGTGGCCAATATCACAGCAAATGCAAAAATATACAGATGCATTACAAGCCCTTCGAGGTATACCATATGTTGTTGGTGCAATAGATGGTAGTCATATACTCATCATTGCCCCAAGAGAAAACCACAAAAATTATTTTAATAGGAAGGGCTTCCACTCAATTATTATGCAAATCGCTATGGTAACCAATGTGTTGTTTGGGACTATGACGTTGGTTGGGCAGGTTCTATGCATGATTGGAATGTTTTTCAACATTTAGATCTAGGAAAACGATGCACAAACAAAGCTTTGGGACAATATTATCTACTAGGAGATTATGCTTATCTTGTATGCTTTTGGATGCTTCCTCCTTTCAAGAGTGGTAAGGATAGACTATCTCTAGAACATTGTTATTGGAATTACATACAATCAAGTACTCATATGCCAATTGAAAGAGCATTCGGCATCCTTAAAGTGTGATTTCATATATTATTGAAGAGATGTGACATGCTTTTACAAAATGTCCCGAAGATGGTGGCGACAGGCCTTGTTCTACATAATATATGCAGTGTGCATGGAGATAGTTTTGATGATGCATAGATATGTAAAGCGACAAACAACGGAACTTGAGAGAGAAAGTGATGCACCTCGTCAAGACATGGAGCAGTAAAATATTTTGAGAAATGGATTAACAGATGTTGTTATGCTAACAAACACAGGTACCATGCAAACAATTCAAAGAGCTCAACCAGCAGAGCCAACATCGGGGGCAAGTCAACTTGGGGGAGCAACTCGAAGAGGCGACATTGCTCAAGCCATGTTTTGAAAGAGCAAGAACGCAAATGTGAGAACAATCTTTGGTGATTCTGACTCTGTGGAGGAGATCAATGATGAAGACAACAGAGAGTAAACTTCTATAGCATCTACATTGCAAGTGGAAAGGTGGAAAGAGGGGTGGTGTGCTAATAAATTTTCCCTCTTTCCACCTTTTCACAGAGAGCTAGGTAGAGCCATGCCTCAATAGCATGGTGAAGGGGTTCAACTCCCCTCCTCTCTTTTTCAATACTAATTTGTGCTAGTTTTATAAATCACTTTTTGTTTGGTTTTCTAATATCAATTTGTGATACTTATAGTCAATGATTGTGTAAATCGTGAATTGCAATAACAATCATAAGTGACAATAACGATTAACATGGATTATTATGTCAGTAATACATGTTAGTTTTTATGAATTGTATCCCATTTTCCCTGTCACAATAACATGAACTTGTGTTATCTAGCATCAATGATTGTGTTCAATCACATATTCAATATTAATTATTATGTCAATAATGATCAACATCCACAGCATCCCTTCATTCACATGTGATCAGGGGATAATTCAGGAAGTGTCCAATGTACAAGTGGTGGCCAATGTGTAAACAATTTGTAGACGGCGAGCACATTGGCTAGGAATTCCTATGCCCACCGACAGGGCGGGGGCGGGCAATGGCAGTGTGTAACCAACCTTCCTTCGAGGATTCTCATTCCATGAGCAACAAGGAACAATCAAAACCAAAGCATGAGCAATTGTATGGTAGATAGATTAACAAAGTGATCCAAAAAGGCCCTTGAGTCAACGATTTGATATTCCCCACCCCTCTCAAAGATACCCCCCACCCCTCTCAAAGATTACAAAATGCACCCCCTACTATTTGATATTCCTTTCTGCTCATGTTAACATGTGGGACTCATTGTAAGTAACAATTTCATCCCTCACAAATAGAGACAACAAAAGAGTGGCCTTCCTATATTGTCTCTAAATTCCTTAGTCAGTTTAGGTGCCAATAAACAAATTCTCCATATCAATACTTAGGCCTAAATAAACTTATTGCTCTTTTGGAAGGGCATAACCCCATTGTAGCACATGAGCCTATAGGAGGCAATACAATATGTGTTTCTAGTAACAACTCCAACCTCTACATATCTTCCACCTCATCTAAAGGATAGGTTGGTACCCTTAGTGAGACAAGCTATGCACTAGGAAAGCTGGCCTAGGTAGTGCAATGGCCTAAGTCATGTCTACACTTTAACAATGTGAAATAATAGAAGCACAAAACCATGTGAATCCTTCATGAACACCCCCAAGGTTACCTATACATCTGAATGTGTTAGCATTAAATTATGAGGTGAATGTTGTATCTTATGAGCTTGTCTCTCTCCACTACCACCACCATCATCACTATTGCAACAATAACACACACACAAAGTCAACCCTATTTTCTCCCTAAAACCATGAGATAGAGAGAAGGAGAGCATGAGCTTCAATAAACCCTGATGGGCCCCCTAATACACACACACACACATGCACATAGAGCATGAGCCCTAGGAAATCATAATGTACCCCCTAATATCGTGTGTGTGTGTGTGTGTGTGTGTGTGTGTGTGTGTGTGTGTGTGTGTGTGTGTGTGTGTGTGTGTGTGTGTGTGTGTGTGTGTGTGTGTGTGTGTGTGTGTGTGTGTGTGTGTGTGTGTGTGTGTGTGTGTGTGTGTGTGTGTGTGTGTGTGTGTGTGTGTGTGTGTGTGTGTGTGTGTGTGTGTGTGTGTGTGTGTGTGTGTGTGTGTGTGTGTGTGTGTGTGTGTGTGTGTGTGTGTGTGTGTGTGTGTGTGTGTGTGTGTGTGTGTGTGTGTGTGTGTGTGTGTGTGTGTGTGTGTGTGTGTGTGTGTGTGTGTGTGTGTGTGTGTGTGTGTGTGTGTGTGTGTGTGTGTGTGTGTGTGTGTGTGTGTGTGAGAAAGCATGAGTCCCCAAAAAACCCTAATATTCCCCCCAAATACAATATGAGAAAGAGAGAAAGCGAGCATGAACCCCAAGAAATTATAATCCCCCCCTAAAACCATGAGAGAGAGCATGAGCCCCATGAAACCTTAATTTCCCCCCCCTAAAACCATAAAGAGAGAAAGAGCATGAGCCCCAAGAAAACCCTAATTCCCTCAGGAGAGATACTACTCCACAGTTGTTGTGAAGCAACCTAGCATTCCTTGTCCAATTCATGCGCAAGGAACACTAGTGGAAAGTTTCTTAAAGAAATGATATAAGTTTCATACCATATATTTTTTTAAAAGGCAAAGCATAAAGGTTAAATATGCTTAGTAATGTACATTTATGAGTATAGTATTGCTGGTTAGCAATGATATTTGTTTTTTGAATCCATAAGAGCACGAGATGAATTCTAGCAGAATAATCGTGACTAGTGTTTATTTATTTAACAATTACATATGTAGCATGTTGGTAAATTGTTAAGTTCATTAACTTACATTTTAACTAGATATTTGTTTTCCATTAGAATAACAAAATTGCAATTGTATAGAACAAACTGTCAAAATATTATTTTCCACATGTCCTTTGATATGTATCTCACACACCACTAAAAGGCCATTTGGTTTGATAAATATATGCATCAAAAGGAATGATTTTTCAACCTAGAAAATATAGTTTTTCCTTGTTAAGTTTGTAGACTAGTATTGCACCATTGTCATAACATATTGCCTTTAAACTATTAAGTATATTGTGTAGTAGCACCTCTAGATCATAGCCCTATTTTGGTCCATGCTTGCCCTACATGCAATTGGGAATCATCTTTAAAGATACAAAAGCAAAAACAAGATGTTACTTGAAGAGGTCATAGTCCCATCTTGTAGTTTATGCTAATAATCCATCTTCAATATCACGTTATGATGTCTACCTTGTATTGCTTAGTTAATATACAAACATACTTGTTACAAATAGAAATAGAAACATGTGGCTATTGTAAATAAAACAAAATTTAGCAAGCGATTTTTGAAATTCTTTCACTCTTTGTTCTTTGTTATGTGTGCATGGAAGCCTATATTTTGTCATACAATCCACAATGTCTTTACACGTACATCACATTTATGTTGTTATGAACAATATGAGGAAAGTTTGTCAAAGGAGAGGACCTCTTTCCATGGCACTCAAAAGAAGAGGGATTAACCATGTTTTAGGATAAGGTATAATCTGTCAATCAACAACACTTCATTAGTGGATGGAAGCTATCACAATTCCCCATTCATTGATGTTTAGTAGCTCTAACATGATTATGATCTTCATCATCAAAATAACCTCATGATCACAATATTGTGTATATACTCTTTTGTAGTTGAAAATCCAAGACTACTTTCGAAGGTTGTCATGAATGCACGTGATGTAACATGTTCAAAAGATGTGTTTTGTCTTTCGAGGATTGTAATAAATATGATACACAAGAGGCAAAGATTGAATATGAGTAGAAAATCAATTATTTTACATTATCTGTCACAATCTAAATGACCACTGATTTTTAAAAATAAAAATCACACAAGGTGGTGCCTAAAAGAATATTTCTAGGCAAGTGCACGCTAGAATAATGGTTATATGGGATTGTGTGTCCCTTTCGTATGCATGCACACATGTAAAAACTTCTAATGTTTTCTAGATTTATCCAAAGGAACCAATTTGAGTTGAAGGTTGTTTATACTAATACCAATACCATCATGATGAGATATGATTGTAGTTGGTAGTCTCAACATGTCGATTTTGAATTTTAGAGAGAAGCTATTGCATGTATACATGAATAATTCCTTGAAATTTGAAATCAAATAAAGTTCTCACAATAAAACACATTTATTTGCATTTACACTTGAGTATCCCATGATCTTAACTTAAGAAGCCAGTGTTGTTCCTTTCCTTCAAGATATCCCTTGATTTGTAGTTTTACCAAGTAGATAGATGCCACAATTGTTGTTGCTTTCATTTTAGTCACCCATTGATTTCAAGTTTAACAATGTGGTTGTGAGCCCAAGGAAGCAATCCCTATGCATCTTCAAAATGACCCAACAAGAGTAAGTTTGCAAACTTCACTCAATTTGGATAAAATCACAATTTATGAGGCATTGTTTCTTATAAAAGTAAGGCAAGGAGTTGATGCTAGATAAACACAAACGAGGTGCTTCATGCCTCGTGTCTGCTCGATGCCTCGTGTCGAGCTTGGGCAAGCGGGCACATGCGGGAACACGAATGATGAATGACAAGGGCCACATGCGAACGATGTGCAACATGAAGGCACCATGAAGTTTTGTGAGGGAGGGCTCTGCATGCACCACATGGTCATCCGACAAAACCTTTCATTATTATGCATAGTAGATTTGACACTTTTAAGATACATAGTTAAAGAGAGAACGAGGCCTCAATCTAAGAGATCTAAACTAGAATACTTGGTTTTTAACTAGTGTGCTTGGTTGAAAAAGGTGTCTTTTACAATGTCCAAAATGATTTGTTTTTATGATGAGAAAAGGGAGATGAAAATTCTATATCCTTGTGGTGCAAGGGACAAGGAGACATAGATGTTTTGATAAAGTAAATTTGAAATCCACTATGGTAGATCAAGGACTTGGATGAAATTTCACTTGCTAAAGGGCTAAGAGATTCACATCAATAAATGAATGAGAAGTAGGACTACCTTTTTAGTTCAAGAGGACAATTTAGAAGCAACAAAAAGTATGTTTGGGGTAGTGAGAAGAGAAGTGGTCCCTTCGATAAGAAGCAAAGAGAAAATGAAAGAAAAAGCTGAGTTACATCATTGCATGTGAAAAGTAACAAACCACCTCCTTGATAGTATGAATATTGTGTAGCCATTCCAAAAGGTTGCCCTCATTTGTTTTCGTTCCTCGTGAAGGGGCTACTCTTTCTCTCCTCACAAGACAAGTACAAAGCTTTTATGTGGAAGAATACTTGTGATGCAACCCCTAGACAATTAAGTGAGACTTGCATTCTAGATAGCACAACCTACAAAGGAAGTAAGAGACTTGCATTCTAGATAGCACAACCTACAGATCAACTAAAGGGCTTGCTTTATTGCAAATTTTGGAAACCTACCACTAAGTTCCTCTAGGCAATTAGAATGTTCAAGTACATTTCCCGTGGTCATGTTCACTTATGTCTATAAGAGTCATATCAATATTAAATTGTCCGCCTTAAATTGTTAACTCAAATTTCCTTCATTATTGCAGTAGTAAGAAGCTATATTGTTACAAAGTAGGTTCGCAATTAATAGCATAGACATTCAATAATCTAAAGCGACCCATCATGTTTTCAAATCGAGTTGCATTTAGAAAATTTGATGCACACATCACAACTTTACATAGATTGCCATCTCGTTAAAGCTTTTGCAAATAGCTTTCAACCTTCTTCAAAACCTTCAAAATAAGCATGATTGTGTTCATTTGTTTGTTTAAACCTACCCTCACATGCACGTGAATTCTTTACATCTAGGAAACTAGAAGCTTCCCTTTCAAGTGTAAATGTGCTTGCACACTCTTGAAGCTTTTCAAGGTGCATTGTAACAAGTCAAGGGCACTAAACACCATTTTGAATATATTTCTATTGCCATAAAGATTAGGAGGAATCTTTGTCTTACATGTCTATAGCCATGTGGTTGCAAGTTTAGGGTGTAGATTAGCGTTGTCACAATTTTCTTGCAAAGGAGACCTAAAAGCTTGCCAATCAAGTTAGCTCTAATATAGAAAAACATTATACTACACTTTTATTGGATTGAACCCAAAAGATTTGGATCAACTTGTGTATCTCGAGCATTATGGGTCCTTTTTTAAAGTATTTAGAACAAAAAAAGCAACCGCTCATATAGGAATCTTATAGAATAACAATGGGAGGAATATAGAATAAGTAATTATATATTTCTTCTCCATCCTTTTCTATGAACAAGTTCTTATAGGGGAAAAAAACCAACAATGTTGAAGGTTGCCATTTGTTGATTGAGCATATATTGCATGCATGGAGGAACCTTTGAGGATACGAGTTAAGGCTCAAACATGAAATGACATACACCGTGCTACAAATATGATTTTAGAATCAAATCAAGAGATGAAACATTAGCCTACATTCTTTTGTTACATGTCTAATCTTACAAGCCCACTTCCTGTGCTCACTTGTTTAGTATTTCTTCAATTAATCTCACACACCTTTGCCTTCTTTCCTATGTGTAGAAGCTATTTGTTCTAAAAATCACATTTAGGTCAACTTGAAGTATGAGGTTTTGGCTTTAATTTTCATAAGTAGCTCTATTTTGGAATCATTAGGAAGTATAGCACACATGCAATTGCCTTTTAGGAGGTGAAGCTCAATGAAGAAGCATGAAAGAAGTTTGTAGATCTTGAGATATGCTAAAACTGTTGACACTTGTTGCAAGGGTAGCTGTAGCCCCATATTACTAGTCAAAGAAGGTTTATTAACAATTGTTACAGGGTAGAGGTAGCCCCATATTGCTAATCAAAGAATAAGATTTTACCTCTCTAAGTTGGAAGGTCGATGATGGTAAATGTGTTGCTTTCATAGTTAAACTTGGGGGTGAGCTATTGTTGGTAGCTACCACATATATACATCTAATATGTTAGAAGAGGACCAATCTCGGCGCACCGGGGGGGGGGGGGGGTGTAATAATTCTATATGAGTGAGAGTCATGGGATGACTTTGTCAGATCTTGTGAACTAGAGGACTTCACCCTAATGTCTCCTAATAATCCTGATCACTTATTCGGGTGGCATAAGAAGAATTTAGGCTCAACATGGTGGGCAAGAAAATTTGATAGACTTTACACCTTCGATAAAGATTGGCGGGGCAGGTTGGTGGATTGTGGGAAAGTTACCTACCAAGGTCTCCATGAGGTCACAATGTTTGACCATATCCAAATTCTCGTGTCCTCCAAAATGGTTGTCTCAAGTAAAAGTATTAATGGTCATTCTCCATTTTGTTTGAATACACCCTTTCTTATTTATGCTAATTTCCCAAGAGAGAGCCTAGAATGATGCTAGGGATCCCTTGGCAACCCTCAATTTTAGATGGAAGAAATGTCTTGATGCCATCACCTTGTGTGCCAATAATCATGATAGGTGGATGGTTGCACAAAGAAAAAAGGATCTCAAAGTAGCCACATATGCTAGAAGTTGTTCAATGGAAGCATTGTCTCTATAGCCTAATGACACCTACATGCAAAGGCTCTTGCAAAATTCGGAGGCCTTTTTGAAGCATATTGATTCAAACAGCTAAGGCGTAGCTCAAGTGACAATGGGAGGTCTTGGGGGAGGTCCATACTAAGTTCTTCTTTAGTGCCCTCAAGGTAAACTAGAAAAATAAGTGATTACTTGCCTAGAAGATGAAAATGCTACCTTAGTTATGGAGGAGTGCTCAATTGCTAGTGTATTTGAAACGCATTTTGCATCTATTATGGGCATAAAACCTCCTATTGTTACTTGATATGAGCATCAACTAAGGGAGTTCTTGGAAGATTTAATAGCACCAATCCTTGAAAAAGAAGGATTACTATTGGGATGACCTTTTTTATGGAGGAGATCAAAAAGTGTTATGATAAAGATGAGACCTAGTAAATCGCCAACTTAATGAGCTATCTATTAAATCATTTCACAATTATGTGATGCATGTCCCACTGACCTGACTGAAATAATAAAATTCTAGAGGATTTGGCTCCATTCTTAATTGCTTCAATCAATTTGTGATCAAACTAGTTCCCAAGTCTACCTTGCACACTCAAGTGTCCAATATGCATCCAATAACTATGATAAATTTCACCTACAAAGTGTGTGATAAAGACCTTGCTACTACAAGGAGCAAATATCTATTGTTTCTAATAGTACACCCTATGCAACATGGCTTTGTGTTAAGAAGGAGAATCCATGACATAGTGATCAACCCAAATTTCTCAATGGATCATGCACTTAGTCTTCAATTGGACTTTGCCCCAATCAACATGGACTTGGATAAAGCATATGACTAAATTAGTCAGTCTTTCATCATGGGCATTCTCTTTGCACTCTAATTTGGTCCCATCTTCATTGGCATGGTGGGTACCCTATTCAATAATACTTCAACATCCATTAATATCAATGTTATCATAACTAACCCTTTTGGCTTGAGGAGATCTATTAGGCAAGGGTGCCCTTTAGCACCCCCACTATTGCCTTTGATTGCAAATGCTTTGTTGCACAAGATTGATAAGAAAATCCAAGATGGAACAATTAAGGGTTTACCTCTCCCTATGGGTCTATGGTCTCAACACAATTCTTTGCTGATGACAATGCATCTATAGTTGTAGCAGAGAAGGAATCAATGGATGCTCCCTGCAAGTTTACTTAGAGTTTACTGATCTATTGGCTTTGCAAATCAATCAGTCAAACATGGAGCTAATATTTCTATCCTAGAGCAAGCATGAGAAATGGCTACTTAGCTATGGATTTAGGCTTGTCAAGCTAGGTGAAATTGTTTACCACTTGGGTGCCCCACTAGAAGTGGGCACCTCCATCAAGCAAAAATTTCAATGGTTCTATAACAAGGTAGAAGGGAAAATAAGCATATGGATGCCTCTACCCCTGACATTTGCTAGTAAACTTATAGTCATCAAGATAATTATGACATCTGCTATTGTTTATGTACAATTCAATTTTGTTTTAGTGAGAGCTCATGGTATCAGGCTAAGAAGCTCATTTGTGAGTTTTTGGGTCAAGATAAGAAAGGAAAGCTTCACTCCAAATCAATTGTGAAGTTCTCATTACAAATAAGCTTGACAGAGGAGCTCATTTGGAAGCCTTAACTAAGAAGGCAAATAGATTATGCTTTGACCATTGAGGAGGATGCATGAAGTGTAGCTTGGGCATCCTTGGTCATAATGCCTATCTAAGGGCCCCCTTAGCCTATGGTAAATTGGTAGGATGTGATTATTTGCTCTGATCGTGTGCTTAAAGTACCTTAATTTGAGCTTATTCAAGCCTCAATAAGGTCATGGTAATCGTTGATCTCATTAATTCTAAATGGAGAGCACTAAATAGCAAGAAGGGGGATTCCTCTTTGCGTGAAAGTCTATGGCTCAATCCTCATGCCTGTGATTTGCTAGTCTCCTATGGGTCGAGATCCTAAGATGGCTCGAGAGAGCTACATACCCATGGTTTGAAAATTTGGGAGGATTCTGGGACCTGATCAATCATTGTTCGCACACTATTGGATTGCTAGATGCACATTTCAACCTCCCTTTAAAAGAAAATCAATGGATGGGATTGATGTTGCTCCATAGAAGAGCCAACTAGCCCACCTTTATTATGTCCAAGTCAAGCTCAGTGTTGCATTGAAAGTCCAAGAGGGAAGTTGCTATAGAGGTGCATGTGGAGGAGTGACTTTAAGGGTACATGCCCCATTATACCCCCAACCACTTAATAAGGTGGACGGAATTTCCCATGGCCAAGGTAGCAGCTTGGAAGAGGAGGCTTAAAAGAATTAGGAAATCCATGTCTTCATATAAGCTTAATGTCCTTGGGTTATTAAGAAACTACCTCCATGCTCATCCCTAGCAAAGAAGATGCCTACAACCCCTCTTTGCCCAATTTTGTAAGGGGTCCTAGGAAACTAAGAAGCATCATTTTTGGGAGTGCCTACATACTATCTTGATGTGGAGAGGAATTACAAAATGGCTCAAAGAAGCTAATTTGATGAAAGACTTTGGTATAATTGTGGCCTTTTTTGGTGTTGGGGTTCTTTAGACGAGTCTAGCTGAAAGTTGCTAAGCCTCACAGTGTATTTGCCCTCAAGTTTGTTTTGCATAGAAGAAATGACTATGTTTTTGGAAGAGGAGTAAGGAAACCTCCTACTAATGAATGCATTGGTCTCTTAGTAGATGTCTATTTAATTATCATCAAATTTATTGAGTCTAAGCATTGGTGGATGTATAAGCATTTTACTAAAAAGCTAAGGTCTATGGCATAAAGCCACACCGCATGTATGATGTTATAATCATTTACTTCATTCTTATTTGAGTAATATAATGCTGCATTACCCCAAAAAAACTTAAAGTTATAGCACATCTCCATGCATGCCAATTGACATGTGCAATTTTATTTCACTTGCAATATCCACATGTAAGTGAGAATGGAGTAGACCCCCATTTATGCATGTTACACACACACACACACACACACACACACACACACACACACACACACACACACACACACACACACACACACACACACACACACACACACACACACACACCCACGCACGCACGCACAGAGAGAGAGAGAGAGAGAGAGAGAGAGAGAGAGAGAGAGAGAGAGAGAGAGAGAGAGAGAGAGAGAGAGAGAGAGAGAGTCATATTGAGATTGATGGATATGAATGCTATTATGTGATGGACATTATGCATGACTTTTACGTTTTTGATATGTTAATTCCTTACAAAGTTTTGATAGCCCATTGAAAATGACACTAAAATTCATAAAAACTTGTACAACTTGGTTTTCCCTTCCATTCTTGGGTATTATTCTCCATCATTGACTCAATCAAAGCACAAGATAAAAGGAAGATGTCAAAGCACAAGTCAATTGTGACTTGCATGTGGAGAACCCCTAAGGGTTGTGTTGCACTTGGTGTGAGTGGAGGGAGTGGAGCTCCATTAACCCCACATGCTCAAGGTCATGCCTAAGAGTACAAGGTTAGCGGGAATGATGCTTAACCCCACTCACCTCGTTAAAACCATTGAGAAAGCCAAGGCTAACATGGTTATAGTGGCGCCTAATGAGTAGTCTTTCAAGCTTTTTGTTGTTGTTGTTAAAGATGAAGTGTTGAGAAGTCAAATTGAGAGGGGCAATCTAACACGAGAATGGTTTTTCATGTTGTTTTTGATTGAGCTCTTCTTAGCACAACCACTCCTCTTAGAGCTATTTTGCACTACTGCCAACATGGGCAACACAAGGTAAATAGCAAACTAACCTCTCGTCACTCATGTTGTGGTTGTGCCAGGTCTATCCAAGTGGATGTTTGTGTAAACAAAAGGCATCCATTAAAGAAGCTTGTTAGAAGCCTTTTGTTGATTGGTGCGCTAAAGTAATTTGTACTTTTTAAGAACTCCTTGACAAATAGGAAGCCCATGCTGATCTTAGCTTTGAGATAGTGCTGCTAAAACCACATTTTTCTTGCATGCTAGTAGGAGCTCACTAGTTTTAGGGAAACCCTACTCCCCCAATACACATCTGGTGTGACAACATGCTAGTCGGGGGAGGGAGGTCCCTTCCCCTTGCTAGTTTGTGGTGTGACATGGCCCTTAATATGTGTTCTTTTCCGTGGGCTTGCCCTTTAGGCTCCAATCCTTGGTGCGATGGGCTCTCACACAAACAAATGTTGTTGTGAAGGTTTCACATGTTTTCCACAAACGCGGGGCACCGCTTTTAAAACCTTTTAAAGCGTAAACTCTAAAGGCTCTTTTGGCCCTAGGGCGAGGAGCACGTGAGAAACGACTCGTGTAAAGAGGCTTAAGGGCAGGGATGGGAGTCGGGACGATTCGAATTTTGTCGGGGAGGAGCCTCAACGGTAAGGCGTTTCCTTTCTACAGTTTGAAAATAAATGGCCAGGCCGCTAGATATAGGGGGAGACCGCTAGACTTAGCGGCGGTGGGGCGTTAGGGAGACAAGATTCACAAGAAGCCATGCGCCGGATCTAGCGACGCCGCTAAACTTAGCGGCGCTGCGGCGTTAGGGACAAGAAGGGCCCCTCAAGCCTTAAGGCTGTCTGGCATGTACTTGAAGGCATGTCTAGCTGGCATGCCACTTCAGCCAGCAACTTTATCAAACATAAACGCTTTGCCATGCTGGACAAAATCCTTGCCTTTTCCCTCTTTTACTTTGATTTGCCTTTTCAATTTTGGGAAAAATCCCAAATATCTCCACTCCTCTTAGGGCTAGGTCGCACCAGCGCTAGCACGTGTGATGCAGGCATAGTACAATGGTGGACTTCATTGGCAAGCACTAGTAGGGGCTCCAAGGGTTTTGGTCGATCCTACTCCCCCTGGTTCCCCTTGGTGCAACTAGGTGGTAGTGGGGGTATCTTACCCTTGGCGCGATGCGACTCTTAGGCTATGTTCACATGCCCTTGTTGCGCATTGTGTCGAGTTCTTGGGTGGACAACACTAAAAATTTCCTTCCACTGAAAAACTGTCTTTTACTATTGTGGGGAACATGCCCTTGCCAAGTCCACATGCATGTATAAAATATAAAATGTATCGATGTGACGAAATGAGTTGACTAAACAAGTCGTTACATTGCTACCAATCGTGGAAAGAGCACCCAAATATATGTAACCAACTTGCTCATGCTCATGCTCATGCTCTACAACTTAAGGTAGAGCTCGTGGGATCCTCCATCACAAGTCTCAGGTAGACCTTTGTTCCATTATCTCCTCATGACACTTTGAGCAAAAACATTCTCTTTAGCA
Organism: Lygodium microphyllum; assembly: GCF_053477565.2. Taxonomy (NCBI): domain Eukaryota; kingdom Viridiplantae; phylum Streptophyta; class Polypodiopsida; order Schizaeales; family Lygodiaceae; genus Lygodium; species Lygodium microphyllum. The sequence goes on from NC_141156.1 coordinate 44,016,937, forward strand.
CCACCATAATCCATTTCTAAGGAACAAATATTGATGATGCATCCAAATGACTATCATTCCTTGAAATATTCTTGATGATGTGTGTTGCTTTTTAAGGTCTTAAATCATCAAAACATGTTGTACTAGTGAAGGATTTGCTCCAAAAATTCTAATCCCCTGCTCGACCTAAGGATTCTTTTTATACAAACTCTTTAAGTTTTGGATTATGAACTCTACGTCTCATGGTTAGCTTCAAGCACATCTATTTGTTTTAGTTTTGATAGCATTGTACCATCTATTACATTGGAATCCCTGAAGCCATTAAAGCTTTTGTTAGTAACAAAATGGTAGGCCAAACTTCATGACACAAAGTGTAGTTTTTAAGAGAACCCTAGGTCCCAACAAGTTTATTTTTGAACACATTTGAACACCCTTTTCAACATTAAAGAGTGTCAAATAAGATGCATTTGAATACTTGACCTTAGGTAGGTGTATCCAAAGAGAAGTCTCATACCTCAACTTGCCATAAAAGTTCCTTTTTCTAGCATTGATGAGGTACTCCCTTATCCTTAATGGAATGCTCCACTTATCCCATAGCCTTTGAAGTCTCAATTCTCAACTTGGCCACAAAAATTTCCTATATTTAGCATTGTTAGAGCAAACTCTTCTCCTGATGAATTATTGCACTTACTTGCTTGGTGTAATGTACCCAGGCTATGGGAGGCCACCTTCTTGTCCAAACATGAAGTTTTTGGGAATACTTAGGGAGATTACACTTTGCCACCAAATAGCACAAGTTTGCATGGGCTCATAGTTTGTAAGTGGATGCATACTAGGGATGGTGCCACATCTAGGCACTTAACTAGACTTTTGAAGCAAAATGGCAAACATATTGAATGTTTAATAAGGAAGAAGGCAAAAGACCATCCCACACCATCTAAACTTGGGGTTATTTGACTTCTAGGGAGTCTACTAGGTTATCTAGTCGCTCTACTCTAGATCACATGGGTGGAGGTTCATGTAGCTTGTTGGTTCACATCATGATTAAAACTATGGACATCACAATGTCATTCAGTGTGGGAAGATGTCCAAGGCAAATATGAGTGGAGTCACTCACACCCAATAATTCATAAGAAGTTTTTGACATTTTCTTGTGTGAGAAAAGGGGCTCTTTTCCCTTGTTTTTCGGTACAATGTCCAACAACACGAGCTCTTGCTCAAGAGGCACCGCATGTGTAGTTGTGGGGAGCGGCTATTACGCCACGGTGCCCAAACCACACCTAGCTAGGTGCGTAGTCCCTCTCTCAATCGAAGCTCATGATATTGTCGTAATTCACAAGGTGAGAAATTATAGTGAGAATTTGTCCCAAATGTATCGTGACATCCGGGTTGCTAACCCCTCGCCCCCAACCTCAATGTAACTAGGTATGGAGTCCCTCCCTCGGAAGAAGTTCATATTGTCGTCATAATTCACAATGTGAGAATTATAGATGGGAATTTGTTTAAAACTTCTCGTGATTGCACTCAAATCTGGTGATCTCCTTTACTGCGTGTGTAACGTCTGCTCACAGGCCGGGTCGCGCGCGCCCCCCCCTCCCCCCCCCGCCTCCCGTGTCTCTCTCTCTCTCTCTCTCTCTCTCTCTCTCTCTCTCTCTTTTGAATGGGAGGTTCCGTGCCTTTGGGGTTCCGGTCCGGTTGTTAGGATCCCACAAGACTACCCTCTCGAGTCTTTCTTCTCTCTCTACCGGGCCAACCCTTCTTTCCTTCCCCGAATCCCCTGTTCCCCACCTCTCTCTCTCCTTTCATGCCGTCCCTCTCCCCCCTTCTTCAGCCCCATAGCTTTTTCACCATCGATTTACAAAGCTTTCTTCCTTCTCGCGAGCACGCAGCTTTTCCTGATTTTGACATGCTCTTTGTTGCCACATTGCAGCAGAATTGGGATCGAATCATCACCCAGCCACAGCCCTGCTGTCGTTCCTGATAAATTGAAGGCCTAGCCTCAGGTATGCCTCTGGCATGTTTTCTTTTTTCCTGCCTTTCCCAGTAATTGTAAAAGGATGGAGGCTCAGAGGAGGGTTGTCTTTCAACTAACAAAGCTGCAGCATGGTTTTTTTGTCTTTTGAGTAACGAAGCTCGAAGGGGAGGGGGGGGGGGGTGTCGGGGAGGGGGTGGCGAAAAACAGCAACAGTTATGAATATTTGGATAGTGTCATCAATCTACAAAATAGACTGAAAGCCTATCGATGCTTACCAGAAATGACAAAAGGTTGACGTGCCTTCGAGTGTGTGAGATTTTTCCACCATAAGAGCATTGCTTGGAGCCTATCCCCGATCGCAATTGAACCTCAGTTAAGCCCAACACAGACAGGGAGGTTTATGGGCTTGGTCCATCTGATGCTAGCAGACCAGCAAATGGCCTCCATGGCAAGCAAAGCGGAACTCTACAGTCAGTGGGAGGTCTCTGCATTTTCTCGAGTTTAGAAGGCCTTCCATTTCCTAGGTTTGTTTCTGCTTCATGACTAGCCAGTGGGACCCACATATCTGCAAGTAAAGCATTCTCAGGCCCCGAAGACCTGATTGTATTTGAGCTTGCTGTGAGTTTTTCCCTGTAGGTTTTTCCCTGTAGGTTTTGCAACAGTTTTTCCCTGTAGATGATTGCTGTGGAGAAGGTGTAGCATGTCAGACAAAGATAACAGGCAGTCGTCCCATTGAGTTCTCTCTCAGTGGCGCCTAGCTGTATTCCTGAGAGCCTGCCTGGTGGTCAAAGTTGGTGTCTTTTTGTTTTAAGGATGGAGATTTTCTGGTAGCAATTAGTCGGTGTCCACTCCATGTTATAATTCTCACATGCTCCATGTTGTAAGGATGGAGATACTAGTAGCACTTTGTCAGTTCTCACTCCATGTTATAAGCCTCACATACTCATTGGGCTGTGCAAAATGACTCTTCAAACAAGTCATACATTGACTGTTGATGAGATGAACGATTTGTTGCAGCTGGGAAGCTATCCTACCTGGTTCAGAGATAGTTCTGAATCTCAAGATTCAGGTTTTAAATTTTTCTCGATGGTTTGGGTGACATTTTTCTTTTCCCCTAAAAGCAGTGGTCGATGTGTGTGATAGCACTCCCTATGAATTTGTGGGTCTCTTTTCATTCACCTGGCTCCTGGTTTTCCTTGATGGCTTGCTTTTGGTGTCAGAAACACATAGCCAGGCAGGTCATCTCTAACTTGATGACCTTTTGCAGCTCAGTATCAAGTTGCAAGGTAGTGCATTAGAACAGTTGAATCCCTAATAGCCATTGCGATATGCTGGCTTTAATCCAATCACTGGTCTAATGAATATTTGCATCAATATAACCCTCTTGTCATACAATGACCTTTTGCAGCTCAGTGTCAAGTTGCAAGGTAGTGCATTAGAACAGTTGAGTCCCAAATAGCCATTGGGATATGCTGGCTTTAATGCAGTCACTGGTCTGATGAACATTTGCATCAATATAACCTTGTTGTCATACAAGCTGGGTGTGCGGGTTTTATGCATTCTTCCAGAAGACTCTCATGTTTGACAGATTGACTGACAGGATTTAGTCAAGGGATGTAGCTTATGATGGTACTAATACAACTCTTTACTACTATAATTCTTTGTTTCATGCGATGCAATGCAAAAAGTCAGGGGTTAACTGAGTTGATGTAGTTTTTGAAGGGCCAACAGAAATGTGCTGTGATTGGTTTTGGCAAAAGAATTAAGCTTGTGCATTAGAACAGTTGAGTCCCAAATAGGCATTGGAATATACTGGCTTTAATGCAGTCACTGAATGTTTGGACCAGTGCAACCTTGTCAGTTGTGAGGTAACTTCTTGTCATTCCAGCGGGGTGTGTGGGGTCTATGCATTCTTCCAGAAGACTCTCACCTTTGACAGGTTGACTGGCAGGATTTAGTCAATGGATGTAGCTTATGATGGTGCTAATAGAACTCTTTATTATGAAACCTTGGTTTCATGCTATGCAATGCAAGATGAGCCAGGGGTTTAACGAGTTGATGTAGTCTTTGAAGGGCCGACAGAAATGTGTTGTTTACGATTTTTGCAAAAGAATTGATAGGATGCTGTACATTCTCTCTCTAGGAGTTGTACTGGACTGTTTAGGCACTTATTATAAGGGCAATAAAGTAATTAACAGTTTGGCACAGTCTTAGCACTTTAGAAGTATTTTATACAGCAGAAAGATAAACTCAAGAGACCTTAGAAAATGAAAGTTCTAAAAATATTTCAATAGGAAATAGAGTTTCATTAGAAATGCTCAACGTTTGATTTATGTGAGATTCTCTGCTCTGTTTTTTATTCATTATAGTTATGAAGCAGCCTATTTATGCCCAGTGTGTTTTCTTTTCATTTACATAGAGGGAGGCAGGGAGACTGATGGAGGTGGTAGTAATACACGGTTAGCTGTGTCAACAGATTTGTATGCAGAACTCATGCTACTGTGGAGGAGATTTCAATGCAAGGCTGGGGTCGTGCTGCTCTTCAATCTACCAAGAAAAATGCATTAGAAAAGAAAGTGCAGAAAGTAATTCCTTAAGCTGCCAATATCTTCATGATTTTACCCAAACCTTTGAAAGTTGGAAATATCGTTGCTGCTTCATATATGTAATGTTTAAGGACACGACCTCATCTGTGCATGTGTGTGTGGTTAACAAGGTTCTCATGGTTTGTGAAGGGCAACACTTTAGGAGTGCCACGAATAAAGCAAACAAAGTGGGCTCTTCGAGAATATCGATCTCAGTTAGAGAAGGATGTAATTCTCATGCACCTTTCTTGAAACATTAGTCATTGCGTAAGCCTTTTCATACTTATGCCAGATGGAGAGATGGGCTTTCAATATGCTTATATACGGTCTCTGGTGGTGCTAATTTTGTGCTGAAGATGAAATTAACATATATGTCAACTCAAATCCTCATCATTGTCTTGCAGATTGAAAAACTACAAAAAAAGTTGAAGCAAGAAGTTGATACTCACAAAGCTTTGGAAAGAGCATTCAGGAGGACACTTGGTGTCTTACCACGCTTTTCCCCTGGTCTTGCTCCAAAGGTGCATTTTTCTGCAGCTCTTGATTTATTGATTCCTATTCCCTTTCTAGTCTAGATGTCACAAGTCTTAGAAGAGAGAGAGACCTTACAACTGTCGATTTAATTATCTGATTAGTGTATTCTAATATTAAGCAGATTCAAGAACTCCTTGCAGAGGTTGCTGTTCTTGAAGAGGAGGTGATAAATCTTGAAGAATGCATTGTGCTCTTACGGCAAGGGTTATACAATGAAGCTGTGTACCTTTCTACATCAAGACAACAGAAGCAGAGTTTTCTCAACTCAACGTCTACTTTCTCAAAAGAGGGAGAATGCCCAAAGCTTCCACTTCAGATCCGTCATTTTCAGAATGATACAAAAGGGAGAAGAAATCCAGTTATAGCTAAACTTCTACCACCTGTTGCAGAGAAAAAGGCAGACAAGTCTTTGGGTGTGATTGGCAGGCCAACTAATGGGGATAAAAGGAGGCTGCAAAATAGCATACTTGTCCAGGGAAAATCTGGTGGAAAAAACTCTGACCATGCCATTCAAGGTAGCATCAAAGCATTGTCAGATGGTGATGGTCTTACACCCAGGATCAACATGTCCTGCCAGAGCAATGGCTTGGTTGCTCAAGAAGTTGGCATGGAGAAGGAGAACGAACAAAAGCTCGTCTACATTTGTGACAATTCATTGTCCCAGTGCAATAGTGTGAAGGTGAGTACCTCGTTAAGTTGCTGATTGACGGTTTTTGGACAATCGGTTGTAGGACTGGTATTTATTCTCAATTATCTTTGTATGCCAGGTAGACACCAGAAAGACACTGCAACAGGCCAAGTTGGCTACCTCATACCTAGATTCTGGGAGCATTTCAGAACCCAATCTACTTTCTCAAGAGATGGTTTGGTGTCTATCACATCTATTCTTGAGGTTGACGAGACCGTGCTCTTTTTCTGACTGTGAGACTTCATCGACCATATCACATTCAACACTGTCAAGTGTTTGGAGTTGTACTTCTAGGAACAGTTTTAGCTACAATCCTTCTACGGATGTCACAGAGGAGATAGAGTTCCCTGATCCATATAGGATCTGTGTTGAGTCTGCACCTCGGGATATTGGTCTGTATAGGTACTATCATGAAGTTACATCAAAGTCCATGGATTACAGCAGGATCCCAAGATCTGCTGGCTCTCTAAGGAAATTAATGTAAGTGGAGGTATTTTTTTGAAATATCTTTGGATGAAATTAGAGCATTGGCTTAAGTCCAAACATCTTATGCACATAACTTTTTAGGTTGGGATGACTGATTTGATGACTTTTAGGCCTATGTAATATTTGAGGCATGGATATTTGTGAGACCTCATAAGTGGTATGTTCCTGCATGGAAGGAATTTTTCACCAGCGTAGAACTGGCCGAAAACTTTTGGCCAGATGGTTGACTGTGTTAGTAGAATTTGCAGACCAAGGCAAGAAGCATGGGCTCAATCCAACAGTTTCCTATGCATCTCTAGGCACAAGTCCTTCTATAAAGTATTGAAAAGTAGGAGAGTCTAGAATCTTGCAAAGCACAACTTTTTATCCACTATCAGAATGCTTTTTCCTTTCGAATTATCGCAGAGACAGCCCCAACTTGTAGTACAATAGAGCTGCTGGTTGTATTTAGAAGAATTGCTATTGAAAAAGAGATTGGTTGATGACAGAAGTTAGCTTCTTTGAGTAGGTTGTAAAAAAAAAAGTCGGGGGGGGGGGGGGGGGGGGTTTGGCGAAGATCTAGCTTTTTAAGGTGGCTATGGTTGCCCGAAGGTTTTTGTGACTATACCTGCATGGAAGCAGCCAGCTACTAATATTCAAAAGTGTGTTGGCTCAGGGAAAGTGTCTAGGTGACACTAACTGTAATGTTTTTGCTCATGGAAACAGGCCCTTAGTTTTTAGCATCTGGAAATCTAAGGTTTTGTGAGCTCCTGGACTGGGGAGGTTTAATTAGAGATTTATTTGTAGTCATGCCTCTAGTGCAGGTTTGAGCATGTTTCCCCTCAAGGTGGATATCTGGATGTTTGATGTTTTAGCTGCAGTGTAAGGAAGCTTCTGAGTGAAGATGTGCATTTGAGCCTCTCTGTAGTGTTTTAAAGTGGGATATCTGTGCTTTCAGAACTCAAGAACTGCATACGTACACCTTTCTGGTCTTATGTTTTATCCATTTTTGCTGAGGGGCAGTATGAAGTCTCTGTTTGCTGCTTGAGATGCATTGATTCCTGAGGAAGTTTGCTTTTCTTGTTTATATTACATATAGGAAGATGCTGGCCTGGTCCTGAAGTGATGGCCTAGCGGTTAACACTTGGGCTCATAATGGTGAGGTTGTGGGTTCAAGTCTTGCTAGGTGCATCACTTGGTTAGACACCCTTTGTTTCCATGGTGTGTTTGTGTAAGTCTGAGCTATTGCCCCGCTCGAACGTTTGGTTAGTCTTCCTCCTTGGCAGGGTCATTGAGGAGGAGGTTCCCAGCGTGATCAAGTTCTGCTGTTCTTGCGGCTTGCAAGCTGTCAGTGCCCCCATCATCCACACACACACACACAAAGATACAACAACCACAAACCAAATGCAACCAACCCCCCCGCCCGCCACCCCCCCCGCCCGCCAAAAAAAAAAAAAAAAAAAAAAAGAAAAACCTCTTCTGCTTTCCTGTGCGTAGTTGGGTGTGTGTCTTATTTCGGAAAGAAGACAAAGGAAGATGCTGGCCTGCTGCTGGCTGTGGCTAACCTCCATTTGTCCTGGTGCAAGCTGCACCACAGCATTGCATCTGTGGTCTCAACAGAATATCTATTTGCATCTTATGCATCAAAAAGAGGATGGTTTCATTTATGTAACGACCATGGGAATACTTTTGTTTTGGCATTCTTGTTATGTTGTTTCAATTTAGACTGCATGCTAAAATAGCTGCATTATGACCATGCTTGCATAGAGGGAGCCTCATTACTTCCAGCTTACAGCCCTACTAATACTGAAAGCATGTTGCCTGAAGGAAAGCTGACTACCAACTGTAAGGTTTTTGCTCATGGAAACAGGCTCTCCATTGTTTGATTAACGTCTGTGGAGAACTGCAAGGGTTTCAAAGAGCAAATATTAGGATACAAAAAAGAAAATATATGATGATAGTGAAGCTGAGAGTAGCTTCTGTGTTAGCATTTGGAAATCTTAGGTTTTGTAAGCTCTTGGACTACAGTGGTAGTTTAATTAGAGAATGATCTATAGCCATAACTGGGTGCGGATATATTTCTTGCGATCGAGTTTGTTATTTACGAGGGGTGACTGTTAAGTGCCAGTCAACATCACTGGCTGTCCTTTGACAAATTTGGAGTCCATGAAGAGGAATGGTACATAATGATAAAACCAAAATCTCAAAATGATGACCCTTGTTCCCAAGGATTGAACTCGTGGCTTGTTGTTTGTGATACTGACATGCTTCCAATATGGCATGGCACGTGTAGATGATGGCATTGCTTGTTTATGTTACTTTAAGGTAAAACCATCATTCTGACTGTACCCGTCTGCCTGGGCAGAAGAATGGGCTCCCACCAGCCCCCCAACTGCCAGTGTACATAGGACAAAATGAACCACAAGTTTTTTATCCACATCAGCAAGACTGAAACTCAAGGGAATCGATGGGGGACTTGTACAAGCAGTGGAGCATGTGGTTTAATTCAATGCAACACACAAAACCTTACCAGCTCTTGACATAGAAACACTTGGCGTATGCACATTTGGCCTCAACTCTAGCGCAGGCTTGAGCTTGTCTGTGAATTAATCCCCTCGAGGTGGACATCTAGATGTTTGACATTTTAGTTGCAAAGGAAGCTTCTGAGTGACAAGGTGTGTCGAGCCTTTCCATAGTGTCTTTAAGATGGTATCTTTATTCTTTCAGAACACAACTGCATACTCACACATTTCTGATCTTATCATTCATCATTTTCACCATAGGGGTTGTATTCAGCTTTGTTTGCTGCCTTGAGATGTACTTTCACACAACTTATCTTGTTTTCATTGCAAGGAAATTTGTTTCTGGTTAATATAGCACATAGGAAAATGCTGGTTTGCTGGCTGTAAGTTCACCTGCTGATCATTAGTCAAGCCCTCAAGGATATACTGAGACCAACCTCTATTCGTCTTGGTGCAAGCACGACTTGCTGCACAACAGCGTTGTGTGATCTCGAGAGAGGACCTATTCACATCTTGCATCTTAAAAAGACAGTGGATATGTAGACACCATAGTGTTATATATTGTGCAACTGCATGCTTAAAAAACTGCATTATTATGATTTGACCTCTTTGTGTGTTGCTGTAAGTTCACTTGAACCAGGGAACCTGTGCCAATACTCCTCATTGTGATGCACTGAAATATTTTTATCAATTCAGATCTCTTATGTTTCATGGCTATCGTAAAGAAAAGTTATGGGCATGCAATATTGGATTGTATGCTTTAGCATCTGTTTTCTTCCAATGTGATTCCTATGTACATTTTGAGATTGCATTTTCTTAGTATGTGATGCATTTATGAAGTCATATTGTCTGGCCTTGCGAAAGACTAAAGTTCATATCCTTGATGAAAGTATTGGTATTCTTTTCTTGTATGCCACCCATTGCAATCTGATTGATTGAGCTGTTGAGTGTGTGACTCTCGGGTTTTCATAGAGAAAACACTTAAAAGAGTGTATGAACATAACTTAAAGACAGTGAACTCAAACAAGACACAAAAAAAAGAAAAGGTAATGAACAAATGAATTGCATGTGGTACAAAGTAGGAAGCTCAAGGAGCAGAGATTGTGCAACAATTACTCTCTCATGGGAGCGAAGTGAGGGAGAGCATCGTCCTCCTAGAATGGATTCAGAGTGCAGAAGGACCACCAAGAACATTGATGCAGTAGATTGGAGCTGAGCATAATGAGAATGCAGCAATGGTGGGCCAATTGATGCAGTAGATGATGTTGTGGAGCAGCTGGCAGCCAAACACTGCCACCTGAATAAGAATGTGATTGCTGCAAATGAGGATGTTGGTGCTGGACAACAACTTGGAACCAAAAGCATAGGCTTGAATGGTCTTATGGCAGATGGCAGCAGCTAGACGATGAAGTAGAATGTTGATGATGAAAATGTTGGGAGTCCACTAGGAGCAGGTGACAGCAGCTGGATGAAGGAAAATGCTGAAGCAGAGAATGCAGGCTGTAAGGACCACTTAAGGCTGGGCGGCACATTTTGGGGCTGGCAACAGCAGTGGAGAGTGACGAGTCCTTTCACAGCTGGATGGCACCTCTAGCAACTGTGCAACTCGTGCTGGTGACAGAGCAGCAGCAGTCAGCAGCAAAGGCATGTGATGAAGGTTATGATGATGAGGAGAATGATGGTAGCAAAGCACCAAATGAATTGGGATAAGGATGGGTGCCCAAATTTACTTATTTAGGGGATTTTGGGCATTTGTCCTCCTATGCCAAAATAAAAAGCCTTTTTAATGAAATAAATATTTTTGTAGCTGTTTTTGTGGACCTAAAATAGGACATACTGCTTGATAACCTTGTGTTAGCGCTGTCCTCAATTTTGGTGGCTCAACACAATCAGTTGCTACAATTGATTGTTTCTGGTGCTAGGTGTTGGCATTTAATAACCCAGTTATACCCTTGAGTTTTTATGATTCAAATGGAGAGTGCTCAGAAATGTAGTTCATTAAATTGTTTAAGGAAAACTGTTTTTTGAAGAGTTGAACGTTTGACTCTCTCTTTTTGCTTGCAAGTAGTTTGATGTGGAGTCACTCAAATGTCAAATTTCCTGTCTTGTTGACAGGTGCTTAGTAGAAAAGCTGAGCACAGTGGATTTGCGAGGTCTCACCCACCAACAGAAGTTAGCATTCTGGATCAACATCTACAATGTCTGCATGATGCATGTATGTTGAATGTGCTTACTACATGTTTGGTGATATGCATTTTCAGATGAGAGAAGATATTCTGGTTTCTTATTTTTCGTTGTATGCAGGCATTCTTGGAGCATGGAATTCCTAACAGTCCTCATAAGATTGTTGCACTGATGGACAAGGTCAAGACAAATGCTGCATACTTTATATTGAAAACTTTTGTTTTTGTAGTATCTGCATGGTCTTTTCAGGATGAGTTTTCTCTGACATTAAATTTGCATTGTATCGGCTAGGCTTTTTAGCAATAGCTCATATGATGGGAAAATGAATAGGGATGAGAATTTATGGAAAAGTTAATGCTGATCGAAGATTACTAAAGCTTTGGTGGCTACACATCATGCAGGCTGCAATCAATGTGGGAGGCCATTTTCTCAGTGCCCTGGCCATAGAACATTTTATTCTAAGGCTGCCATCTGATATTGACAATGTAAGGTTTCCATATGTTCTATATGGTACATTGTAATCTTTTTTTCTTGCTGTCACATGGTGTGCTCATCCCATTACTGATTTTCAGACTGAATTGAAGAGCAGAGAGAAGAAGACTGAGGGAATGATGCGAAGCACATATGGGTTGGAATGGCCTGAGCCTTTAGTAAGCTTTGCTCTCTGCTGTGGCAGTTGGTCCTCTCCTGCTGTAAGTTGCCAGTCTATTAGCACATCAAGTATTTTGGACTTTGAGCTGGTGGTTCTGACTGTTAGTCTCTCTCCTATGGTGGCAGGTGCGTGTCTATACACCTCTGGAGGTGGAGAATGAGCTAGAGATTGCAAAAGCAGAGTATCTTCAGGCAGCAGTAGGGGTTACACCTACTAAAGTTCTAATACCAAAGCTACTGGATTGGTACATGAGGGACTTTGCAAAGGATCTCGAGTCGTTAATAGACTGGATAGCTGAGCAGCTACCCAGTCCCCTTGCCAAGTCTGTGCAAAAGTGTCTAGCATGTGGTCAGGGCAAAGCCATGTCGGAGTTGGTGGAAGTTATGCCATACGACTTCAATTTCAGATATCTGTTTGCTATGCAGCCCGTGTAATATACTACTTCCTTTTCGTACTGAGCTCAAAGCTTCACCATCTTAAGAGCCCCACTACACCTGGAACAGGCTATGACTTACTATCACAATAGTTGATCCTGCACATTGAATCGGTGGCAAGTTTTTCTGCAGCATAGACCTGCTCTTGCAGTACCATTGGCTGAATGAGTAGCCATGGTGTGGGCGCACCGTTGGAACATGTATACAATAGGCTACGAGGTAGATTGTTTAAGTCGGTCTTCCCTTCTCATATTGTAGTGTTCTTTGTGACCTGTCTGGGAAGCTGAGATATTTCTTCAATAATCATCAGATTTGCTTTGATGGGCATTCCTCCAGACATCTTGGTTTTCGAAATGTTCATATCTATCTTGTCTTTGCAAGGACAAAATTTGACAGTTCCTTCATCTGGCAAAGCTTGTACGATGTCTTTGCAAGGAAGCAATTTAATGTTTTGACAGTGCTCAGTGAATCACTGTCAAAGAATTACCGTTGTTTTGTGGATGAATGAGAGTAGGTGTTGGTTATGATCTTATGTATATAAAATCTAATTGTGCTTGTGAAGCATAATTTTAGCCTTGGAAGGAAAGCCTTAAAATTTTATCTAAAAGCATCTATTTCAAATGTCATCATTAGCTCTTGCCATCAAGATGAATAGAAAGAGAGTACCTAATTATCAGAGGGGTTTCATGCAGTCAGTTTGAAGTCACATCTCAGACTACAACCAATGTTCATGGAAAACTAAGGTATAATGTAAAGTGAATCGTGAAAATTTCAATAAAATCTTGGAAATGTTAAAGAATGTTTAATTTAAATCCTTGGAACCCTTGCAAGACTTTAGTTATAAAAGTGGCAAATACTTGTAATTTGTTTCAAAAATCCCTCCTAAATTCTGAGTTAGAGGTTTTTATATTTGCTGCCAAATATGTTTTTCTTGAACACTATGCTGCAATACAATTTGCAGATGATCCTTCTCACACAACCAAGGATGTTGGATATTAAAGCGCAATTGTAATGTACAAGCAAACTTAAAAAAAAAGTGTCTTGCATTGTGACCAATCACAAGTCAATGTACCAAACTATCACCAAAGGTTTTCACAAATGTTGTGTATTGCACAGAAGGCCACAAATGTTGGATGTACTCTATATTTACCCTAAAAGTACTTTTGGTGCATCTAAAATAGGCATGTAAGAAGGTGTTATAAGTCCCCAACCCATTAATAGACCCCCAATAAAACAAAGGAAGAGGTAATTTCTAGTGCTTTTAAAAATCCGCTAAATTTCATCGTTAAATTTTAATATTTACTTCTAAAAGTAAAAATAAAAGTTGAGAAAAACTTTACAATTTGAAGAACTTTTAAGTATAGAAGCCTTTCAATATGGGTACACCATGCCAAGCTTTTTCCTTTTCTCTTACCTACTAATTTCATCTACATTTCGTGATGCCATTGTTTAATTAGCACAACAATAGCAAGTGTTCTTTTTTCTCATCACTTAGTGAAGCTAAAACGCAATATGGTATTGCCAATATACTCATCTACCAAACCCAAGAGTTTTTAGTAATGTTGAACTGTATGGAAGGTCTCCACACATGGAATTTGAAACATCGAGTTTGTAATGAGGTTGTCTTGATGGAAGGTCTCTACACAACATATTTCATTGGATGGAATTTGAATCACCCATGAGTTTTTAATGAGGTTGACTTGATGGAAGGTCTCCACACAATATTGCATCAATGCCTCAAAGAAACTAGTGTGCTTTTGCTTAATAGCTTGAAGTTGCTCACACAGATAAGAGAACATTCCTCACTAGCACAATCTCAATGATTAGACCTAGTTGAGGCTCATCATACAACTTAACTAGCATGCCTAGCTTATCCTAATTATACAAAATATTATTGGGAGAAGTAATAGGTATTTGAAGGGCAAAATGAATGGCCCCTCTTGAAACTTCTAGTGAATGGCTTTATTAACACCTCTTGTTTGTCCAAAAAACAACATATCTTGATTGTAATGTCATAATCCCTTTTCTCTTAGAAGCTTTTCTTTGAGTATACACATGCATATAGCCAAACTAATATTGTTCAAATCATTAGGTCAGTCTATATATTTGTCTATGTATCATGCAAAAGTAATCCCCTCATTCTCATTGCCTAATATTTCTAGAATTTTAGGATACTTAAGCACTTTTGTCTTTTTTGAGATCTATGCTAGATCCAAAAATTAGATATGAATGAATTACAAGGACAATATTGTGAAGGTTGCAAGTTGTGAACTCATTGATTGAAAATTTACAAAAGCATTGCCCAATCATGAAATTCTCTCTTTTGATTGTACTCTCATCTTTACAACCATCTAAGAATTTATATGTTATAAGAACAATAACATGAGCAACATGACAAAAATCCATACAAAACTAGTATAGTCTAGCTCAAATTTTTTGCAGGGATTTGTGCTCACATATTTGCATCCCATTTTAAGTATAGATTTATTCTTGTCAATACTAATATTCAACCTCCTAATTTTTTGGCTTCTCATGAACTATATCATCCAAATTTATGTTGCTATTCTTTAAAAAATATGGGCCATTGTAATGTAGTCTTTGAGGACTCTAAAGTCCATTCTAGATCCTGTTGTGCATATTAGATCTAATAGAAGAGTATTGTTTGCACATCATAAATGAGTGCAAAATTCTTGCACAATTGATTTTTTTTTTTCAATTGATAAGGTAATCATTTGTTTCATTTTTTAAAAAAATATAACATTTGCTTTAGTTTCCATATGGCAGTTATCTTAAATAAACCTTGGGACTTGATGACTCCTATGTGCTAGAGTGGAAGAGCATCTACATGCAATCCTCTTTGTAACAAATATCACTTTTTTGTACTAACCAAGGTGAGGAAAACACAACAATTCTCAACAAAAAAGCAAAGTAAATACTTGATTAGTCCAATGCTAAGCATGCATATGCACTTAAAGAAATTATTTCAAGTTCAACACTTAGCAATCTCTAGCTTTGCTAATTCGAACCCTTCTTGGTTACCAATGTCTTAAATTAAAGTGACAAGAAAAGCATGGTTATTACTACTAGTTGGCTTTGTCAACGCACTATTACTACTAGTTGGCTTTGTCAACTCACATAGCTTAAGAGTAGCTAAAAGATCAATGTCACATCAATTGCTCAATTTCCTCTACAAGTGTCTTTTCTTGTATTTTTAGAAAATACTTACCATTATCATAGTCGCACTTTGCCGTAGAGGCTAAAAGAAAATCCTCAATACAAGCATAGGTATATGCTTGCAAATATTAATTGTGAAATGATATTAGATATATCTTCATATGTTACTAATGATAGAGACATCTATACAAATCACCAAATTGTATTGAACCAATAGATAGTTTGAAGATCTATCCTTATCAAAAATAGCATATAAGTTGAGGATTTTTCCCTCAAAACACCTTTTGGGAAATGGCTACATGTTTCATGCATATCATGAACATATTTTGGTCATGGCATCTTGGATCCCATACAAAAATGACATGGAGAAGAGAATGATTATTCACAAGTAACTATTACCCTAAGATATATACCCAAGTAAATTTGGGAAATGGTTATAGGTTTCGTGCATATCATGAACATATTTTGGTCATGGCATCTTGGATCTCATACAAAAATGACATGGAGAAGAGAATGATTATTCACAAGTAGCTATTACCCTAAGATATATACCCAAGTAAAAATGTTCTCAAACCTTATTATCTATTTCACCAAAAGAAATTCTTTTCCATGGCTCTTCAACTCTTTACAATGAAGTTTCCAATAGGGGTTTCCATGGTGTGAGGTTCACCAATAACATCTTCCTCATGAACACATTTACTTTTAACATGATAGTAGATTTTGGGCTCTATAATCTCAAATCTATAACACTCATGGAATGCTTATTCCTTCAAGCATTTCTTATCTATTAGTTCAACCTAGCTATCACCTAGACCGCAGAATCACTCCACGCTATGAGCTGTCAAGCCCTTTTTTCACTAAATACCCAAGAAAACAAAAGAAAGCAAGAAGCTCTAGAAGTTTCTTTTAGCTAGTTCACCTTCACTTACCTCTTTCATTTATTGATTTGCAAATCAGCAACTCCAATGGCCTTACAATCTTACCGTGTGCTCTACCAATGCTCTATTTTGCACATGGGTTATGATAAATAATGCATTTGATATGATATTTTGATTTACCCATGGATTCATGCAAATTGCATGAAATGAGCTTGATGATTCAATTTTATAATAAATGATCTCCACATCCTATGCATTTTTCAAAACTCAAGAAAAAACTATCGCGAGATAATTAGTGATTCAAAAATAAATAGAGAGATCTTTACATGGCATCCATGTCTTTAATATTGTCAAAAATTATTATGCTATTTTTCTAGTCTTTTGCTTGGGTCTCTTCTTATTATTTATAACAACTAGGCCTTCACTTTCTACTTTTGACAAATTTCATCTTTAGTAATTTCTATTTTTAGTAATTGATATATTCAGGAGCGAAACTATGCCTTTGCTTTTTCTTACTTTGCGAACATTAATTTGAGGGTAGTGCAAGTGCATGTGCCTGATTTTAAGGGTGGAGATTTCTTTCCTCTTTTATTTTATTGTTTTTTTATAAAATAAGTGAGGGGTGTTTAAGGAGAGAGTGCACAAAATAACTGCAACAAGCAAGCATCACTCATAAGGTAGACTTCCTCCTTTTCTCCTCAAATTTTCTAAAACTAGTTAATGTTATCGCCTTCCCTTGGCACTTGTTGGACGTCTTGAAGGTCTACAAGGGGTCTTCAAGGTGGTCATTGCTGTTGATGATTGTCCCACTTTAGATGTATGTATAGAGTGACATGTGCACTCCTTAGTGGATATATCTTGTCTTATTGTGGGTGGGTATGCATTGGGAGTTACTTTTAATGTTAGGCAAGTTGGTGCCTCCTAGATATTTCCTACACTTGATCCAAGTGGTGAGACAAGTGTTGTGCAATGGCTTGGATCTATGTTGAATGTTCTTTGGAGAAAGCACAAAATCATGTCTTGACATTGATGTGCACTAGAGTGCAAAGTGGGGAAACATAGCCAAGGGGTTAGTGCAAGGCTTGGTCAACTGACACCACCAAACAACACTTGAGGACCCTAAGTCAAGTGCATGTGTCTAATTCTAAGGGTGGCACTGTTTTTCTCTTTGATTTTAGTTTTAATCCCCCCTAAAGAAGTGGGTGGTGAGAGTGCATGAAGCGATTGTAGCAAGCAAGCCTCACTCATAAGGCAGACTCAAACTGATACCCAAACTCCCTTATGAGGCTCAAACTGACACATGAAGCACTAAGGGTGTCTACAAAAGGAATGCAACGGAGTAGCAAGTTACTTATTCATGTCATCCAACAATTCTAAATGGGGTTAAAAATGTAGCGTAGAGATAGAGTTGTGAGAGTAGAAGGATGAGAAGATAGATGTAGTTGTAGTAACAAAAGAGTCAACAAGGAAATATGCAAAGTCTCTTATGATAGTATTGAATGACTCCACTAGTTTTTCTGGGTTGAAAGACGTGAATACAATCCAAGTCACTCGCGTTGACATTGCAATTCTTGGAAATCTTGCATCTTCCATGCTTATTTGGATGGTAGGAAGATCCATGCATCTATAAATAAGGACAAAATACAAGATCCTCTCTTTCTTTGTTTGAATCTAGGATGTTGTTTCTTTGTCCTCTTTTGTTATAGTTGCAACAGTTGTGTCTTCTTCATCAATGGATTCTTGTAATTGAGGTGCATAGTAGTCCAATTCTTCATAGATCCTTCCAAACTCAGATAGTCCTATAGTACTCGTGGATCACCTTGGTGTTTTTTAGTAGTGTGGAGACTATGGCGGTGTAGGTATTATTGGGCTTTCAACATTTCAAGTTAACAAGATGTGTAAACTATGTGAGATTGGTAGGGGCATATGGGCCATCCATGGTGAATTTGATAATCATGGTAGTTTGACATCCTCTACAATAGGTGCATTTAGAGTAACATTATAGTTTAGTGGAATTGTTGTTACTGTGAATGGTAACCTCACCTAATTTTTTCGTCTTCTTGTATGAATGGATGAATTGAACATAGAGTTTGTAGTCTATTTCAAGCTCAAATAATTGTTAATATTGACCTAGTCTGCAACAAATTAGGAGGTCTTTTATATTTGGGTATAACCTTTCCCAAGTTGCTAGAATATTGGTATTCTAGCTCTTTGTAGAGCTCACTATACCTACTTGACTCTATCAAATATTAATTAAGGTGGGAATGGAGTTTGAGGGTAGCCTCACAAGAATCTACCATTTGCAAAATAGAAGGGATTTATTTGAGCTTATTGGTGAGCCAAATCATGCCCTCAAGGCTAACTAAAGCTTTTTATCTCAAGATCATAAAATTATGGTGGAATTTTTAACTTTTCATGGAAATCCATAAACATTCACAATTCATGCATTTTCTGACCCTCTTCAATATTTTGGCTGCCTATCAAGGTTCTTTTGCAAACATTTTTTGACCTTATATAAGACAATTCAAGCTATCGTTAAAACATTACAACTAAAATGGGTTGAGAGAAACTACTTGGGTGGAAGTATGAGGCCTTCCACTAAGACAATGGGTCAAAAATACGACCTAGTTGAGCATACTCAACTCACAAAACAAAACAAAAAAATAGGTAAAAAAATACTAAACAAGTCAAATCAAATACCCAAAAACTAATGAAGTCCATATGCTTGTACCAAGCTCCCTTTACCCAAAAAGAACTTAAGTATAGATGTTTCCCCATGTTTCTTGGAATGGAGAATCAATGTGGGTATTTTCGCACATACATTGTAGACCATAAAAATTCTGAAGTCTACTATCATTGTCATGATTTGCTTGAACAATGACATTATCCCAAATGTGGAGGGCATAATTTAAAGCATAATGATCTCATTCATATGTCAGATCATCATTTTCTTCATCTTCTTCTCAATGTCATTTGAGGGTTCAAGGCTTACAGGCTCCCAAGAGAGCACCTTCTTAGATAAGGAGCACCTCCTCCATTGACCTTGCATAGAAGCATTGAAAAATTTGTAGCAACTTGAACCTTAGGGCTTTTCCATGGCTTGGTGAATAGCCAAAAACACAAAGCAAATTGTGTGCATTAGCCATAACTTTACACCCATCTCTTCTATCCAACTTCATCTACCTTAATCTTCTAAAACATTGGTGAGACTATTTGACATTTGATGGATAAATATCTTTAGCCCCTATAGACATGGTATAAAAAGCCTCATTTTCACACTATAACTTTCTATCATTCAATTTTAGTTGCTTATGGTGAGATGCTTTTAATAACACCCCTTGCACTACCATTTTTATACATGTAAGTATGCTGTATTGACCAATCAATTGAAAAGGTCCCTTTGCTTTAAATTGTGAAGTTGTCATGCCTGAACACACCTAATGTTCCTTGGGTGATATGCCAAGCTCTTTTGTCCATCTAGAGTGCAATATAAAAACAATGTTCAACAAAAAAGTTGATCATGACTTTTACCATTAAAGATATAGAAGTGACACTATTTTTTTACCACCCCTAAAATGCATACATAAGTGATGTAAACAAAAATTATAACTTGATCAGAGTATCAATGCATGGTTTGATCTCATTTTGCTCATTAAACCTATAGTGTTTTTTTTTTTTTTTTTTTTTTTTTTTTTTTTTTGCAAAATCCATTCTAGACATCACAAAAATCCTTGATGAATTAGAGTATAAGCTATTTGAGTGTTGAATTTGCATTCTATACATGAAGTTATTGCTTTATAAAATTCCTCTAGCGATCCTTTAAAAATTTAGATATTCCTTGCACTGCATCTACTTGGATGGAAGAACTTTCTTAGTTTTCCCAAATTTTGCACAACCTACTTTGACGATCTCAAATATATACTATTATTAGGTTTTTAGCAAATGAATCACATTGAAACATTTTTGTAGCTTTAGAAGAATAGGATTTCCCCCACCTGACACTTCATTTCATGATAAGAGGTACCTATAGGCTTTGGGCATACAATTGATTCCCATAGCAAAATTATGCTTGAGAAAGTTTGTGCACAAGTTGCAATTGTCATTTGGTCCATAGATACCACATTTCCAACCACACCTTGCCCCATGCACACCAAGAGAGCTTGCCTTATATGATTTACATCCCTCTAGGTCAAAGCCAACCAGTATCCTTGCGTGCTCATGGACCCAAAGATACATTTTCCTCATCACCTTTTCATATTGCTAGTGTTCTCATGACTACACATGGACATCCATGAAGCACCCATTTAATCACACTTATGAGTTAAGTGCAACTAGTGTGTGATATGCACACTATTGCAATCTTGTGCCAAAATTCTAGTGTTCTACCTTGTGGGATGATGGCCTATTGCAACCTATTCAATGAACGTAAGCACCCATAAGAAGCTATTTCATTCAATTCTAACAATTGTGAAGAACAAGGTAATCATGGCAATGCACGTGTAAAATGATAACAACTAACATTTTGGGGACTACTTCCTTTATATGGCATCTTCTTTTAACTCAACATTGTTGTTTAGCCCCTCATGGATACTGTTTTAAATAATAAAAAAGGCTAATGCATTATAATGATGGTGTTCATTTTTACATTTCCTAATGCTATTCTAACAATCCTAGGTCCCTTGTGTTGCCAATAGGCAGGTTAAAACCCAAATACCAATGTGGGGTGAAGCACACTTTTGATCAAGCAATTGCCAAGGCGTTCTCTGATTTCATGTCAAATATTGTGTGATATGTTGCATATTGATTATGGCTTTTTGTAGCAAGCTTTGACTTTTCTCCTACGCCATAGTTGTTTCAATAGAGAAAGCACTAAATATGGAGCGCCCATTGAGCCTAGAGGAGATTAAGGAAGTCATGTTTAATTTGAAGAATGAGAAATTACTTGGGGCTAATGGCCTTCAAATTGAGTTTTTCCAAACATTTTGGGACCATTGCAAACATGATCTCTATGATTTACTAAATTTCATTTGCAATGGTGGCTTGTTATCCTACAAGATGAACAAAAGAATAATTAAATTGATTCCCAAAGGCTCATCTAGGAAGTAGTGCAAAGACTGGCACCTGATTACTTATTAATGTATATTCTATTATCCAAGCCAAGGCCGTGGCTATAAGAATTAATTATGTGTTAGATAATGGGATTCATAGTTAGCTATTTGGGTTAATGCGCAAAAGGAATATCCATGAATGTATCTTGAGTTAGTTATTCTCATTGGACCATGCAAGCGCTCTTATAACAATGATTTTGTGATAGTCAAACCTTGACCTAGATAAAGCCTATTACCATACCAAATGGGATTTTATTATATTGACACTTCAAAAGATGGCCTTTGGATCTCTTTTTTGCAATATGGTAGTGTTGTATTTACCAATGCCTCATCGCGACTAAGCATTAATAAGTATCTACTAGGCTCTTTTCGACTTCCTAAATCTACTAGACTCTAATAGCGGAGCTCTCTTTTGGGATAATCCTAGGAAAGGCTTCATCCTTTACTCTAAAGGGATTTGCTACTAGAAGGATCAATGGGATGATAGAAAACTTGATTGGCTTCCTTCTATGATGCTCAAAATAAGTTTGCACTTTCTAACAAAGAGTCTAATTGGCTAATTGAACTCTTTTCAAAAGTCAAGGAAGATTGGCCATCATCATGTTGTAGTGCAAAGATGACTCGGTGCTGAAGTCTTGTGCCATCTAGCCTTAAGTACCATAGAATGCTATCAATCAAAAAGGCAAGTTTAGTGATGAGTTCATGGAAGGCAACACCTTTTATTATATATAACCTACTTTTATGGAAACTATGAAGAAACTATCCACTAAGAATGTACTTGGTAAGCAAAGCCATATCAACCCTATGTGCTTGCTTTGCAAGTTTTTCAATGAATGTGTTTCACCTATTTTGGGCATGTCCTAAGGTCCCTGTCTTGTGGAAGACTACAACTATGGCTGAATAAGGCTAAGCTACATGATGTAAAATCTTTGAAGCAAGCTTTGAATGGACAAAAGAGTAAGAGTCTCACAAGTAGTAAGATGTGCTACACTAGGAAAGGTTTGGGAAGGCAAGAACCTCCTCATATTTCAAGGCAAGACTAGGCAAGTACCTCCTGGTAATCTTAGACAAACCTCAATCTGATGGATCAATTTGATGCTTTTTGTGACTTTTCTTGGGTTGCTTAAAGCTACATCTGGCGATGTCAATTGCAAGCAGATTATTGCAAACCTAGAAAGCTCTGTTTGGGCTGGTCTTATCCTTTTTGTAATGCTATAAACATTTACTTGATATAATCTTGATCGCATTCCAAGAAACAAAGAGTTAAAAGCTAGTGAAGGTAGAGCACATAACTAAAAGTCATGTCTCCTAGCATTTGCTACAAGGTCCAAAATCATTGGATAATAAAATTTTGATAACCAAGCATGGCAAATTCTATTGCGCTTGCGAAAGGCAACAAGGCATGCCTATTTGTGTCACAATTGATTTGAAAGCCCGCAATATTTGAAGTTCCTACATTGTATGAAAGTGCCTAGTCTTTCACTTCATTTATAATTTATCCATATGGTGCCCAACCTCAATTAACAAGCCCACCATTGACTCTCCACCATAATGTAGTCACCCCATTTTCTCATCTCACCATGGGCCCAACTTACATGGCACTTGTACCCTTTCTGCGTGTGAAGCTTCTAATAAGATGTCCCATTACATAGACTTCAAAAATAACAAATGTACAGGCAAAGCCTGCATTGTATGGTTCTTTATGCTGCCGTTTGATGCAGCAAAGTTTTATGTAGTGTCTATTAAACTGATGCCAGTAAATAACTAAATGGGTAAAGATAACGCATGTGACAGAACAGCAAAGTGAGCATGGTCCTCTTGAATTCATTCTCCCATACATAAAGCAGTCAATGGGGCACATCCAATACCTGCAAAGATTTCCAATTTGGATTCAAGATCTCCTTTGCACAGGGGATGTTAATGCTCCTTCCAAGAAACCACTATGTCAACACAAATGTGGTGGTTGGTTCAAATAAACTCCTATAGATTGAGAAGCGCACAACTCTGATGTTCGTTAGCTGATGATGTATTACAGAAAGTAAGCAGACACAAGTGGTCACAAGTACAGTACGAATATATAGAAAGATTACATAGACATGAGAAGATAATCAATACACTTGTTCTTGCTCCAGAGACTCTTCGAAAGATAAATGTAAGCGAATTTTCAGGACCTATGGTCAGCAAAGTGAAATCATGAACCACTTGCGTGAAGCAACAGTTTCAACAAATCCGTCATGCTTCCGGAACAATTTTCATCTGCAAATCTGACTTTGTCTGAACATACGATACAGAGTCTGTCAGCTCAAAAAATGTGAACTATATCATATGCGAATCTGCAGAGAGCTAAGGAACATCAATACAGCACAAATAGTTAGTTTAAACAGAGAAATGCAGTACAAATACTTTATCATAGTTCCCAGGAACCAAAAAAAAAGAGTAGCTTTTTTATTGAAAGAGTAAAGCTTCAGTTTTTGGAAGGATACGTCCAGAAAAGTACAAAAGACTGCAGTTCAAAACAGGAAAAAAAAAGCTCATTAGATTTTCGTACTCAAATCAGTCCAAAATGCTAACATTCACACACAAACAAAAGAAATACAAAGCAATTATAAGAGAACTTTATCTGCCCTGCAAATACATGAATAGCTATGCTATGCTTAACCCTGACATCACATATCGATTTCCCTGTTCCTCAGCACCCAAAATAAAACTGACTAGGGGTCTGTCTAACATGAACTAATCCAAGATACATCTGCTACAGCTACAATCACGTGAATGTAAGCAAGTGACCAACCAATGAACTACTTCACACAAGGTTGATATTGTTGAAGAACTGTCCAGCCTACTCCTCAACTTGTTGTGGTCTCAAAGGTCTTATCCTCAGAATGCAAAATTAGGTTGGACTTTCCTTCCCCCTTCCACTACCTCAAATGGCACCTTGCTACTAATACGTGCCCCAGGAAGATTTAAGATAAAATCCAGAATCTGATGAAACAAACCCACTGCCTTTTGTAAGTCAAGTTTGACCTCTAATATATGATGTGTCTAACAGCTAACCATAAAAGAAAGTCTCTCTTACTTTCATTGTAGCTTCATTGTTCCTTTAGACAGTCCTATATTTGGTACCCTCTCTGAATCTCCTTTAGAGAGTGGATCCCAAAGCAAATAGTTGGTCCTATATTTGGTACCCTCTCTAACTCTCCACATCATAACACAAGGAATAATATCCATATCCCAAGGTGAATAATCCACTAGTGTGGCCAAAAGCGAAAGCCAAAAAGCTTTTGGCATCCACCTCTTCCTCTAGAGATCTTCCTACCTCTAAAATTTCCATGACCTCTTTAAATTTGCATTTCACTAAACTACTAATTTAACCTATTTTGCTGGTTATCACCAATACATCCTATACCATGGTCTCTTGAAGAGGATCTGCCACATCCCCTTCTTGAAATTGAGTAAAATGCTTGGACCTATTCACCACACCGTGCAACCTTGGACAAGGCTCAGACCATGGACAACAAGCTGAAAATGTTGCTATTGGGCAAGATGCACGGTCTTCAAGGCATAAGGAGGTTGATGACCAGCAAAGTGAAGGGGAATTTGATGACCAGTTCAAGAATCCGATAAGGACAGCAACAAATCTCTTTGTCGAATTGACAAAAGATCCTCAACTCAATTTTTGAATGCTCCAAAGAAGGACAGCAAAGGCAAGAAGAAGATGTCTTTTACACCTTTGGGATAGCAAGATGCACCGAAGATAATGTCAAATCCTTCATTTGAAGCTCCATAAGATGCTAATAAAATAAAACAGTTGGTACCTCCGGAGCAAGGAATACAAATGCAAGACCATCACGGAAGTGCCAATCTAATGGATTTTGGACAGTCAAGCATACATGCTATGATGGGGCAACTAGGATATCTTGATGGAAGCACGATTTTTTATGCTATGGTTAGACAAGGACCACATAAGGGAATGTATGGCACAAATCCCTATGGTATGCATCAACCAATGCATGGTGTGCAAGGCCCAATGTATTCGGGTATGGTTGGAAATATGCAAAACCCTATGTATGGCAGCATTGGCTTGATGCTTGGGGCAAAAAGTAGCATATTTGGTACTACATCTACACCCCCGAATGCTTATGGGGCTCAAGGAATGAATGCCGGTTATGCAAATGCTCCGCCTAGTGATGGTTTTGATGTTAATTTAGCAAATGCACCCTTTTTGCAGCAGCCAATGTATGACAACTTAACATCCAAAGGGGCAACAAAAGACTATGATGAGGGTGGAAAATCATTGAAGTTTAAGTCCTTCAATGGTGTACAAGATAGGCTAAAAGCTTTAACTTTCATTAAGCAATTTGATACAACCTATTCAGGGGGGAACTTCATGGAGTCCTCGAAGATTTGAAAGGCATCCACTTTCTTGAAAGGAAATGCATTACAATGGAAATTTCAGCATTTGAAAAGTTAAAGGAAAAGATGACTTCAAATCCTATGCTTGTGTTGCCCGATCTAAGGAAGTCATTTATAGTTCAATATGATGCATGTGGTAACAACATTAGGGTTGTTCTTATGCCAACCAAGTTGTGGCTTATGACAGCCGATTTCTCCACAGTGCAGAAAAGAATTTGCAGGTCTATGAGAAAGAGCTCTTGGCTGTAATTCATGCATTGTCTGCATGGAAACATTATTTGTTGGGGGCTGATTTTACAGTGCAGACAGATCATCAAACTTTGAGGTACTTTCTGACATAGACAAAGTTGTCAGAGAAGCATATGAGATGGCAAATTTTCTCTCTATGTTTCATTTTCAGATTATACATATTGATGATAAAGGGAATATTGTGGCTGATGCATTGTCAC
Organism: Lygodium microphyllum; assembly: GCF_053477565.2. Taxonomy (NCBI): domain Eukaryota; kingdom Viridiplantae; phylum Streptophyta; class Polypodiopsida; order Schizaeales; family Lygodiaceae; genus Lygodium; species Lygodium microphyllum. The sequence goes on from NC_141156.1 coordinate 44,042,977, forward strand.
GTAAGCTACAAATTTCGGCCATCGGCATGGTTTATCACACTGAGTTGGATGCCATGAAAGAGCAATATGTTGGTGATTTGGACTTTGCTAATGTTTATGATCAGCTTTGCAATGGCCAAAGGCATGAACACTTTGTGCTAAGAGATGGATTTCTGATGATGCATGGACGACTATGCCACAAATCAGTTAAGACAGAGTTATCACTGAAAGTCATACTCTTCCATATGCAGGACACAGAGGTATTGATGCCATGGTCAAGACAGTGGAGCATTTCTTTTATTGGCCAACTTTGAGGCATGATGTAGAACAGTTTGTTAAGACACGCATCGTATGCTAGAATGTAAAAAATAATAGGCAAAAGATACTGGGTTTGTTGCAACCCTTGCCTATTCCAAATAGGCCTTGATAGAGCATTGCAATGGACTTTATTTTTGGGCTTCCTAAGACACCTATAGGAAATGATGGGATATGGACTATCATTTGTAGGTTTAGTAAACAAGCCTATTTCATTCCGGTAAGGAAGAAAATAAAGGTTGATCATATGGCACGATTGTTTTTGCAACACATCTTTAAGTATCATGGTATACAAGGGGTTGTTTATAGAGGCCCAAAACAATTTGAAAAGGAAAACATCTTTATTTTAAAAATGGGTAGAAAAAAATGACAAAAAAAGGTTTAAAAACTGACAAAAACGATCAACTTTGACATTGGGCAATGGTCACCTGCATAGGTACAGTCCGGATCGGACCAATCCGTCCGACTCAACGGATCGGACAAGATGGTTTCGTCCACAGACATAATGCAACTATGATTGAATACAATGTTGCATATTAGTTAAGTTGGAATTGCAACAATGTGAAAGCATAAAGCATCACAATGCTTAAGGAAAAGAAAGGCCTACAATCTTGGGGACGTTTCAAGGTAAGTAATGTCAGAGATAAAGTTTCCATATGCTTCTTGGTGAAGCTTCAACATTTTTCCACCAATAGGTGCAAAGTGGATGGAAGAGAATGACTTAGCAAACCATCCTCAATTGTTGCAGCTTTACCTAGATGCCTTTTAGTTATTACAGCCGACTTTTACGGCCTCCGTCAAGTTCAGCATAACACGGGTACAGAGCATTGTGTGATGCTCAAGAGGGAGGTAGCACTTCTACTCCACGAGTTTTGGACAGCTCTCATATATGTAGTGGATCTTGAATATATTCAACATGCATCCAAGGTACTATGCCAACAGTATGTCTACCATGACGTCACTACTCAACATAGTAGTCATTGTGAGATGTATGCAAAGGAGTAACAGTTTCACCCAAGCATTGAAACTATACTTTTGCATCAGCTTACGATTAGTTAGGCATGGGTTTTTGCCTCAATTTTGAGACAAAAATTCTGATAAGTTTTAGCTCGGTTTTTTATCAATTTGAGAACTATTTATGATCACTTTTGGGATTAGTTTTACATCAATTTATTATCAGATTTTGCAATCAGTTTGTGATAAATTTGGAGTCACATTTGCAATAGTTTGTGATCAGTTCTCAAATCAGCAAGTGATCAATTTATGATTAGATTATGGTTCCATGGATAGCAGCATGTGAGTAAATGCCATTCAAAGTTTCAGGCATGGTTTATGCTGAAAATAGATTTTATTGTGGTTCTGAAGTTGGAACTGTTGAGAAACTTTAGTTATAGATGCATCCAATGGGTTTCTAGCAAGAGTTCTGACCTAATTTTCAGTTTTATGTTATGTATATGTTGGCTGAAAATTTTCAACAAGGTTTGGGGCATGTGGCATGATTAGACAATAGTGGCCAATGTTGTGACTGTGACGCCTTGTGGAAATTCTAGTGCATAATACTTTTCCTTTGGTAGAATGTAGTACAATTGAGGATGATTGCAAGGATTTCAAGAGGATGTTGGAAAATGGCAGCCACCTATGGAGAGAGAGAGAGGAGACAATGACAGCACGAGAGTGACTGAAGCAAAAAGAGTAGAGTGTACTTGCTAGAATGAAAGATAGAGTGAAAGTACAACTTATGTTTAGGTCAAGGATTGACCTAACTAGCCTTCCACCAACTAACTAGAGTTAGGTTTATTTTACTCTAGAGCCTAGTGTCACTACTTTAAGTTTCTAAGACACTAGGTGTACACATCTTACATTGACACTTTAATAAGTGTCCACACCACACAAATTACGTTGGGTGCTGCCCATAGAATCAGCAAATTCTAACACCCCCCTGCAATGCCAATGTGATGAAGTACAAGGATAATCAATCACCAAAGGGTAACAAGTTTAAGGACTTTCGAAAAGCCTCAAACTTCTCGCGTGGTAGTGCCTTGTGTGGGTACATATATCAAGCTGATCTTTCCTGCATAGCATCTCTCTTTGACATAATGGTAATGCACCTCTATGTGTTTCGTGCGAGCATGAAACACAGGATTTCGTGCTACAACAATAGCACTCTGACTATCAGAAAGAATGGGTGTAGAACCCTCCAATGGTAAATGTAGATCAACCAACAATCTGGGCAACCATACACATTTCACTGCTACCATGAAGGCTGCCCTGTACTCAGCCTCATAAGATGAGGTAGCCACTGTAGGCCGTTTCTTGCTTAGCCATGAAATGCATGAACGGCCTAGAAAGAAACAATGTGTACTAGTAAACTGCCTAGTGTCTGCATCACCAGCACAATTTGAATCACTGTAAGCCTGTAAGTGTAAGTCTCCCCCCCCCCCCCCCCCCCCCAGGAAATAATAATGCTTGTGACTAAGTACCTTGCAAATATCTGAAGATCCGCTTAACAGCTTGCCAATGTATGGTCCGTGGGCTATGCATATACCTGCTTACCTAAGATACTGCATACTGAATGTCAAGGGGTGTGCTACAAAGATAAATAAGATAGCCAACAGCTTGGCTATAAATTGCAACATCAGGCATTTCTTCACCATCATACATAGACTTTAAACTTGGCTGCATAGGAGTACACATAGGTTTGCAATCTTGCATACTAAACCTACGTAACAACTTATCCACATATTGTGACTATGACATGATGATACCATGCTAATTTTGGGTGAATTGAATCCCCAAATAATAGCATAGGCAGCCCATATCTGACATAGCAAATGCATGTTTTAATTCAGTCTTAAAATCTGCAATTTTTTCTTCTGTAGATCCAATGAGTAACATGTCATCTACATAAAGAATGATAATCAGCAAGTTCCCCCCCCTTATTCTTAATGTATAGAGTGGGAGCAGTTTGACTATTTTTGAACCCTTTGCTAGCCAAATAAGCATCAATTTTGGAGTACCATGCACGAGGATCTTTTTTGAGACCATAAAGAGCTTTATGTAGCTTGCATAGTGCCCTTTCCCTTTAACCACAAACCCTGGAGGTTGTGACACATAAACATCCTCATGCAAATTCCCATTCAAGAATGCTGTCTTAATGTCCAACTGATATACTTTCCAGCCATAATTTCCAGCAATCACACATCTCACCATACTCATACGGGATGTAGGAGCAAAAGTTTCTTCATAATCTATGCTCTTCTTCTGTGCATAGCCTTTTGCTACCAACCGTGCTTTGTACCTGTTAAATGTACCACCAGCCTTGCGTTTGAGTTTAAAAACCCATTTTGTGCCAACGGCCTTCTTGGTAAATCCACAATAGCGATTGAAGGATAATCTTGCAGAAACAAGGTATGGGTTCGCGGGGAATGGGAGAAGAAAGAATGCATGTAGACACCCTCTAAGGAGGAGAAGAGAAGGAGAACCTTCTTGGGAGGTTCTCTCTCTTGCTCTTTGTCACTCCCTCTCTCCCTCTCTCTCTCTCTCTCTCTCACCCTCTCTTCCCCTTTCTTTCTCTCTCTCTCTCTCTCCCCCTCTTCTTCTTCTTCTTCTCACCTCTCTTCCTTGATTTATATATTATTATTTTTCAAAGATTGTATTCAATGATATCTTTAAGTTTATGCTAATAAACTCTATGTAAGCAGTTAATAAAAGAAAGCTACTTTATATGTTTATATAGAATGGTAGTATACATTGACTAATTAGATAATTAAACTAAAGTTGCCAAGGTAAGTGGGAGTCCCCAATCACAAAAACTAAGAGCTTATGGCTAGATAGACTCAATAAGTCACATAACTTTTCTAACTACTAAATACAGTTGCTAGACTATGATCGGCCAAAAAAAATTGAGTTTATGGCTAGATAGACTCAATAAGTCGGGCAATTTTTCTAAACGCTAAATAGAGTTGCTAGAATATGACCTTCCAATTTGATTGGGTAGAATGGTTGAACACTGTTATAGGAGCCTGGAGTGCGATTAAGTATTGGTCCTAATGCCCTAAAAGTTTAAAAAACAACTTCACACTCTTTGAAACAAATGTCGTGCTAGCCCACTCTCACCCTTAGAGTGACCTTTCTTAGGTGGCATCAAATTGTTATTAGGGGTGATCATTCCATACTTCCCCTATGAAGTAGAACTAGGACTCCCATTCCCAACTAAGTCTACCGTTTCCTAAGGGGATATTGGATTGTATTGAACATGGACTAAGATTTTTGGTTGAGTAGAGGACTCCTCCAGTTTTAGAGGAGACACCTTACACCAACTAGGCCATTTAAAAAACACTCTCTAAGAGTATTGAGATGTCAAGCTCAATAGGAGTGGATGCTTACATATCTAGATGACCATTTTTTCATTCATATCACTGGCATGGTTGATACCTGCATTGTCATATCATTCCAGTGATACTTTATAGCAAGACATAACTTAGTCCACCTACCTCAGTTACGGGACTACTACATGGTTGATCATAATTGTGTTTTCTTGTTCTTGTAGCAGATACCAGCCTTCACATTGACTTTAATACATAGAAATATGGCTGCTGACTCCTCAAGACAAACAAGTTTCGAGTGAGACAAGAACAAAGCAGTCAGAAACTGTTAACAAGCTCCCGAATTGACTCTTCCTAGCTTCCTTCAATTTGCCCAGGTTTACTTTCTAATACCTTCAAGTGAAAACAAAAAAGTAGCAGCTGAATACCATGAGTCCAGCTGTTATGCCATCAAAAGTGACACGGTTCCACGAGTCAAAAAACTTTCGCACATCCATACGAGCTTTGACTGCAACAGCAATTGATGTTGCGATCATTATGGAAAAGTAGAAAAGGAAGCCTGCAATTCCTGTGAGCCCTAGGATCCCTGCCATCACTCCACCAATGATTGAGAGGAATGTACGGCTGCACCCAAAACAAAGATCCACCAAGTGAATGAGCAGAAAGGATCTTCACATTTATTTACCTTTCACGTTTTGCACTGTCTGCAATACCTTACTGATGATTATTACATCTCTGATGATTATTATTACTGTAGCATATTTAATAGAACCCTCTTTTCCTGAGAAAAAGAAAAAGAAGAAGAAGAAATAGCACAAGAAGTTTGGACAAATTCTGACATTTGTGGACTACAGAGAACATCAAGAGCTTCTGCTAGGAAGGCACCGCATACCTTTCTAAGTGTGGTTCACGCTGGCAGCCCCCTGTCCCCCAACCATACCTAGCTAGGTATGTGATGCCTCCCGAGCAGAAGCTCATGATGTTACACACTATAATATGGAAAAACAAGGGGAAAAAAGTGCTTTTTCCCACATGGGAAAATGTCAAAAACCTCTTGTGCAGGTCTTACACATCAAACAGATGTGCCAATACAGATTCAAGCAAAGTTGTTCTTCACTCCATAATCCACCAAGTGGAATGAGCAGAACAGATCTATACATTTATTTCCCTTGCATGTTTTGCACTGTGTATTGACCTTACCAAGGGTTGTAATTACAGCATATTTACCTTGGGTAAGGATTATTGTTTCTAATTTTGTTTAACTTTTTTTTGGGGGGGTTGGGGGGGGGGGGGGAGGAGAAGAACAGATCTTCACACCAAACAGATATTCCAGCAAGGATTAAAGGAAAATACTGCTGTGCACTCCGTTACAGTGGGGCATATCGATGAACAGGATAATTGTTTTTCTCTGAAAACATGTTTTGGAAAGTTCGTGCTTGCCTGTAGTAGACCACCTTCATGTTGTTCTGCATATTCTCTGCACTCAAGAGCGGCAGGTCGTCGACATCGCTGCTGGCTTTCTTGTCGGAACCCATCCTCACGAGCGCACACAAAGAATCGCAGCAGCAGAGCACACGATCGACCAGAACGTTAGTCTAGTCTCGGAGAGCGGCCCTGCTAGGGAGCACGAGTTCTTAATGTGAATTAATCGTCACTTCATTAATTTAATGTTACCCATAAATGGCATTAACTTTGATGACAATGAAATGAAGCATAAACCAAACCTAACATCTAAGTTACTAAGCCTACATGGCAGGCATGGAAGGATTCCCAAACCTACTGTTTAGGAAAAAAACCTTTTTAGAAACCAAGCTGAGAAAATAAATTTTGTTCCACCTGTCGAACACACTTTCTCATCATTCTCACATTGATGGTAGTAAAGCGAGCGCTCTCTCTCTCTCTCTCTCTCTCTCTCTCTCTCTCTCTCTCTCTCTCCCCAAAAACCCTTATGTTGTGTTCAATAATGCATAACATAGTGATTGTCTTTACACAAGCAAAAAAAGATAGACCAAAAATGTAGTCGGTAATGGCTAAAAAAGGGAATCTATTAACCAATGGAAAACAACCATCTCATAACAAAATAGTTCATTTCTACAAAAGTGTTTTTCTTACCGCACAAAATATTGATAAGCATTAGAAAATAGAGGCTACGTAATTAAGCATAAGCATATTATAATGTTCCATCTAAAGGAAAAAGCAAAGCCAAAAAATACTTTAATTTCGTAATGTAATATTTATTATCCATACTACTCTCTCTCTCTCTCTCTCTCTCTCTCTCTCTCTCTCTCTCTCTCTCTCACACACACACACACACACACACACACACACACACAATGATTCAACATGCACACACACACACACACTCTGTCTCTCTCATTGAGAAAGGAAAAGATTGCAAAGTGATTAGAGGAAGGAGGGGATTGCAAATACAATGTGCCATCGTTGGGCTCCCAAGGCCCCTTTGGCTTCATCCCTAAGTTCTTGACCTTCCCCATCACACACATCCTTGGCTACTACTTTCTTTTGTGTCCACAAGGTGCATCGCATCCTCTTATTGAGCTTGAGCTCTCTCATGCCATCGGCCCCGATCTCAACCTCTCTTATCACCTTGATGTAGCCCTCAATTGACAAGAAAGTCAACCCCTACCTCACAGGGTTGGGACACACATGCCCATGCCCCTGTCATCTTTGTGGCACTTGGTTTCAAGGCAAAGGAGACTCATGCGATGGCATTGGGGCTAGAGGTGAGTGGGCAAGTATTTGTGTGGGTGGTAACAAAGCTCTTGATCCTCCTATTGAAGCTTGTGTGGTGGCTTCGTACTACAACTAGGTGGGCATGTACAACACTCTAAGGTTCTTGAAAAGAAGCAAGGAGACAATGCAGCTAATGGTCATGCAATTAGATATGAAGAGCGTGACGACATCATTCAAATGGGAGCTAATAGAGGAGGTGGTGTGTGGCATGGTGAGGCGAGGTTTGTGATGCAAGGAAGGGTTGCAAGCAAGGTTTATGAGGTGGCAGGCAAATCTTAAGGTGATGTCATCAAATGAAGTGAAGTGCTCTAGGATGAAGATTAGTGGCCTTTATTGTCTGTAGCTTCACACGCACACAATTTATCTATTCTTACTTATGTATGTTATGGCCCACTTTTCATAGGGTTGATTGTTCCTTGCAATCAGAATCTTTTCAAGCTCTTGAGCAAGACACTCTCACAAGCATAGAGAATTCATTTCCTCTCACAAATGAGCACATCAAGCATTATATTTTCAAGCAATAAGTGCAACATGAGACAACAAACAAATGATATGATTGTTATATCCACAGGCTAACATGAATATGGATATGGTCAAAGATAAGACATCAATGCCACCATATGGTTGATGTATGCAAGCCTAACATGAATTGGGAAAGATAAGGCCAATGACATGATGGGTGCTTAAGTTTCCAACAACAAGTATTTTGGATCCTTTAGTAGAATAGTCAAAGTAAGGCATGCAGATGGGTAGCTTGAAGAGTATGATAGACCAGTAAATGCATTTGGTCTAGTGGAGGGAGCAAGGAAGAAGGTGGCATAAAAGCGGGATTAGTGGTACATTTGGTAGAGCTAATAAGGGCAGGGGAGTGACCATGAAGGTGGACTCTAGAGGTGGTGGCAAATGCCATGTCATCATCAAGAGATGTAGGAGGTTGACTGTGGAGCATGCTCAAAGGCACTAGGCAAGCTTTGCTACTGCACAAAAAATGGTTCTAGGCATGCCATTTTCCCCTTCTCTTCATTTTTTGGTGCTCACATAGCCATAAGTTGCTATTTACTACAATTTTCTACTCTTCATCATCCAATACATACATTACCAAACAAAATTTATGGCTATGAGACATGCATCACTAGCAGCATCCTAATTGAATGCTTAAGACTATCCCATATATAGTTCAAATGTGATTGCCAATGTTCTACTTGCATTGTGCAATAGGTATGTTTTAGGTGGTGACATCATGAGAGATATACATTTGGCCTTTCACATGTTATTAAGGAATCTGTGCATTTGTACATTTGGCCTTTCATGTGTTATTAATGTGCATTTGTACATTAGGCCTCACATGTATTTATTAAGAGAGTTGTGTATTTGTACAAAAGCATATTTAAAGCTGTTAACCTCAGTTCGAGATGGCAAAGATATGAAGCAAAAAGCAAAAAAAGAATAGAAAAAGAGCAAAGGCGCAGAGGCGGCCCCTAAAAGCTAAGCTGAGGCAAAAGCACAATTCTAAATAGAAGGCGCCTCAAAAAACTCAAAAAACTCTTGTAAAAGAGCGCCAGGCTCCCTCCTGTGCCATTCCTAAAAGAACAGACGGGTGTAGGCTTAAGGCATGAGGCAAGAAGAGGGAATAGGAAAAAGGACCTTGCCACAATAGCCGGTCATGTAAAAAGGGATGGGTGCCCATGGGATTTTAGGGCTCGTATATAGAGTTCAAAAAGTGAATGGAAGCTCATTCTTTGGTGTGTGGCTAACAAGAGACCTCTCTCCTTGTCTTCTTCTCTTCTCTTGCTTGTGTGTGTGTGTGTGATGTAGAGAGAGGGAGATTGAGAGGGTGAGGGAGTGAGCACATGGGAGCGAGGGATCAAGAGGGTGAAGCTCTTCACCATTCCCCCTTCTCTTCTTCTCTTCTCTTCTCTTTTGTTGTTCGCGCATGGCTATGGTAGATGGAGCTTGAAGGAGGAGGCTTGAGGATGCTTGAGCTAGCATCTAAAATCATGGAGCTACCGGTGTGTGCAAAGGAGGAGGCAACTCATTTCGACATCAAGGTAAGCTCACTACATTCATAGGTTTGGAGGTGTATCGGCTAGGTGAGAGATAGCCATTAGAGCTCGCTTGGAACGCTTGAAACAATAAGCGGTCCATGGGTCTTGATAGTTGAGCAAGAGCTCCCACATTTTGGTTCTGTTTTGCCGAGACCATCGAATTCAAGCTTGAGCACTTGCGCGCCTCATATCGAGCATCGAAGTAAGGGATTCATCCCCAAATTGGAGCTTGAGATAGGTAGGAAGTTGGGCTTTTGATATTTGATACAAGTAAGTATTTTGGTTATTTTGGTTGTTCAACGATTTGGAAAGAAGGGGAGATCATTTCAATTGTTTGCTTTTGATTCTTGTTGCATTTAGCATAGGTTAGGATTAAGAAATCAGATTGGAGAGGCGTAGGGTTTACTGTTGTAAATCAAGGTAAAATAGGCACAAATCGAGGTAAATGTGAAAAAAGAGTGGTTGGAATGATTAATTCCGGCAAAAAGGAGTGATTGGGGATAGCAAGACCTTGCTCAAGAAGGGGTTTAAGGGCTAGGAGACCATAGAAGAGCTCATCTTTCACCCTAGCAGTGAGAGAGAGTGAGTGAGAGAGGGAGAGAGTTTCCATCAGTGATTCAGTTCGATCTTACCATCGGGGAGTTCTTTGCACGATTCAGGTACATCAGAACCTTCCTGCTAGGTATTTGTTGTGATCTAGAAGTCGGCGTGCCTAATGATTGCATGCATCATCATATTCAACGAGATCATCCTCAACACGACCGTCATCACGTGCGACTCGGCCCGTCTAAGTGGCTTGGATTTGGGCCAAGTCCCAAAATCGGACCACTCGGCTCGGACACATATCGTTTGGTCTGTTTGAGTCAACCACTCAAACAAACCGATATTCAGTCCTCGGCCCAACCCACTCGGCCCTCTTTGACTCGACCGTCCAAACAATCGACTCGACCCACTAATATGACTCGGCCCTCGGACCACTCGGCCCTCTTTGACTCGACCGTCCAAACAATCGACTCGACCCACTAATATGACTCGGCCCTCGACCACATCTATTCGGTCATTCGAGTTGCAAGTTCAGCCGGTGCTCCTATTCTACCCTCGGCCCACTGTTCGAGTTTGCCACTTGGCCCCTGCAATTCGTACGAGTTGGGTCGAGTTAGACTTTTGCAAATTTTGTGGAAGTTTGCACCAAACCTAGCTAGATCTCAACGATACCAACCTTTGTGAGCCATCTAGACGCCCATAAATTGATTATGACGCAAGGAATAGGCAAATTCGCAAGACGCAACTGTTAGCAGCTTGAGTAGGTTGTCGAGAGAGTCAGCGCCTTAACGGCAGCTTGTGGAGACATAGACCCCAAACAAACCTAAACTGAGTGAGACAGCACAGCAAGAAACCCTAAAACCTACCAAGACGGCCAGAAATTGATCGAACAAGCCTATCAGGCCCAAGACAAGATGAGAGTGCGCAAGCCGCTTAGACATTTGATCTCTGCACTCACCTTGACTTCCAGCACTTGAAGTACACCTAAGAACAGCCGAAAGGCCAATGGAGCGCACAAGTGCACGGAAAAGAACGTGCTCGCTGAGTGGAGGTAACTTGAGGATTATATGCAATAATTAAGAAACTAACTCAGATAAAAGAACGTGAAGGAACCCATCAATAAGAGAGGATCCCAAGACATAGACGGGCATTCGGAGCCTACCGTAGGACTAAGCGAATAGCAACAGAGATGTGGATCTACCCAACCTCCTTAACCTTATTGACAGCTTGGTGGAGCACGAGAACACAACCATGTCAGAAGAAAGCTCAAACCACAGGCAGAACGAGGAATTTGACTTAGGGGTTTTCCCAGAAGTGATCCAGCAGAGCTGGTGAGTAGCTATGATTCTCACGCTCGATATGAGCACCGCGGTAGAATGGCAGAAGCCATCATAGCTAATTTAGAGGAGGAAATGAAACTAGCCCATAAAACACTGCAAGGCATAGTGGAATACAACCGAGACCAACAGACTAGGAGCCTAAGGCAGAACGCAGAGATGAGAGAGATACAACGAGTGATGATTCTAGCAGGTAGGAATTGAACTGACCATGAGAGAGCGCTAGAAGGAGACTTGACACTAAGTGAGCTTTTCATGAAGCGATTACTAGACAATACAACAATAGAGCAGAGAGTTGCAGTATTAGCCACGTCACTACTAGCAGGGCTAGTTGTCAACCAAGGCTCCAAGAGCCAGCCTAAGATACCAGTCATCACTAAGCAACTCGATAAATACCAACCCCAAGACGACCCGTACAGCTTTATAGAGCAATTTGAGCAGGTCTACGAGGCCAACGATCTCATCAACTTGACTCAACACTCTCAAGCATTCAAGCTTTGCTTAGGTGACAAGGGTCGGACTTGGTACACAAGTCTGAATGTTGCAGAGCAAGCAAACTTCAATGGACTCAAAAACCTCTTCATTAAGAGGTTTTCCGAGCCTGGATACTCGGACAACCTACTAGTACGACTTATGAACATCAAGTAAAAGGAATAAGAGGACATCTGCGACTATGTGACCCACGTAAGGAGTCTCTTCAAGAGAATCCCAATGGGTGAATGACCGACCAAAAGAGCAGTGTCGACGGTATTCATTAGTGGAATACGAAATGAGGAGCTTTATAAAGCCTTGACAGGCAACTCGAGCTTGCAGCAAGATGCGTTAGCAAGGGTGTTTGAAGAGGCCATTCGAGTAGATGACCAACTGAAGGAGAGGAGCTCTAGGAACTCGAACTAAGAAGAAACCAACTCTAGAAGTTCTGAGAGAGCTTCAGCATCTAGCGAGCGCTCATGCACAAGTACCCAAGATAAGGGAAAGGCTGCAGACACCAACCTGGAATCGGCTGACATGAAAATGGAAATAGCCAAGATGCAAGAAATGCTAAGACGACCAACGCGACCACATGTCCAATGCATGTACTATGGTGGGAACCACTTGCTAGCTGAGTGTCAAGACCCTAGGTTACGACCTTTGTGCTAATTACGGAAGGTTTGGTCACGATAGTGCACATTGTAGGTTGCCTATAAGAATTCCTTACTCACAAATGTACGATTAGCCTTACCTAGCGAATAGGCCACAACAATTCTTCGGAAGGGGAGTGCCATTGGCCCTTCCTGTGCCAAATGATGTTAAGCCGGCTATTCTTAGAATAGATATAAATCCTACTGGAATACCCATATCACATGGTCCCTATGTGATGCATCCACCGACGAGGGACGCTCCAATCCACTACGTGGAAGAGCCAAATGAGAAAGATCCTTACGTATACCCTTACGTCTCGCACGACGATGAGGGCAACGTAGTCCTTATGGACTATCGACCAGTACCGGTGATGGCGTTAGGTAGGGGATGAGGTAGAGGCCTAGGAGGGTAGATCCAAGATCCAATCATGTGTTGGACTTGCGGTCAACCCATTACACATCTCATCACGCTGTCCTGAAAGGGAGCAACAAAATAGAGACAAGGCTAACCTAAGGTGTCTTGAGTGTGGAATCACTCATCTCTTTGTTGACTGTCTAAAGCGAAAGCCATTCTCGAATTTAGCTAATGAGCCATCCATCCCATTGGGGTTGTTTGGTGTCGAGAATCTTGATGGGGAGGCTACACCTATCCCATTGCATGTCATGACCCATGCACAAACGAAGCAGGCCGGCATGTCACTGCCAAGTCCTAGCAATCTTAACGCAGCCTCAATAGGGAAGAAGAGCCACAGGCAAAGGAAGAAGAGAACCGAAGCTAAAGTCATGCTCAAAATTGAGAGTACCACAATGCTACTTGATAGAAAGAAAGTCACAGACGCTAAGGCAGAGACATCAACCCCAAAGATTGCTAAAAAGGGAAGTGCTAAGGTAGGGGAGTACCCCAACCCGAAGCACCAACTAGAGGCCATCGAGAAGGTGAAGGAGTGGGTAAAGGAGGCTCAGGAACACCTGAAAGATGTGGAGCCCATCTTAGAGGACGAGATTGACTCTCCACCATCAACACACCACTCTCACCCCCTCCACTAAAACTGAGAGATGCGACTATGCCACAAGCAGTACCACTTAGGCCGAGCCTTAACTCTATAGGCTAGCAAACCAGTTAGGCCCACTGGCCAAGGACAATTCGGAACATGAGAAAGACGAGCAACCAATGACCTCTTTACCACTCTAGTGACGACCCCGATGACGTTAAACCTGGGAGATTTGCTTAGGCAGCATCCGATCCTATGGCGGGACTTGAAGCAGTGGGTTGAAGGGTCACAAGAGCAAGCTGCTGCAGACCTACAAGAACATGATACAGAGACACAAATACTGAGTTTGATGTTGCACTCCATGCCCAAATCCTTGCACATTAATGCTTTTTGGGAAGGCATTGAGATGCGCGCGGTTTTACCGGTCTTAGCCCTAGGTGACACAACAAGGAAAGGGATTGTAGACACAGGGGTGGGAGTTAGTGTACTGAGCCATGCAATGCTCCAGAGTTGGGGCAACCCACCTGTCGACACTGCTAGGTTTAATATCACATTAGGTAACGGAATGAAAGGGAAGCCATTTGGGGTGCTAAAAATTTAGCCGACGAAAATCGTTGGAGTCCAATTCTCAGTTGACTTTATAGTCATGAAGGGAGTGAACTATGATATCCTATTGGGCTGACCCTAGATGTGCAATGCCAGAGTGATTGAAGATTGGGGGAATGGTCTCATTTTCCTAGGCAATAGAATAGAAGCCGTAAGGGTAGAAATGGACTCTTGGAAAACTGCACCAGTTGACCTCGACACCATCTCCGCTATGCTCAAGGGTGATACCCAGATCAAGGAATCCTATGGGCCCCTAACAAAGTATATCCAATGTCTTGAAGACGAGCGAGACACCATCGACCTACCGTTCTCAGACAACAAGGAGTACGAACAAGCCATTAAAATGATCGGTGAGCCCAAGGGTACACCCTCAATTCCAATCCGCATGATGGTAGGAAACCTTTGCAGAAGACCTAACCCTATCACTTTCCAAGTACCAACCAACAGGAGGGAGCTCCATGGAGTTTTAGAGTACTTGACCGGCAAGCTAGCGGGCAATCCATCAACAAACTTCAAGCCACTCCAAGATCTCTTAAATGAACCAGGGTAGCAATGAACCAGGGTGCATCACCTAAACCTTTGGTACAATTGGGCCCTAGTCCCCGATCAAACACACGAGACATACCAAGACCTAGGAGACGACGAGCTGCCAGATGAAGATGCTTCTGATGATGAATATAAGGACTCCCGCTTCTTTAGTGACGAGAGTGAGGATGAGATAGATACCATAGAATATGACACCGAAGGATGAGTGATAGAACATATACGGGCATACTCTAGGCCACAGAGAAAGAACACCTTAAGGATAGAGCAAAGGATCATGTGCATGGATTGTGACCGCACTTGGTTGGAATGTATAAGAGCCATAGATCTTGAGCAAGCAGGCCTAACCCAACCAGGTAACACGCCAGTGCTTAGAACAGAGTCACCCTCTGAGCCGCAACTATCGAGGGAGACTACCTCATCTAACGAAGATGGGGAGTTCGATTTTGAGTCGGAAGTGAGTTCAGAGAGCGACCCAAAAGTACTGAGGCATCCCATGACTAGACGTACCAAGGGGGACCTACCCGTCTACCTCAGGCACAGACGCTTGAAAGAAGAAAGGGTAGAGCAATTTAAGGATGCAAGAGACACAAATCACATGACCTCCCTAAGAGATTTACGAAGTTTAAAAAGGGAGATAGGGTAGTGATCTTGCTGGGTGCGAAACGTCAAGGGCAAGTGAACCCATTGAGGGACCTGCCAAGGTCAAGGAGGTGAACCTAACCTAGGAAGGGGAGACACCCCGACCTGTCTTTATTATCGATGACCTGACGGAGGAAGAGGAAACATGTCTCGTTGTCCTCTTACGAGAGTATATAGACGTGTTTGCTTAGTCCTTAGAAGAACTCAAGGGGGTAGATCCAAGTGTAGTGACTCATAACATACCCATGACACCAGACGCAATGCCGACCAAGCAGCATCCATATCCTACGAATCCAAAACACGCTTATGCGGTCAAGGAAGAGATCGACAAGCTAATGAGAGCAGGATTCATCTACAAAATTGAGCACACAGATTGGGTATCACCCATAGTCATTGTAATGAAGAAAAACGAAAAGGTTAGGGTGTGTGTCAATTACAAGAAGGTGAATGCTTCCACTAAGAGGGACAACTACCCATTGTCATACACTGAGCACATGCTCGAGAGAGTGGCGAGCAAAGAGGCCTATAGTTTTCTGGACAGCTTCTCTGGATACAGTCAAGTGCAGGTGCATCCTGATGATAGGCATAAGACTACATTCGCCATTGAGTGGGGTGTCTTTGCCTACATAGTCATGCCCTTCAGGTTGACTGATGCTCTAGCCATCTTTCAACTCCTTATGTGCACTGTATTTAAAGACATGCTCAAGAAAGAGTTAGAAGTCTTTGTAGACGACTTGTGTGTTCACTCAACCTGGAGAGAACACTTAGACAGACTCCGAGGGGTCTTTGAACGGTGTCGCCTATATCGCCTCTCCTTGAATCCCTTAAAGTGCCAGTTCTGGGTAAAGCACAGATGCATCCTAGGGCACGCAGTGTCAAAAAATGGCATTGTCACGAACTTTTCGAAAGTCAATGTCATTGTTGATCTTCCACCCCCAACCAACTATAAGGAAGTGCAATGCTTCTTAGGCCATAAAGGGTATTATCGGCGGTTTGTGCTGAATTATGCATTGATTGCTAGACCTTTGTATAAACTATTGATTATATTCGAATGGACTAAATAATGCCAACACGCATATGAGGAACTAAAAAAAGTTCTGACCACAGCACCAATTCTACAAGCCCCAGATTGGGGACCATTACCTTTCACGTGCATATTGATGCTTCGAAATTCGCTATGGGGGCAGTGTTGTGCCAACCTAGCGAACAGAATCTCGACTACCCAGTGAGCTTTGCTAACAGACAACTCACTGAGACCGAGATGAAGTACTTGACGACGACAGAGAGAGAAGGTTTGGCGATGGTATTTACTGTGAAGAAATTTCGGCATTATTTGTTAGCCACTCCTTTCACCTTCTTTGTGGATCATCAAGCCTTGCTATATTTAGTAAACAAACCTTGTGCTACAGGTCACATAACTTCATGGTGCCTTTTACTTTTAGAATTCAACTTCTTCTTGGATGTACAAAAAGGGAAACAATTTACTACATGGCCGACCACATGTCACGCATCCCCACAGGAGAGGCCACTGGACAAGGCATCATAGATGGTTTGCTAGACGTGCACTTATTTAGCCTGCCTAGCAAAAAAGATTTATTTTGAGCCGACTTGATGCCATATTGGGCAGGCGACATAGTCCAAGTGCTTGAGCATGGACTACCTGAATGACCAATAGAGAAAGCCTGGCTTAGACGGCTCACCCTCAAGTTCCAAACCTATCAGTTGATAGCATGTCAACTCTATAGGCTAGGGCAAGACGGATTGTTGTGTAGATGCATATGTGAGTACGAGATGCACGAAGTGCTCTTAGAAGCACACAACGGAATTGCTGGAGGACACTTTAGCGGAGAAACAACAGTCGCAAGGTGCTGTAGTCTCAACTGTGGTGGCCCACACTTTTTCGCGATACGACACAATTCGTTAAGCATTGTGACAAGTGTCAACAGACAAAGGTCTCGATTCGCAAGGATCAAATGGGGCTAACCTCGATAATTGCACAACAACCCTTCGAGAAGTGGGAAATTAACTTCATAAGACCTATTAATCCTGTGGCACAATACTCTCAAGCCAAGTATATCATTGTAGCCACTAACTATCTAACAAAATGGGCAAAAGTAAGGGCTATGAGAAAGAATGACATGAGAATGACTGCCAAGTTCCTATGGGAGTAGGTGATCTCACGATTCGGCTACCCCATCGAATTGGTTAGTGACCAAGGCACACACTTCATTAATGAAGTGATTGCGCATCTTCTATTCACCTTTCTAATTATCCATCGGAAATCCTCGCCATACTACCCTTAGGCAAATGGCCAGGTGGAATCCACCAATAAAATTCTAGTAAACGTCCTGACCAAGGTAGTCTCTGCTTTGCGTGCAGTGACTGGGATAACAAGCTTATGGCAACCTTGTGGGCTTACTGCACAGCCTACAAAATGGCTGTAGGCCAAACGCCTTTTAGGTTGACCTATGGAACTAAAGCAATTCTACCTGCAGATTTCTTTATTCCTAGCTCGAGGATTGCGCTTTACGAATGATGGGAAGGAAAGGAAGCATGGACGAAACATCTAATTGAACTCGAACACCTCTTGAAAACTTGCCTTCTAGCTACCCATACGCTCATATGCAAGAAAGCACGACGCAAAAGCTGGTTTGACAAGCATGTCAAGCAACACGACTTTGAACAAGGCGAGTTAGTGCTCTTGTACTCCGTTAAGGGGCATAAACAAAAAATGAAGTTTAAAGATCTAGGGCCCTTTAAGGTTCGTGCCATTAGCTGAACCGGTAATGTCGAACTCTGAGACTTTGAAAGGCGAGGGCATAGGCTTCTTCAATGGCAGTCGCATCAAGAAGTATTATCCTCCCATGCATCCTTTGCACGAATCATCAATGTTAGACCGTTGGTCAAAGTACAGGTAGCCACAATCATGAAGATTGACGATGAAGATGAAAAAACCGTAGAACCTGCCTACCTCCACATCAGAGTCACTGCCAAGCAAATGTGCACTGTCAAAGCCTTGATCGATGAGGGAGCAGACTTCAGAGTCAAGGTGAGCGAGTCAAATCGGAACCAATCAAAATCAAGTAAATGCATAAACACATAAGAAAAAACACACCGCTATGAAAACCTTAGTCAACATTTAAACGTAGGAAGGAAAGAAACAAGTTAATTTGTGATTGAGGAAAAATGTCACAAAAATGTTGAAATAAAGGGTGAAAAGTCTAAAATGAAAGTTTATGCTGGAGCTTAAATGTTTTCATTCAACAAACATGAAGCCTTTCTTTTTAGTAAATAACTCTTTCGAAAGCACTAATGCGAATGATGGTTCATGACAGGAATGAAAGATGTCACAGCAAGATCGCACTCACTGACTCCCTTTTGAAAGGGATGCAGGAGACGCGGGAGAGGAGCACACACAATGTAGGAATCATGACATCTCACCCAACGCCCAATTGGAAATCGAGCTGTGCAATAAGTGGCGGAAACTTCCTCACAAGAAGAGTCAAGCATCCGTGAGTCCATGACATCCAGGAGATAAGCGATCCCATAGCTCTAGACAATAGAGCAATCCATGATTGCTTCCCATGAAGCAAACAACACAACTCATAAGTGCACAATTGTAAAGCATCAGAGTGGTGCATAGCATCAATGCAACACATAAAAGACAGTTGAGAGCATAAGACTCTCCAAGGTCAATCATCGAAAGAGGGCTAGCATCCCAAACACAAGTCAAATGGGGTCTCAAGACAGTATGCGGCCTCATCAAAGCGGAAGACTAATATATAGCTGTAGAATCATCCATAAAGTGCACCGAACACGCATCAAGAGGCCTGAGAGGTGTTTGCGTCTCATAAAAGATAGCATGACGGTTGCGTAGAACCTGCTGGGCATCTAAATCCCAAAACCTGTAAGCCATAAAGTCACCATCTCCATAACCAAGGAGTATGCATTTGCGTGACATAGGCTCATGAGGCATACTGACAGATGCCTGGCAGAGCCAAACATCCTCAAGCGATCATAGGAGGGTCTCATGCCACTCCATGCCTCATGCGAAGTAATAACATCCAAAGAGAAACACGACATCCGATTAACCAAGTAGACTGCCGTCATAAGGGCCTCAGCCCAAAAGCCATAAGACAACCTAGTTGTGGTAAGCATAGAAGCAACCTTTTTCTGTAAAGTCAGGCATATGCCATGAGCAATCCCATAATACTGTGGGCATAAGAAATTAATGCCATATTGCTGACAAGAGATCCGTAAACTTGGAGAGATATCATGACTCTCATAATCCATCTGCAAGCATCTAGGCCTGCTACCAACAGAATCCATAAACCTGTCAAGCATAGTAACAACATTCTCAATCCGTACCAAAGGGTAAGCCCAAACACGGTGGGTAGCATGATCCATGAAGGTCACAAAATATGATGCTCCACCAAGTGACTGGGAAGGCATAGGTCCATATACTACAACATGGACTAGATCTAGAGAAGCATGCCTCACACGATCGCCATAAGCCAAAGAGGCTCTGCACGGACCATGAGTACAATGAGGGCAAGTAGCATGGGGAAGAGCAGGCAATAAGCCCATATCACATAAAGCATCTATCTCAGTGTGTCGTACATGGCCTAGGCGACAATGCCATAACAATGCATGTGGTATCTGCGTAACTGCAACCATAGAATGTCCCACATGAGAGACATGCACTACATAATCACTGCCATATCTAACACCTCTGGCCAATACCAAGCAACCACGACGGATTTTCCATGAACCCTGAGAGAGACATAATATCTTGCACCATGCAACTGACTGATAGAGATTAGGCTCCTATTGAGCATAGGTATATGCAAGACATCACGGAGCATAAGAGAAGACCCATTTGGCAAAGCCAAGTGTATATTCCCTATACCAATAACATGACAATCATGCTCAAGGCCCAAAGAAATACATCCATCAACCTCCCTGTAAGAAGAGAACCAAGCTCTATGCGGAGTAACATGACAATATGCCATACTCTCTAAAATCCAATCAAAGGTATAGGCCGTATCACTAATTAAGTAATCTACAGGGTAACACGATGCCAAGAGTCTAGGCTCAGCTGCATCATCATGGATAACTACATGCACCATACCACTATTAATAGTGGTCTCACCTACTATATCACTGACTCTGCTCTCATGTCTAGTGCGGCGTAATCTTTTCTGCTCTCTAATCCACTTGAAGCATTTATGCTCCACATGCCCTGTCTTTCCACAATGAAAGCAAATAGAACTTGTAAAACCTATAGAAGAGGACAACTGCTCTGTAATAGCATGAGTAGGGCTATCCAATACATCCAAGGAGCTCAAAGAATCAAGGGAACTCTCATAAGAGAGAACAGGCTTATTAAGAGGTCTGTTTGCATGACTAGATGAGCTGGAAGTCATCATAGCATACTGCAAGGGGACTCATCCAAACCAGAAGGGAAGAACACAAAGGCATCAACCACGGATGCAAAAGCTCCTACACAGACAAGCCTAACAGACAAAAGCATGACATATCCAACCACTGTAGCTTGTAGCCATAAAAGCATAAGCATGCCTCGGAGCCATAAATGCATAAGCATCCCCGAAACATAGAAGCATATATAACTTTGCAGTGTCTCATACCATGTATTGACTTACATGTCTAGCCAAGGACGATAGGTGGCAAACAAACCTGCAAGAATCAAGCTCCAATAAAAGCCCAAATATCTGTGTAAAAGCATCCAGGTAAGAGACTATGTAAAATACATAGCAGCAGACCATGTGCATACACAGGTGGCCATAAAGATCAATTGCTCCCTGATATACACGGGCAATAGCAGCCCAAATAGCATAGATGCCATATAACAAAGAAGCAAGATGGCCATAACTGGAAATCCCAAGCACTATCCAAGTCCACTGATTAGTAAGTATCCCGCATATCAAATACAAACGAGCAATCACATCTCAATAGGCAATTGCCAAAACAAGGGAGTAGTTCACTGCTCAATACCGGTAAGTGTATCCAAGTAATAGCCAAGATCCATAATCAGAGCATCAAATCCCATATAGCATCCAACGTCGTAACAGAAAAAGCCAAGTTGTAATGGAAAAAGCCAAGTCAATGTCCAATTGCTCAAGGGAATACTCAAATGAATGTCGAGACGAGCTCAAATAATTGCCATTCACAGCCAAAGCATAAAGCATTCACCAAGACATCATAACTCGTACTGGGTAGCCTAGGCATAAACCATGTCATAGATGAAATGCCAGCTGCAAAGTGACATTCAAACCCAAATCGAGCTCTAATCTCAGCTCAAAAGCATTTTGGAGCATAAACAAGACATGTGGCATAGTCCAAATACATCATGACATCATACCGAGTAACCGGGAGCACCCCGTTTGACCAATAGGCATAACCCAACTGTAGCATAAATAGCTTCAACCCTGAAGTTTCCAGTAGCATATAATCTTTGTAAACTGAGAAAATTAGTGCCCAATCCAAGCTCAAATCCATAAGCATACATTCCTGTATGTATAGGCACCAACTGGACACAATCGGGCATCAAATGCCAAGACCTATAAGCATAAAATTGAAGTAATAGGTGGCTGCCCTATTTTGGACGGATCTGGGACTGTTGAAAACAGTCAATGGTTGAGCTAAATCAGCTTCAAATGTGTCTCACATAAGAGGCATAACATCCACAAGTGATATGGTATCAATAGACATTAGTAGAAGCATCACATAAGCCATAGGCATACAAATACATGCTGTCTCAGACCTGAAATCTATTGCACAATATTTTGTCATCAGAATTTGGAAAATCCGCCATCACCATCGCATTCGAAGCATGCCAAAACTCTAACTTAGACTTTTACCTTGCCTGAATCGGGTTTCGAATGCTCGAGATATGACAAAAAGAGTGATTTTTGAGCCATTTTTACAAACATGCGCAAATAAAACCTAAGCATGCTGTTGCACTTGAGGGGCCAAATCAAGGTGGTTAGGGGATAAGCAAGAGCCCAATGAAGGCCTACAATAGGCCTACACAAGTCTAGGACAAGTCCAAGCAAGATGTGAAGAGAACAAGCTTCAATGATGGAAGCTATGGCTGCCTCTTCATGAAACCCTACTGTTCATGTCAAAGAATGGCTGAGAACTGAGTGAGAAGCAAGCTGTCATACCTCGTGTAGATGCCAGGGAAGGCCGGGAAGCACTCGCGAAGGACTTGCTCTGATACCAGTTGAAAGGGATGCAGGAGACGCGGGAGAGAAGAGCACACACAATGTAGGTGCTGTCAACAATGTTATGATAGCCTTATTGTATTTCATATATATATGAATAAAGAATATGGGTGGTCACTGTACATGGGTAGACCCAAGGGCCTTTTACTCCAATACCTTTCATGGAGGAGGAGAGGATGTAGTACGGTATTGACTTAGAAAACAATCAGCTGAATTTCTGCAGCATCCACAACCTTGAGAAGGTGGTAGCCAAGGAGGAGGCCACAAGGAGAGTAGTGGAATAGTGTAACCTCTCGAAGTACCTAGAGAAGTTTGCGCATGAGCCCGACCACACGAAGTGTGGAATTTCTGAGAATGTACAACCCCGATCAAGAATGCGGAACAGTGACTGTGGAAAGAGGGGAGAATGCTCGACAAGTGGAGGTGCTATTGAACCATGCCTTGTGTGGGAGCTTTCGCTCAACTGCCAAGACCCACGGACCGCTTATTGTTCAAGCGTTCCAAGCGAGCTCTAATGGCTATCTCTCACCTAGCCGACGCGCCGTCAATCCTACGAGTGTAGTGAGCTTACCTTGATGCTCGATCGAGTGCCCTCCTCTCTCTTGCACTTCGGTAGCTCCACGATCCTAGATGCTAGCTCAAGCATCCTCAAGCCTCCTCCATCTCCAAGCTCCATCCTCCATAGCTACGCGCGCAAGAGAAGAGAAGAGAAGAGAAGAGAAGAGAAGAGAAGAGAAGAGAAGAGAAGAAGAGGAGAGGAGATGGTGAAGAGCTTCACCCTCTTGATCCCTCACTCTCACACACCCTCACTCCCTCACACTCTCACACTCCCTCTCTCAAGAGCACACACAAGCAAGAAGGAGAGAAGAAGAGAGGAAGAAGAAGACTCCTTTTGCCACACACCAAAGAATGAGCTTCTCATTCACTTTTCAACTTTATATACAAAACCCTAAATCCCTTTTGGGCGGTCATCCCCTTTTCCCCTTTTTACATGGCCGGCCATAGCCTAGGCCCTTTTTTCCATTATCCTTCTATCTTCCTAGCTTCCTTTTCACCGCCCCTCTACATTTACAAATTGCACGGGTGAGAGCCCGCGCTCTTTTACAAGATTTTAGGGTGCGCATTTTTATTTAAAAATGCCCCTTTCCCCTTTTGTATTTGCCTTGGACTGCGCCTTTCCCCTTTTGTATTTGCCTTGGACTTTTAAGGTTGCCCTTGCGCTTTTGGCCTTTTCTCATTTTCTTTCTTCAGTCGAGCTACATTTTTTTCGCCTTTGCCCTGCGTCTTTTCCACTTTCTTTTGCTTTCTTCGTGTTGGGGTTAACATTACCCCCTCCTAGATGAGTGCCAGTCCCATGGCACTCATTGTCGTAGGTAGCAGGTGGTAGCATGCACCGAAGACGTGGGTGACAAGGACGCCTGTGGTTTTCGTGGGGTTTGCATTGGTGGCCGGCACACGTGTTGGTTTGTTGGGGATTCTGCACAGGACTATTCTTTCCGGGCTTGTCGGATGGTGAGGGGTGAGCAGTCAGAGTTGGGTGTTGATGAAGAACGAATGACACTTCCGTTGTGGTCTTCAACACTTGCAATTGAAAACCTCTCAGGTGGTCTCTCCCTAAGGGTAGTGCTAGTCTTCCCTATTGTGCACAAGACATATTTGATTAAGCAAGCTGAGAGTATTGTCCTGCACTTGAGGACCCAAACTGTGAATATACTTCACTGTAGGCATTATGTGAGTGCTTGTGCATACTTAGATATTACTTAGTTAGAAGACTGTCGGCCTGGTTCCTTGTATAGCAAGGGGCTAAGTTGATGGAAAAATGTGTCAATGAAGACGTGGAGTACACTTGAAGATTGCTGGAGACGTCATTATGGGCTTTCCATTGTCTTTCAAGCCTTGCTTACCTCGGTGGGTTGTAAGGGCGTTGAGATGAGTGCAA
The DNA here is from genome assembly GCF_053477565.2 of Lygodium microphyllum. Classification (NCBI taxonomy): domain Eukaryota; kingdom Viridiplantae; phylum Streptophyta; class Polypodiopsida; order Schizaeales; family Lygodiaceae; genus Lygodium; species Lygodium microphyllum. Next base: position 44,067,365 of record NC_141156.1, read on the forward strand.
AGGAATATCATGGGCGAGGCGATCTCCCTAGGTATGTCCTGCCCTTAATGTGCCCTCAACAATTGTGGGGGATGTATGAAAGGGCTAGGGGATTAGGGACGGAGCCAGCTGACCAAGGTCGCTAGTCATACCTAATTTGAGGACCCCTAGGTGCGGTGCTGTGATCGTGTGTGCTTTTTCTTTCTTTCTTTCTTTTTTTTTTTCAATATAATAGCATGAGGAGGCATATACATGGAGGCAACGGTACAAGGGCATGACAGGAGTTTTACTCCTCGTCATCTGAATAGTGGGTAAGGGTTGGTGGAGGGCGGGGGGCCTTGTTAAGGAATTTTCGACTCAACAAGTAGCCTTTAATGTGGAGGCGGGTTTTGAGGGTGGTGGTAGAAAGAAAGGGGTGGTTGCATTGGGTGAATTTACTGTCGTTCATGTCTTCGAGTAGTGCACCACAGAAAGATGGCAAAAGAGAAGCACGCATCATGAGGCGAGTCATGGTGTTGCTGTCTATGGCATTGGGGTCAAAATAGAGGGGTGGGAGGTGGCGTTCTTGGGGTGCGGGTTCTTGATGGACTAGGATCCTAATTAACCTAAGATAATTACAAGTGGTGATGAATGCGGGGTCGGGGCAAGAGGTGAATTCGCTAAAAAATTTATCTATAGAGCTATACAAGTCGGGGAGGGTGAAAAGGAGGGCGTTTCTATGGGAGGTGCTATTGGTATTATAGATGATGGGGAAATCGAACCTGCCGTGGATGGACGGGTTGAAGTCTACTCCTACCCTTCGAGGATACAGCATAAAAGTGGGATCGTTCCTCTCTGAAGGGAGGGTGTTGCAAAATGCCATCCACACTTCCAGATTGACGTAAAAAATGCGTCTCCTCTAGATGGGTTGGCAATTATAGCCTTCCACTGATCTAGGCACCTGGAGGACTTTATCTTGCCAAAACTCACGGTCCTCGGCTCCCCAAGCAGTTGGGTGAGCCTCACGCTTCGCGAACCATTTGGCTTTGAGCCTTGCCTCCATGGCAATGACATCCTCCACCAGCTGAATGGGCAGTACCCTATTCAAGGCAGTGGGGAACTCAAAGCGCAAGTCGAAGGGGTCGCGGTTATACTCCTGATGTTTCCAGATAATCAATTCGGCACGGAATTCAGCAGGGGAATCTTGGGTGCGCAGTAGGAGAGGGGCAGGCTGTCTCGGGACAGGTCTGGCATTCAGCTTTCTTCTTACCTTCTCCACCATCTCTTTTCTAAGGTTGGTTTGGGCCGCTCTTCGCTCGGCAGATGTATCAGGGGGCTGTACTTCGGCTTGTTGTGGTTGAGGGGGTGGTGGGACATATTCCTCCTCCTGAGGTCCCAGATCGAGCTCCGGTTCACCCCCTTCTGCTTGCTTGTCCTCTTGTGTTTTTTCCTCTGTGAAACCGAGGTCGTATATCTCCTGCGCCGTCAGGCCTACCTGTGCAAGATATCTTCTCTGCTCTTCTAGGCTCTACGGCGGGCCTCCTAGCTACAGCGGCACGTGCAGGCCTACTGTGAGAGCTCTGCACGCAATGGTTAGCTTCCTTTGCAGCTGATCATTGGCTTCATCTCCTTCTGGTCTGGTGGCGTGGAGCAGCGTATTGAGAAAGGTGTGCTGCTGGGCTATCATGGAGAGCTGGGCTGCTTCTGCCTGATTCTCAGCCAGTACCCTGTCTCCTTCGGCCTTTGCTAGCCGGCGTGCTAAGTCCTGTACCCTATGCTCGTTATGATCGGACCATTCTTTTGCCCTTCTTTCCATATCTTCCAGGCTCTCCCCTTGATAGAGGGTCATTGCCATGAGTTGTTGCTGCTGGGCCTCGAGCTCATGGTGCAGGCGGGACTGCTCCTGGTGTTCCTCTGCGATTTGCGCATTGAGCTGGTCCAGCTTCACCTGCATCCTTCGCACCTGTTCTGCCCTTAATTAATCCAGCTCTGTAGCCTCCTGTCTGATTTTGTCAAGCTGGCTTTGCCCTTTCAGGTCGGCTACAGATAACTGATCATTCTTGCGCCGAAGGTGGGCATTCGTTTCCCTCTCCCCGTTGAGACGCTCCATCAGGATTTTCCTTCTTCCCTCCCAGGCAGCGTCGCGTTCCTTCAGGGCTCTTAGTTCTTCTGCCTCCTTAGTGCTGGCTTCCTCCCTGAGCACATTGATTTTCCTTTGATATTCTATTATCTGCTTCACCTTGTCCAGCTGGAGGGCGGCTTGTGATTCGCGTTCCGCTGCCAGCTCCTCCACGGCTATTCTCCTTTCCTGCTTGGCTCTTTGCAACTGTGCGAGTAGCTCCTTCACGTACTCGTCGTAGTGGCCTGCTAGAGGTGGGGGGTGGGGCATGGTTGTAGTGGTGGCAACTTCTTCTAATTTTTGTCTTTTCACTTCCGACCCTGGCTCCAGTTCGGCCGTGGCTGCTCTTTTGGCACTTGAAGCTGGGGTGGCCACGGCCGCTTCCCTTGCCAGCTCCCTTTCCACCAGAAACTACAGCCAGGTGACCACGTTGCTCTCATCGATTTTTGGGGTGTGCCCTTGGGTGGCGGTGGCAGGGGGTGTCACCATGATAGGGGTGGCTTGCATGGGTGGCATGAGGAGAGGGGAGGCTGGCCTGATTGGGTCCTTTCCTTTTCCTTCTGCAGGAGGCAGGTGCACAATTTTCGACACACCAGTGCTGGGACCGGGTGCCTCAGGTTGGTGCGGACCCCCTGCTCCTTCCACGTCTCTTCTTCGCTGTTCCTCGATGGAGCGACAGGTCACCAGCTCCAAATCTTCCTCTTCCCTCCTTCTCAGCTCCTCCTCGGCCCTCTTTTTTCTTTCCTCCTCTTCCCTTACCGACTCCCTTTGGGCCCATTCGAGGTCTTCCTTCTCTTTCCTCCTTCGCTCCTCCTCTCTTTTTTCGTGTAGGGCCTTAGTCCGTTGTTCCGCCCTTCTTTTTGGTGTAGCCTGGGGTTCTCCCTCCTCGTCGGTGTCCGTTTCCATTTCATCAGACTGCTCTTCCGCATGAGGCTGGGACTGCGACGACGATTCGCCAGTTTTCTCGTCACCTCCCTGTTTGTCTTCTCCTGCTTGTCCCTGCCCTATCGCTTCGTGGATGATTGCGGTAAGGGCACCTCCAAACCCTATGGTGGAGGCCTTGGAGGATGAGGCTTTGCGGGTCGATCGGGGTGAAGGGGATTCTCTTGCCACGGCTCTTCCTCCTATCGCCAGGGCCTTTGCCGAAGCCTCAATTGTCTTCCTTACGAACCCATTGAGGTTCACCTCGTCCAGCGATTGCGCAGCGATGCTTTCGAGCAGAGGTACATTGATTCTGGACATAATGCTGTTGTACCGCTGGCTCGAGAACATGGCATGCATCATCTTCGCCTGCAGTTGAATCTCTTGATTGGGGATGTCTGCCAGGCTAATTCCTCGTTGGTGTGGACCTTCACTTTGTCCATCCCCAACATGGCATAGACGTCTCTTTTTGGTTTCCTCTCCACCTTGTTTGGGAGCCCTAGTGCCCTTTCTATTAGTTCGGGGGTCAGTTCGACCTGCACTTGTGTGGTAGCTTCCCTGTCCCGCACCGTGACGGTGCCCCTGTTTCTGTTGAAGGTGCGCAAGAACTCGGCGCACAGGGTGTAGTTTATCCTCTGGCCCACTGCGTCTAGGTACCTTTGTAGGTGGCATTGCTCTATAATTTGTCGTATCGCCGGTTCCTCGATGACCACGTCTTCTAGGTTGAATATGTGGCGGAACTTCAGCTGGTTGAACGCTCTTGTTTCCACCGTGAGGCCGTACTTCACTTGTTCTTCCTCCGAGAAGGGGAGCTTGCCTGCTTTGTCTTGGCTTGCCATGGTCGCCACCTGCACATTTAGCCAATTCCCTTTTTAGTATTTTTTGGCAACCAATTTGCTGGACGACCACAAACATAGCAGATTTTATTGTCCATAGCCCTAACTTTTCCTTTAAGACTTCTATCGCCTCCTTTTATATGGCATTTAAATTTTGAGCTTTTCACACTTGGTTTACTTTTTAGATTTAACTCCGTTTATCCCCTTACTGCCCCTTCCCCCTTTTGGAAAAGAAGAATCCGTCCCAAGATTGGAGGTTGTGGGGCCAAGGTGTTCATGTTTATTTGTGTAGGAGCCAAACGTAAAAGTTGGGGTTATATTCCAAGTATGCAGCGCAGTCCAGGTCACAGTGTCGAATGCCTACATGTGTGATATACGTGAGGACATCTGTGAGCAAATCACCGGAGTCGACCCGACTTGCAATGTGGAGCTCTTCCTCTGTTAAGAGGCGGTCGAGATAGGGGTGCCCTGAGATATGATCGTCCATGGTCCAACCCCGAAGAGTGGTTAACACTCTATACGAGGTAGGCACAACGTAGGTGGGATCATACTCGGCCGTTTTGATGGCTCGGCGTTGTTCGGCGTTGGTCATTATGCGGCATCCGTCGACTTCCCATTTCAATCTAAGAGCGTACCACTGCTTCAAGAAGGGTGATCTCGTATCCGCCAGGTGGGACAACCTTGCGCTCTCTTGATCAGTGATGGCAGACATTGTCCGTGGGTCAAATGATGTGATGAGGCATTGCTTAATGGCTTGCTCTTTGGAGACCTCGCTAGCGAGCAACTCGGCAGGCAGAGCGAGAAGCCTGTGCAAAGGCGAATTCAAAAGTCTCCCAAGAGCAAGGCATATTGCGCACGTCTATTGCAAAGGGTTCTGCTAATAGTCCCAAGTCCAGGCGATGATAGCTGAGGGCCAGTGCAACAAAGGTGGCATCGAGCTGTTTGATGCAGTCCACCACATCATCTCCAGTGTCCTCTGCGAGGTCAGCGGCCAACGTTAGAAATGACTTTCGTTCATAGGAGGGCTTAAGGCCGGTGGGTGTTGGGGTCTGCTGGAGCTGGAGGTTCTGACAGTACAAAGCTGCGGCTGGGGGTCCGTTTGAGTCGGCAACCTGGGCGTTGGCCAGATGGATGGATCGCGTTTGATCTTCGGGGCTATGCTGCTGCAGTCAGCTAGGCTGCTGAGTGGCGGGTTGGGTTGGTTGGATGATGCCACTTGTGGTGATGGCCGTTGTTTGGGCCGATAGGCGTGTGCGACACTCTTGGGTTGACACGTAGAGGGGTTGGATGAGTGGGGTGAGCCCTGCGATTCATGGTCTTGAGGCATCGGGGGATAAGGACTGATTAGACTTAAGGTCGATGTAGAACTAGTGCGTTTGACAGTTGGGATTTTAGGGATCCACAGCGAGGCATTCCCCTCATAGTAGCCTTGTGCACGCAGGAGGATTTTAGGGACCCATATTTGTTTAATCACGCGGCACTTGCGATGATGGCGTCTTGGTTTCCTAGGTTTAGATTTGTAGGTCTTCTGCAGACATGCGCGTCTAGTTCTAGGCGATTCTCGAGGCTGCTTAGGTACCCATTGCAAGTGAGTCTGTTGGGGTTTTGCTTTGGGTGCTGCGGGCCGTGGTTTATGGGGATCTGGGTGTGGTAGATATGCATGGCCCCCCTCCTTAGTCCTAGCTACGGCTGTTTCTATCGGTGGCCCTGTGAGCGGTGATAGGGTTACGAGGCCCTTGCTGAAAGTCGTGACAATACGCACGTTGCCGATCGTTAAGTGGATGCGTTGCGACTCATAATCAACATTGCAGTGGGTCTGCTTTTTAAAGGTTCGCCCGAGCAATGACTCTGTGCTTGCATCCATGGTACTTGGCAACACGTAAAACAGTATGGGGATAGTTTCAGACTCGATAGAAACGGCGACTCGGCATGTGCCGAGGATCGGGTAGGATTGAGCCCCGTATGGGCTTAATTTGGATGTTGTGGGATGAAATATTGGCGCGCCAAGCTGGATCCAATGCTCGTGCGTTAAAACGTTAAAATCCGCCCCCTCATCAATCAGGGCGTCGAAGGAGCACGTCTGCTTGGCAGTGACCGTGACACGGAGGTAGGCGGGTTCTACAGGCTCCTCCTCATTCTCGCAGATTTCCGTAATTGTGGCTACTCGTATTTTGATGGGTGGTTCTACCATTGGTGGCTCATGTAACGGATGAGTGGGCGGGTAGTACTTCTTGACCCGACTGCCATTGAAGAAGCCCATTTCTTCACCATCCAGTGTTTCCAGCTCGACATTACCAGTTCGGCTGATTGCCCGGACCTTGAAGGGTCCGAGACCTCTGAATTTCATCTTTTGGTTATGTCCTTTAACTGAGTAGAGGAGCACTAGGTCACCCTGCTCAAACTCCAGTTGCTTGACATGTTTGTCAAACTAGCTTTTGCATCGGGCTTTCTCGCAGATAAGTGCGTGGGTGGCTAGGAGACGAACTTCTGACAGGCGTTCCAGCTCAACCAAGCGTTGCGTCCATGCTTCCTTCCCTTCCCATCGTTCTTGGAGTGCTATCCTCAGGCTAGGGACGAAGAATTCTAATGGGAGAATGGCTTTAGTCCCATAGGCTAGCCTAAAAGGTGTTTGATCGACGGCCGTTTTATAAGCTGTTTGGTAGGCCCACAAGGCTGCCATCAACTTGTTATCCTAGTCACTTCGTGAGGCTGAGACTACTTTAGTCAGGACATTGATGAGAATTTTGTTGGTTGATTCAGCTTGGCCATTAGCCTGAGGGTAGTATGGTGAGGATTTGCGATGGATGATGAGAAAGGTGGATAGGAGATGGGCTATCACTTCGTTGATGAAGTGCGTTCCCTGGTCGCTAACCAGTTCGATGGGGCAACCAAAACGCGAGATTTCTTGCTCCCATAAGAACCTAGCAGTCGTCCTAGCATCGTTTCTCCACGTGGCTCTCGCCTCCATCCATTTGGTAGGTAATCCGTGGCCACCACGATGTACCTGGCTTGTGAGTATTGTGCCGCGGGGCTGATGGGTCCTATGAAGTCAATCCCCCATTTTTCGAAGGGTTGGCGAGCAATAACAGGGGTTAACTCCATCTGATCTTTACGAACCGAGACTTTTGTCCCTTGGCACTCGTCACAATGCTTGACGAATTGTGTAGCATCGCGGAAAAGTGTGGGCCACCATAGCTGGGACTGCAGCACCTTCCGTGTTGTTGTGTCTCCGCTAAAGTGTCCTCTTGCAATACCGTTGTGCGCCTCTGAGAGCACATCATGCATCTCATGCTCACATACGCACCTACGTAGCAATCCGTCCTGCCCCAGTCTATAGAGCTGGCTAGCAATCAGCTAGTAGGGCTAGATTTTTAGGATTAAGTGCCTAAGCCGTGCCCATTCTATTGGTCGTTCGGGCAGCCCATGCTCGAGCACTTGGACTATGTCGTCTGCCCAGTATGGTGTCAGATCGGCCCTGAATAGGTCTCCCTCGCTGGACAGATGGAATAAGTGGCTGTCTGGTAACTCGTCCATGATGCCTTGTCCAGCGGCTTCTCCTGTGGGTATACGGGACAAATGATCAGCCATGTAATGTTGTTTTCCCTTCCGCACCACCACGGAGAAGTCGAACTCTAGGAGCAGGAGAAGCCATCGAGCTATACGTCCTATAGCACAAGGTTTGTTCACTAAATAGAGCAGGGCTTGATGGTCTACAAAGAAGGTGAAGGGGGTGGCCAGTAGGTAATGCCGGAACTTCTTCATAGCGAACACCATGGCTAATCCCTCTCTTTCCGTTGTCGAATAATTCATCTCCGTCTCAGTGAGTTGCCTGCTAGCAAAACTCACTGGGTAATCTAGGTTATGCTCACCAGGTTGGCACAACACTGCCCCCACGGCAAACTTAGAGGCGTCAATGTGTACGTGGAAAGTAATGGTCCAGTCTGGGGCTCGTAGAATAGGTGCCGTTGTTAGGGCCTTTTTCAATTCTTCGTACGCCCGTTGGCATGCTTCAGTCCACTCGAAGACAATTAGCAGTTTGTACAATGGCCTAGCGATCAGCGCGTAGTTCAGTACAAACCGCCGATAGTATCCTGTGTGACCTAAGAAGCATTGAACTCCCCTGTAATTACCTGGGGGTGGAAGGTCCACGATAACTTTGACCTTCGAGAAGTCCGTGGCAATGCCATTCTTGGACACCACGTGTCCTAAGATGCATCCGTGCTTCACCCAAAACTGACATTTCAAGGGGTTTAGGGAGAGACGGTATAAGCGACACTGTTCAAAGACCGTGCGGAGTTTGTCTAGATGTTCGATCCAGGTCGAATGGACACACAGGTCATCGACAAAGACCTCTAACTCCTTGCGAAGCATGTCCTTGAATATGGTGCACATGAGGCGTTGAAAGGTGGCGGGGGCATTGGTTAGCCCGAAGGGCATGACTACGTACGCAAAGACGCCCCACTCAGTGGCGAAGGCGGTCTTGTGCCTGTCTGCAGGATGCACTTGCACCTGATTGTACCCCGAGAAGCCATCTAGGAAACTGTAGGCTTCCTTACCTGCCACTCTCTCAAGCATGTGCTCGGTGTATGGTAAGGGGTAGTTGTCTCTCTTTGTAGCGGCGTTCACCTTCTTGTAATTGATGCACACTCGAATCTTGCCATTTTTCTTCATCACAATGACTATGGGTGGCACCCAATCTATGTGCTCAATTTCGTAAATGAATCCAGCTCTCATCAGCTTGTCGATTTCCTCCTTGATAGCATGAGCATGCTTTGGATTCATGGGGTATGGTCGCTGCTTGACCGGCATTGCATCCGTTGTCATGGGTATGTTGTGAGTCACAACACTCGGATCTACCCCTCGTAGCTCATCTAAGGACCAAGCAAATACGTCCATGTACTCCCGCAAAAGAGTGACAAGACTGGACTCTTCTTCCGTGGTCAAGTCCTCAGCAATGAACACTGGTCGGGGTACTTCCCCTTCCAGGGCTAGGTTTACCTCCTTGACCTTGGCTGGCCCTTCGATTGGTTCGCTTGTTTGCCCTTGGTGCTTGGCACTTAGCAGAACCACTACCCTGTCCCCTCTTTTGAATTTAGAGAAACATTTAGGGAGGTCTTGCGGCTTCCTTTGTTCCTCTGATCGTGCATCCTTGGGACGCTCTGCCTCATCCTGCCGCAACCGTCTGCGCCTCAGGTGGACAAGTAAGTCCCCCTTGGTGAGTCTGGTCATGGGTGGCCTAGGGATTTTTGGGTCACTATCCGAAGTAACTTCCGATTCAGAGTTAAACCCCCCATTTTCACTAGAGGAGGTGGTCTCCCTCGGTGGCCGCAGTTCAGATGGCGATTCGGTTCTAAGCAGTGCTGCCATTCCTGGTTGGGCTAGGCCGGCTTGCTCAAGGTCCACTGCTCCCATCCGTTCCAACCAAGCATGATCACATTTCGTACACATAACTCCTTGGTCCACTCTAAGGGCCTGTCTCTTCTGCGGCTTAGCATCTGCCTGGATTTGCTCAATTTCTCGCCCTTCGGTGTCGTATTCTATGGTATCTACCTCACCCTCACTTTCATCATCGAAGGATTGGCAATCTTCATATTCATCACATGAATCTTTATTGCTCGACTGCTCATCGTCTCCCAAGGCTTGTTCTGCCTCGTCTTGTTGGTCGGAACCAAAGCCCAGTTATACCTGAGGTTCAGTTTATGTACCCTGGTCCACTTCCACTCGGACTCTTCCAAGAGGTCCTGGAGAGGCATGAGATTGGCGGCTGGGTTTCCTGCCAGTCGGTCCGTTAAGTGCTCCAGTATTCCCTGGAGTTCCCTCTTGTTGGTAGGCACTTGGAAGATGACAGGCTTAGGCCCTTCACGGAGGCTTGCTGCCATCATGTAGACAGGTGTAGGGAGTGTTTCTTTTGGCTTGCCAATTGTTTTGACAGCCTGCTCGTACGCCTCATGGTCTGAGAACGGCAGGTCAAGTGTAGCGAGAACGTGCATCCAGTCCCGCTCGTCCTCTGGGCATGGGATATACTTACTTAAGGACCCATAGGGTTCCTTGTCCTGAGTGTTTCCCTTGAGCATAGTAGAGATGGCGTCTAGGTCGACTGGCGAGGTCTTCCAAGTGTCCATCTCTATTCTCACGGCGTCAGTTCGGTTGCCAAGGAAGATCAACTTGTTACCCCAGTCTTTGATAACTCTAGCATTGTGCATCCAGGGTCGACCCAATAAGATATCATAGTCCACTCCCTTCATGACTATAAAGTCGACAGAGAAATGGACTCCTGCAATCTTCACTGGCCAATTCTTCAAGACCCCGAATGGCTTTACTCGCATACCGTTTGCTAGCATGACATTAAACCGAGCAGCTTAGACAGGAGGGTTTCCCCACGTCTGTAGCACTGCGTGGCTAAGCACACTAACCCCAGCTCCTGTGTCTACAATCCCCTTCCTCGTTGCATCTCCCAGGGCTAGGACCGGCAGGACTGCATGCATCTCCGAGCCCTCCCAGAAAGCGTTGACGTGTAAGGATTTAGGCCCGGAGTGTAGCGTCAAACTTGGCAATTGTGTTTCCGCATCCTGGTCTTGAGGATCTGTCGAGGCCTGCTCTTGCGATCTCTCGACCCACTGCTTGAGGTCCTGCCATAGGGCAGGGTGCTGCTTAAGTAGATCTCCCAGGCCAAACATTACAGGGGTGGTTACTAGTGTGGTCAGGAGATTGCTAAACACTCGTCCTTCCTTTAGCCTAGACTGTCCGGGCCAATGGCCGCGGCTGATCTGCTGCTTTGTTGCGTCTAGGCTTGGCCTCGATGACACTGCTTGTGGCATAGTAGCCTCGGTAGACTTAGGTTGGGGCGGTGATATTGGCGTGCTTATGCTGGAGAGATCATCGATCTCGTCCTCCGTAATGGGTTCAACATCCTTGAGGTGCTGTTGAGCCTCCCTCACCCATTCCTTCACCTTTTCTATGGCTTCTAATTGCCGCTTGGGGTGTGGGTATTCCCCTACCTTAGCGCTTCCCTTTTGGGCTATTTTAGGGGATGAAGTCTCTGCCTCCGCGTGTGAGACTTTCTTCCCTTGAGGTAAGGTCGTAACACTGTCGGTTTTTAGTGCGACCTTAGCCTCCGATCTCTTCTTTTTCCGCCTATGGCTTTTCTTTCCTACTGAGGTCGCGTCAAGATTGCTAGGTCCTGGCAGAGAGATGCCGGCCTACTTCGTTTGTGCTCGGGTCATAACTCGCAAGGGAATAGGTGTGGCCTCCCCATCAGGGTTTTCAACACCAAACAGCCCCAGCGGGACGGATGGCAAATTAGCTGAACCGGAAGGCGACTTCCGTTTTGGGCAGTCTATGAAAAGATGGGTGATTCCGCACTCTGCGCACCTTTGGTCAGCTTTGTCCCTGTTTTGCTGCTCTCTTTTGGGGCAGCGCGATGAGACGTGATCGGGATGTCCACAAGTCCAACAAGTGATCGGATCCTGTGGCTGCCCTCCTAGGCCTCTATCCCGTCCTCGTCCTAATGCCATCACCAGCACGGGTCAATAATCCATGAGGACCGCATTGCCCTCGTCGTCATGCGAGACGTAAGGGTATATGTAAGTCTCTTCATCACTGGGCTCCTCTACGTAGTGTACGGGAGCATCGCTCGGTGGGTGGGTCACATAGGGACCAGGCGGTCTAGGAATGCCGGTAGGATTTATGTCCAGCCTAGGGACAACTGGTTTCATATCGTTAGGCGCAGGTAGGGCTAGCGGGGCTCCCCTTCCAAAGAATAGCTGCGGCCTGTTAGCCAGATAAAGCTGGCCGTAGGGTTGCGCGTATGGTAGTCTTCGTGGTAGTCTATAGTGTGCAGCATCGTGGCCGAACCTACCGCAGTTAGCGCAGGGTTTTGACCTAGGGTCCTGACACTCTGCTGGCAGGTGGTTTCCTCCATAGTACACGCACTGGACGTGCGGATGCATCGGTCGCCTCAACATGTCTTGTATTTTGGCTAATTCCGTCTTGACCTCGGCCAAGCCGTGGTCCGTCTCGGTGGTCTTTCCCTTATCTTGGGATGATAGGTTTGATCGCTCGCTAGAGGTTGATGTTCGCTCTAAACTCTGTGGGTTGGTTCCTTCTAGGTTTGAGTTCCTGGAGCTCCGCTCTTTCAGCTGGTCATCGACCCTGATGGCTTCCTCAAAAACCCTAGCCACCACAAGCTTGAGTTGCCTGCAAGTGCCTTATACAATTCCTCATCTCGAATTCCACTGATGAATACAGTCGTTACTGCCCTATCAGTCGGTCTCTCACCTAAGGGGATTCTTTTAAGGAGGCTTCTCACGTGGGTCACATAGTCGCGGATGCCCTCCTTCTCCTTCTGCTTGACGTTCATCAGGCGTACTAGTAGGTTGTCAGAGTATTCGGGTTCGGCAAACCTCTTGACAAAAAGGTCCTTGAGGTTATTGAAGTTGGCTCGTTCTATGGCGTCCAGGCTTGTATACCACGTCCTACCCTTATCGCTTAAGCAAAGTCCGAATGCTTGCGAACGTTGAGCCTGGTTGTTGAGGCCATTGGCTTCGCAGACTTGCTCAAACTGCTCGACGAAGCTGTACGGGTCGTCAGGTGGCTGGTACTTGTCGAGTTGCTTGGTGACAATAGGTATTTTGGCTTGGCTCTTTAAGCCCTAGTTTGCCCCCAGCCTTGCAAGTAGCGATGTTGCTAGCGCAGTGGCACTCTGTTCTACCGCGGTGTTATCGAGCAGCCGCTTCATGAGGAGCTCACCCAGCGTCCGGTCTTCCTCTAGTGCTCTTTCCTGGTCTGTCCGGTTCCGGCCAGCCAAGTTCAGCACTCGCTGCACCTCATGCAGCTCCATGCTTTGCCTTAGGCTCCTGGCTTGTTGGTCTCTATTATACTCGATGATGCCCTGTAATGCCTTGCGGGCTAGCCTTCTCTCCTCCTCTAGGTCTGCAATGATTGCATCTGCCGTCCTGCCACGGTGCTCGTACCGGGCATGCGCATCGTAACTGCTCACCATCTGCTGTATAGCATCTGGGAATGCGCTCACATCGAGCTCCCCTGTAAACCGATGGTATGAGCCTCCCTCTGTCATGGTTGAATTCTTGCGCCCGGTCGTGAGTCAGATCCTTGTCGTTGACGCTCCTTGCTTGATCCTACCCTGCGCTTCGCGCGTTTGCCTATACCTTGGGTCTTCTCCTAGTGGTGGGTTTTTTGGGTGATTTATCTGAGTGAGTTCCTTTAATTTTTGAATGCAGTGCTCAACTTATGGTCATGTTGTTCCTCGTGCACTTGTGCTCAATCAGGCTTTCAGCTTTCCTAAGTGTACTTCAAGTGCGGAAATTCAACATGAGTGCTGCGAGCGATTTCCCGATGTCTCACTCACTCTCGCTCGTTTCGGGCCTGATAGGCTTGCTACTCCAGTCCTGTCCGTTCTAACGGGTTCTAGGGTCTTGTGCTGCTTCCTGTTGTTCACGCGGGGGTGGGTCGCTGGGGAGTGCCCCAGTGTGTCCCTGGATGGGTCAGGTTTTGTTTTGGTTTGACTCTGGGAATCGGACGTCCGATTTACCAGTGGTCCGATTTACCAGTGGTCCGATTTTGGGAATCGGACTAGGTGTATCAGCGCTGAGTGGCAGTCTTAAGGTCCGAGTGTCCGATTCTCAAAAATCGGACAGGCAAGTGTTCGATGAATCGGACAAGGGGGGTCCGATTCTGGGATGGTCCGATTTTGGGTGGTCCGATTCGTCCGAATGGTCCGATCGGACAGGGTGGTCCGATTTCTAGAATCGGGCAGACTGGTCCGAGTGTCCGATCCTAGTGGTCCGATTATGGGCGGGTCCGATTCTAGGAATCAGATCGGGCAGGTGGTTCGATTGGTGACATGTATTAATTCGTTCGATCGGACAGGGTGGGTCCGAGTCAAAGCGTCCGAGTCGGACGGGTTGGTACAAGTCTGAGTGTCCGAGTGGTCCGAGCGTCCGATTCTCAAAATCGGATGGGTTGGTCCGATCCTAGTAGTCAGACAGGTTGTTCCGATCGGACGGTTGTCCGAGTGTCCGATTCTGGGAATTGGACACTAGGTCGGACGTCCGAGTCCGCTGGTCCGATGAGCTTGCGCACACGGATTTGCCCAAGTATCTCTAGATGTCTATTACCATTGACCACGAAATTCACCAGCGATGGAGTTGGAGTGGTGAGGGGGAGATCGGTTACCTGGGGATCGCCGAACGCAATGTTCTCCGTGCCCTGGTCGATCGGACGGTTGCCAAACTCGCTCTCTCTCTCTCTCTCTCTCTCTCTCACTCTCCATTGGTTGGAAATGGGGGTTCTCTTGCCCTCCCAGAGTTTATACCATGCTGGTTCTTCCCTGAACACTACAAATCCCTTTCCTGGCGTTTCCTACGCAGTTACCTTCGCATTTACTCCATTTTCCCCCCTGTTTTCTACGATTTTCCCCCTGTTTCACAGCAGCAACCCTCTGCCTCTTCGTGTGTGATTTCCTACTGTTAATCTACCCTAAGCACAACATAAATCGAAAGCAAAACACTGAACTAGTTTCTCCATGTTTTCCAATCATCAACAACTAGAATATCCCAAAATACTTACCTGTTATGAAGATCGAAAACACCCAACTTCCTACCTATCTCAAGCTCCGTTTCGGGGATGAATACCCTACTTCGATGCTCGATATGAGGCGCGCAAGTGCTCAAGCTTGAATCCGTTGGTCCCGGCAACGGAACCAAAATGTGGGAGCTTTTGCTCAACCGCCAAGACCCACGGACCGCTTATTGTTCAAGCGTTCCAAGCAAGCTCTAATGGCTATCTCTCACCTAGCCGACGCGCCGTCGATCCTACGAGTGTAGTGAGCTTACCTTGATGCTCGATCAAGTGCCCTCCTCTCTCTTGCACTCCGGTAGCTCCACGATCCTAGATGCTAGCTCAAGCATCCTCAAGCCTCCTCCATCTCCAACCTCCATCCTCCATAGCCGCGCGCGCAAGAGAAGAGAAGAGAAGAGAAGAGAAGAGAAGAAGAGGAGAGGAGATGGTGAAGAGCTTCACCCTCTTGACCCCTCACTCTCACACACCCTCACTCCCTCACACTCTCACACTCCCTCTCTCAAGAGCACACACAAGCAAGAAGGAGAGAAGAAGAGAGGAAGAAGAAGACTTCTTTTGCCACACACCAAAGAATGAGCTCCTCATTCACTTTTCAACTTTATATACAAAACCCTAAATCCCTTTTGGGCGGTCATCCCCTTTTCCCCTTTTTACATGGCCGACCATAGCCTAGGCCCTTTTTTCCATTGTCCTTCTATCTTCTTAGCTTCCTTTTCACCGCCCCTCTACATTTACAAATTGCACGGGTGAGAGCCCGGCACTCTTTTACAAGATTTTAGGGTGCGCCTTTTTATTTAAAAATGCGCCTTTCCCCTTTTGTATTTGCCTTGGACTGCGCCTTTCCCCTTTTGTATTTGCCTTGGACTTTTAAGGTTGCCCTTGCGCTTTTGGCCTTTTCTCATTTTCTTTCTTCAGTCAGGCTACCTTTTTTCCGCCTTTGCCCTGTGTCTTTTCCACTTTCTTTTGCTTTCTTCGTGTTGGGGTTAACACCTTGGTGGAGAAGGCACTGGGGCTGGAGCCTAAGGTGAAGAAGAAACATAAAAGAGATGTGTATGCTATGCTAAAGATGAAGATGGAGGATGTTTTGACAAATGACAGTATCAGCATACATGATATCCCCGATGTTGAGATCCGCATGCAGGCAAAATTGGTGCACTTGCTTTTCTCCAACCAGCGCTATAACTTCCTCATGCACCGAATTAGTGTGCATGTGCTAGAGAATGTGGTAGCCCACACTTCGGATGAGGTGGATTGGAATGGCTACGTGCGCAAGACTATAGACCAAGCAGCCAAAGCACTAGCCTTGGGTAGCAGATAGGCAGGTAGAGAATCCCTAGCCTCTAAAAATGCGAAGAGGAAGAAACCTTCCTCGAAAGCCTCCTTCATCAGGTATGGAAGTGCGCTGATGGCCATTATCCAGGAGGCTGTAAAGGAAGCCCAGCAAGGAAATGAAGGAGTAGATTGAGCCTCCTGATCCTCCTTCTTTGTCTTAGTTTCTATCCTGTCACTTGATGACTCTTTTCCTTGGTGGGTCGGCAACCCATAAGGTGAGTGAGTCAAATTGGAACCAATCAAAATCAAGCAAACACATAAACACATAAGAAAAACACACCACTGTAAAAACCTCAGTCCACATTTAAATGCAAGAAGGAAAGAAACACGTTAATTTGCAATTGAGGAAAAAAGTCATAAAAATGTTGAAATAAAGGGTGAAAAGTGTGAAAGGAAAGTTTATGTTGGAGCTTAAATCTTTTCATTCAACAAACACAAAGCCTTTCTTTCTAGTAAATAACTCTTTCAGAAATAGTAATGGAAATGATGGTTCATGATAGGAATGAAAGATGTTGCAACAAGATCGCGCTCACCAACTCTCTTTCACGGAGGAGAAGAGGACGCAGTACGACATTAGCTTAGAAAACCATGCTTATAATCAGCTGAAATTCTGCAGCATCCACAACCTTGAGAAGGTGGTAGCCAAGGAGGAGGTCGCAAGGAGAGTAGTAGAACAGTACAACCTCTCAAAGTACCTAGAGAAGTTTGCGCAGGAGCCCAACCACATGAAGCGTGTGGAATTTCTGAGAATGTACAACCTCGATCAAGAATGCGGAACGATGATTGTGGGAAGAGGGGAGAATGCTCGATAGGTTTAGGTGCCATTGAACCAGGCCTTGGTGGAGAAGGCACTGGGGATGGATCCTAAGGTGGAGAAGAAACATAAGAGAGATGTGTATGCTATGGTGAAGATGAAGAGGGAGGATGTTTTGACAAAGGACATCATCAACATAGAGGATATTCCCGATGCTGAGATCTGCATGCAAGTAAAATTGGTGCACTCACTTTTCTCCAGCTAGCGCTATAACTCCCTTATGCACCGAATCAATGTGCTTGTGCTAGAGAATGTGGCAGCCCACACCTTGGATGAGGTGGTCTGGAATGGCTATGCACGCAAGACTATAGACCAAGTAGCCAAAGCACTAGCCCTGGGCAGTAGACAGGCACGCGGAGAATCCCCAGCCTCTAAAAATACGGAGAGGAAGAAACCTTCTTTGAAAGCCTCCTTCATTGGGTATGGAAGTGTGCTGACAGCCATCATCCAAGAGGCTGTAAAAGAAGGCCAACAAGGAAATGAAGGAGCAGATTGAGCCTCCTGATCCTCCTTCTCTGTCTCAGTTTCTGTCCTCTCGCCGCTCGATGGCTCTTTCCCTTGGTGGGTTGGTGACCCATAAGGTGAGTGAGTCAAATCAGAACCAATCAAAATCAAGCAAATGCATAAACACATAAGAAAAAACACACCAATGTGAAAACCTCAGTCGACATTTAAACACAGGAAGGAAAGAAACATGCTAATTTGCGATTGAGGAAAAATGTCACAAAAATATTGAAATAAAGGGTGAAAAGTCTGAAAGGAAAGTTTATGTTGGAGCTTAAATGTTTTCATTCAACAAACGCGAAGCCTTTCTTTCTAGTAAATAACTCTTTCGAAAGCACTAATGGGAATGATGGTTCATGACATGAATGAAAGATGTCGTTGCAAGATCGTGCTCACCGACTCCCTTTCACGGAGGAGGAGAGGATGCAATACGACATCAACTTAGAAAACCGTGCTTATAATCAGCTGAAATTCCGCAGCATCCATAACCTTGAGAAGGTGGTAGCCAAGGAGGAGGCCGCAAAGAGAGTAGTGGAATAGTGTAACCTCTCGAAGTACCTAGAGAAGTTTGCGCAGGAGCCCGACCACACAAAGTGTGTGAAATTTCTGAGAATGTACAACCCTAATCAAGAATGCAAAACGGTGACTATGGAAAGAGGGGAGAATGCTCGATCGGTGCAGGTGCCATTGAACCAGGCCTTGGTGGAGAAGGCACTGGGGCTGGAGCCTAAGGTGGAGAAGAAACATAAGAGAGTTGTGTATGCTATGCTAAAGATGAAGAGAGAGGATGTTTTGACAAACGACACCATGAGCATACAGGAGATCCCTGACGCTGAGATCCACATGCAGGCAAAATTGGTGCACTCACTTTTCTCTAGCAAGCGCTATAACTCCCTCATGCATCAAATCAGTGTGCTTGTGCTGGAGAATGTGGTAGCCAACATCTCGGATGAGGTGGACTGGAACGACTACGTGCGCAAGACTATAGACCAAGCAGCCAAAGCACTAGCCCTAGGCAGTAGACAGGCACACGGAGAATCCCCAACCTCTAAAAATACGGAGAGGAAGAAATCTTCCTCGAAAGCCTTCTTCATCGAGTATGGAAGTGTTCTGACGGCCATAATCGAGGAGGTTGTAAAGGAAGCCCAAAAAGGAAACAAAGGAGCAGATTGAGCCTCTTGATCCTCCTTCTTTGTCTTAGTTTTTGTCCTGTTGCTTGATGTCTCTTTTTCTTGGTGGGTCAGCGACAAATCGGAACCAATCAAAATCAAGCAAACGCATAAACACATAAGAAAAAACACAACGCTGTGAAAACCTCAATCCACATTTAAACGCAGGAAGGAAAGAAACACATTAATTTGTCATTGAGGAAAAATGTCACAAAAATGTTGAAATAAAGGGTGAAAAGTCTGAAAGGAAAGTTTATGTTGGAGCTTAAATGTTTTTATTCAACAAACATGAAGCCTTTCTTTTCAATAAGTAACTCTTTCGGAAGCACTAATGGGAATGATGGTTCATGATAGGAACAAAAGATGTCGCAACAAGATCGTGCTCATCGACTCCCTTTCACGGAGGAGGAGAGGACGCAGTATGGCATCAACTTAGAAAATCGTGCTTATAATCAGTTGAAATTCCGCAACATCCACAACCTTGAGAAGGTGGTAGCCAAGGAGGAGGCCACAAGGAGAGTAGTGGAACTATGTAACCTCTCGAAGTACCTAGAGAAGTTTGCGCAGGAGCCCGACCACACGAAGTGTGTGGAATTTTTGAGAACGTACAACCCTGATCAAGAATGCAGAACATTGACTGTGGAAAGAGGGAAGAATGCTCGACAGGTGCATGTACCATTGAACCAGGCCTTGGTGGAGAAGGCACTGGGGCTAGAGCCTAAGGTGGAGAAGAAACATAAGAGAGATGTGTATGCTATGCTAAAGATGAAGAGGGAGGATGTTGTGACAAATGACGGCATCAACATACAGGATATCCCCGATACTGAGATTCGCATGCAGGAAAAATTGGTGCACTCACTTTTCTCCAGCCAGTGCTATAACTCCCTCATGCACTGAATCAGTGTACTTGTGCTGGAGAATGTGGCAACCCACACCTTGGATGAGGTGGACTGGAACAGCTACGTGCGCAAGACTATAGACAAAGTAGCCAAAGCACTAGCCTTGGGCAATAGACAGGCAGGCAGAAAATCCCCAGTCTCAAAATACGGAGAGGAAGAAACCTTCTTTGGAAGCCTCCTTCATCGAGTATGGAAGTGTGCTGATGGCCATCATCCAGGATGCTGTAAAAGAAGCCCAATAAGGAAATGAAGGAGCGGATGAGACTCCAGATGGGTCACCGATCCATCAAGGGAAAGAGCCATCGAGCGACATGACAAAATTTGAGACAGAGAAGGAGGATTAGGAGGTTCAATCCGGAAGGGAAAAAACAAAGAAGCCCACTAAAAAGACAGCTTAGAAGAAGAAACATAATGAGGGCAGGAAGAAGGAAAAAGAAGATCTTGAGAGAGCCAAAAGGAAATCCCTAAGAGAGGCTGCAGAGAGTAAGAAGAAGGAGCTGAAAAGCAGGTAGAAGAATCAAGGAAAATAGAGGAAGAGAGAGAAAGAAGAGTTGTGGAAAAGGAGGCGGAGTTGAGGAGAAAGGAGGAGGAAGACATGGCTGAAGCAACTCGCCGGTCCATAGAACAACAAAGCCGACTCGATGGCCTAGGACCTTTAAGTCCACCCAGGGATGATAGATCCGGCTCAAGCGCTCACGTACCCAAAGTCATGTTGCCCACGGTGATCGAAGGCAAGGGTAAGGCTCCCATCCATCCCATCTCGTTCCTCTTCGTACCCGCTAGTGAAGCAACCACTTTCACTCCAAGCATCTCGGCCAATGCCGATGTAAATAGTTTTGTGGTCTGGATGCAGTACTTCATCAATAAGGAACTAGCACAAGAAAGAGTATGGTGACTATGACCACTGGGCAGAAAAGGCCGGCCACAGATGCCGAGTCTAGGCAAGATCTGAAACGCCAAAAGATGGAAGCTTCGACCACCCCAATCCCTACTACTATGACGCCACCAACAAACTATGATGAATATGTTGCTGAATTGCTCTCTTAGTTAGAGAAGGTAAAGGAGGAAAGAAAGATAACGGTGGCTAAGTTGGAAGTGGAAAAGGAGTCGGTGGCAGCCTTCTAGCTTGAAAAGACGAGGCAAATGGCTATGCAACAGAAGGAAATTCTTGATTTGAAACAGGAACTAAAGGCCAAAAACGAAAATGAGGAAAGCTAGCGGCAATAGCTCATAGATGAAAATCAAGAGCTAGTGAAAATGCAGAGAGAGTATAAGCTTCTAATCATGAAACATGAGGATCTGGCAGCAAAAATAGGTCGGATTGAATGGGGCATGAAGGAGTTTGTCGCAAGGGAAGAAGGAAGGAAGTAAGAAGAGGAACAACACCATAGAGAAATGGAAACCATGACCGAAAAGCTGTCTTGAAAGAAAGGAGCAAGAGAGAATGAGTAGGGAATTGGAAGACCAGGAGCATATACTCATGGTCCTGGTATAAAGACAAGGAGAAGGTATGGAGGAAATGAAAAAGAGAGCCGAAGAGTGGGTAGGCCAAAATGAACGAAGAGTTAAGACCTTGGCACGTCGCCTAGCTCTCGTGGAAAAAGAGAAAGTCCTAGCAAAAAGCAGAGCAAAGGTAGCAGCCCAAGTGGGTTTCAATACTCAATAATGAGTATTCCTGAATACTCTAATGGATGCCACTCATGTGGAGGAAGGGGAATCCCTAGAGGTGGTAAAGAAGAAGTTGAGCATAGCATGTAGAGCTCTATGAGCAGGGCTACACGTGCCCCCACAACCTGTTGCAGTTGGGCTGAGCCTTTATGAACAACGTAGGTACCTGTTGTTGGCTGGCCTAACCCTCCAAGAGATTGATGCATTGGGGTTTGTAGAGGAGGTACAACAGGAAGATTATCTAGGAAGTGAAGCTGAACTGCAATTTGACATGGGCAGATTCGAAGAAGAAGTGATCCCACAACCCCCTTCACCCCATTCTGAAGAGCAGGGACAGCCAACAGACACATCTGTGGAAAGAAAAACCACCCTGAGGCAGAAGAGAAGGAAAATGGTGAAAGAAGCCATACAAAGATTAAGGGCTTACCCTATGGCACTGCTGTCTATGCCCCTTCCACCATGCCCAGGTGACCTGCCGGCCAGTTTCCATGCGGAGCTCGTAATCTGGGAGAGACAAGAAAAAGAGAAACAACCTTTCAACTTTAGCTTCCTCATCCCCAATGGCATGTGCAAAGATAGTGGATGAGGTAATCAGCATCGGAAGCATGCTAAGCCAGCAATGGCTAGAAGAAAGAGAGAAGAATCCCACCCTCTGGGGCATCGAGGATGCGGAGTACTTGCAAAATAAGGTTTTTGAAGTGCCCTGGTCCGTGCCTGGATACGAGTGCTAGCCATTGTGGCAAAGACGCATCTGTGACGACAATGTGAAATCATGGATGGCTTTTTGTAATACCCTCTCTTCTGAGAGAAACAACCCCACCTTCATGGTGTATCCTCGTAGGGTAGGAGTAGACTTTGATGCAAACACCCATGGCCGTTACGACTTCCCCGTCATATATAACCCCTGTATTACCACCTTAGCCCAAGCCCTCACTTTCACCTTTGATAGCCTAGATGCCACCATGACCCGCTTTATTGCTGACTTCTCCTCTTGTCCCAATCTTGCCTTCATTAACACATGCAACTATCTTAGGCTATTAAAATCTTACTTAGGCAAGACCCCACCCTGATAGAATGTGGTCTCCCCCCACTCTTTTTTGACCCTAACGCCATTGATAGCTGCGCGATGACCCGCCTAATGATGCAAACCAGCCTTCTATCTTCCTTCTACCTTATTTTTCTTGAGGATATGAGTGACAGCCAATTCACCCGCTGTAACCACCCATTCCTCTCCACCACCTCTCTCTAGGTCCGGTTGAACCTTAAGGGTTTCATGCAGAGCTGGAAATTTTTGAGTCCCTCCATTAAATCCCCCTCACCACCACCTTCTGATGACGAGAACTAGCAATTAGCTACTGCCCGAATCCTGTATCTCAGGAAGGTCTATTAAAAAAAAAACCAACTAACAATGAAAGGAGCCCGTGACATGTCCAAATGCAAGTCACGACACATAGCTCACAATCACTACACCTAGGGATCCTCAAGTTAGGCACATTCGGTGGCCTCGGTCGGCCGGCTCCAATTCTAACCTCCTAACCCTTTTTGCCTCCCCACTTCATGTTTAGGGCACCCCAAGGGCAAGACATACCTAGGGAGATAACACTCGCCTATGGTTAGACATGTCAACCTAAGCTACACACATCGCACCTCCCTTTGCACGAACGATGTCCTCTAGTGTGGGACATCACCCAGACTTCCCTAGGGTTAGACCCAATTTCCTGTTCCACTAGCATGAGCACAGAGCACCGCACGGCGAGGTAGACACTCCCCTTAGGTCGAGCACTTTCTCCTTCCAGGTACAACAAGATGCTGCAAACCACCAACTTCGGAGGCCCCGATCATCCACTTGATACACCTTGGGTTCTCCATACAAATCCTTACCAAAGCTTCCCAATCAAACGGGTCCACATGTGGCCTTATCACCCCCCCACCAGCCACTGGCCCATACCCCATCCTTCCACAACAAAGAGCTCGAAGTGCCATGGGACTGGCATCTATCTCGGAGGGGGGTAATGTTAACCTCAATTCGAGATGGCAGAGATATGAAGCAAAAAGTGAAAAAAGAACATAAAAAGAGCAAAGGCGCAAAGGCAGCCCCTAAAAGCTAAGCCGAGGCAAAATTGCAAATTTAAATAGAAGGCGCCTCAAAAAACTCTTAAAACACTTATAAAAGAGCACCACGCTCCCTCCTGTGCCATATGTAAAAGAATAGATAGGTGTAGGCTTAAAGTATGAGGCAAGAAGAGGGAAATAGAAAAAATGACTTTGCCACAACGGTCGGTCATGTAAAAAGGGATGGGTGCCCATGGGATTTTAGGGCTTGTATATAAAGTTCAAAAAGTGAATGGAAGCTCACTCTTTGGTGGGTGGCTAACAAGAGACCTCTCTCCTTGTCTTCTTCTCTTCTCTTGCTTTTTTGTGTGTGTGTGTGATATAGAGAGAGGGAGATTGAGAGGGTCAGGGAGTGAGCACGTGGGAGTGAGGGATCAAGAGGGTGAAGCTCTTCACCATTCCCCCTTCTCTTCTTCTCTTCTCTTCTCTTTTCTTGCTCACGCACGACTATGGTGGATGGAGCTTGAAGGAGGAGACTTGAGGATGCTTGAGCTAGCATTTAGGATCATGGAGCTACCGGTGTGTGCGAAGGAGAAGGCAACTCATTTCAGCATCGAGGTAAGCTCACTACATTCATAGGTTTGGAGGCATGTCGGCTAGGTGAGAGGTAGCCATTAGAGCTCGCTTGGAATGCTTGAAACAATAAGCGGTCCGTGGGTCTTGGTGGTCGAGCGAGAGCTCCCACAAATGCTTACACATATTCTTTGTGTGTGTGTGTGTGTGGTGGAAATAGCACAAGATAGTTAACACATTGAAAATACTATATGGATCATGGACTTGCACTTTAAACTCTTCATGTTAATAAACAAACCACATTGTGGATAAAGATATGTTTGTGAGGTTTGTCTAGAAAACAGGAGGGACTTTAAACCCTTGAGCTCCTGCCATATCTTCCTATCCTATATCTACTCACCCACCCACCTACCCTATTTGCTCTCTCTCTCTCTCTCTCTCTCTCTCTCTCTCTCTCTCTCTCTCTCTCTCTCTCTCTCTCTCTCTCTCTCTCTCTCTCTCTCTCTCTCTCTCTCTCTCTCTCGTGTTGCCTGAGGCATAATATATGCATACATACATATATGCAATATATATTTATGTGAATACACACACACACATTGCATATAATATAATATTATATATGATATATTGTATAATGTATGACTAATATATTATATACATGATATATTATGTATCATATATATATATATATATATATATATATATATATATATATATATAAATAATATTATATAACTAACGTTATATATAACATACATAACATAAGTTAATGTTGATTAAATGTTAATGACATAATTATGTGTTTGTATGTATAATTGTACATTTATACAATTATACATTTAATATATGGTGAATATACTATACATGAATAATCATTCATATAAATGTGTGCACGTGCACGCGCACGTGCGTGTTGGAATGAGCAGTGCATGAAAACGTAATAAGCAAATCACAAAAAGAAGTTGAAAAACACAATAGTGGAAATTGCAAGACACACTAAAGAAAGCATAGAAGATCATGCATGAGAGACTAAGTAGAGAGAATTGCTATGTATTCCTCCTCTACCTTTACAAGTGGGGGCTAAACTCTTCTATAGATTACAAGAAGTGTGGTGCATCATTGCTTGTAGAAATAAACTTCAAATCGAGTAGCTTTCCGAGGTGTGAAGATAAAAAGGAATCTTTTATAGGGTGGAAACTGTATGTGGGATAGAGAGTTATGTTACATCAATTTGTGATGTTTGTGGCATTTGTGAAAGTTGGTATGCAATGACATTGGCTTTTCCTTTTATATGCTCAAAAGTGATGTCTAGTTCATCAAATAATAGAGATCATAACAATATTTTATTCCCTATTTCTATCGGAGCCTTTTTGGTGAGATATCCTTATACGTTCTCGAGATTTGTCCTTACAATGAAAGGGATAAATTCTACAAACAATCTAAAGGATTTTATACATTGTATGATTCCAACGAATTCCTGTTGGTAAGATGAGTAATTTTTGTTGATGTTTTTCATTGTGATTTCTTCACACAAAACTCCTCCCCAAACCAATGTCATATGCATTAGAATAGAGGAGAATAGGGTAATCAGATGGTAAAGGAAATAATTGTAATTGAGAAACAAGATTATTGATTTGTCTGAGAGCCTCACTATGAAGGGGTTCCCAATGGAAATTATTTTTCTAAGGAGTGGATAAAGATTTGCAATATAGAATGCCAAAGTTAGTGCTAATGAATTTATCCAATTTAAGCATGCAAGAAGTTGTTGAAGCATGCTAACATTGGATAGGATGTTAGAAAATTCCTTAATCTTAAGCACATGCTCTTGTGGCACTTGTCCACAATGAAACTTTAACCCTAAAAATTCCACATTCGTAAAACAAACATAATGAATTTAGTAGGAGATAATAGCATTCCTACATTGTTGACTACAAATATAAGTTGCATGAGGTCATGCAAGTGTTCTTCAACAATTTTAGAGAAAACCAATATATCATCTATATGCACAAGACAAAATGGGAACTTCCCAAAGATGGAATCAATCCACCCTTGAAAGTAAGTTGGGGTTCGTTTTAATGCCATTTGTATCTATCATTCTCCTTGATTTGTAGTTGCCAAAAATCTAACCAAACTTATAGAAAACTTAAAGGTTTAAAGTTAATGACTAGCTTCTTATTCCCTCTCTTTTGTTCAAAATGTTTGTTAATATAGAATGCTTAACATGATCGTGGAGAGGCAATTGGCTCACTTAGACCAAGGCGTGGTAATTCATTGATTTTTTTTTGCACAATTCTAAGTCCTCTTTCCTCATACATGTGTGAATAGCCTTAATAGGCTTGGCACCTTCTTTTAGTGGGGTAAAGAGATAGCAAAGAATTGTAGCTTTTCTTTGAACTTGAGAGGATCTTCAAATGTGTATTGCTAGAGTTGTTCTTTGATTTGTTGGATGTTGCTAGCATGCTTGTGCAGTTGTTGTTTAGTTTTTTGATCTTTTACTGCATTTGCAAGTTGTAAGATAGTAAAAATAATTCTACCAAATTTATCTAGAAGTGCAATAATTATTTCTTGTCCTTGTAGGTATGTCACATGTTTAGTCCAAAATGTATAAAGGGACTAGATGTTGCAAAATTTATGTGCATATAATGAGATCATATTTGTCATTTCATGAGTTCAATTTCTATGCTATCTTTAACATTAACAAATTGGATGGCAATAATTATAGCTACTAGAAGGCACACATATGCCAAGTTTTGGTGCAAATAATGCAGATTAAGGCATTGAGACACGAGGATAGAAATCCCAAATGATTTGATGTGGAGGATTGGGCTGAACTAGATGAGTTATGTAAATCTACAATTGTATTGTCACTCTCTAAGCAAGCATTCTACAATGTTGTCTCTGAAGGGCAAATTGCATGGTAGTTATGGCAGAAGATATGTGATGTCTATGATAAGCGAAGCCGAGCCTCTCAAATGCATTGGCCAAAGCAACTCATGGACCTAAATTCATACGATCTACCGATGGGAGTAAGTATGTGTCTAAAGTCTTTGAGTAGCTCTATGATGAGAAGGGTATTATGAATTAGTTGATTGTCCCATATACCCCGCCCCAAAATGGTATGGCTGAGCATATGAACATGACAATTCAAGAGAGAGTTTATAGTATGCTTAGCTAGGTAGGCTTACCACAATATTTTCGGGTTGAGGTAGTTACTAATGCCATACGTGTGATTAATAGATCCCCATGCACTACTATTGAATATCAGGGTGTAGAGGAGGTATGGTTTAGAAAACCTTCATCATATACTAATTTGCATGTCTTTGGTTGTGAGGCTTTTTTCCATGTTCCCAAGGACAAGTGCAATAAGCTGGATCCTAAGTTAATGAAATGCATCTTTCTTGGTTATGGGGATATAGGTGAGATGGGCTATCGCCTATAGGATCCATAGGTTTGGAAGGTCATCCGTAGCCACGATATTATTTTTCATGAGGAGAAAATGCATAAGTAATTTGAGAAGGTAGTTGAGGTATGTAAGGTGATATTTTAGAAGGAGCCATCAACTCCCATATAGCCAAGTAGACTGCCCATAGAGTTGATGGTCCATTGATCCATAACCATGATATTAGGCAAGATGTACATGCTCCACAATCTATTGTGAGATGCTCTACTAGAGATAGATGTCCTTTTGAGCAGTTTACACCCTCCATGGACTATGTTATAGTGATAGATTTTGGTGAGTCTCATATCTATGACGAGGGCATGTGCAAAGGTGATAAATACTCTTGAAAGAGGGCCATCCAGTTAGTGTATTACTCATTGTAGAAAAATTATATGTGGGATTTGGTTCCTTTGTCTAATGGAAAGTGAACTTTGTCATGCAAGTGGGTGTACAAGTTGAAGAGTACTCCCAAATGTCCCAAGCTAATATATAAGGCTAGATTGGTTGTTAAGGGTTTTAAGTAGGAGCATGGTATTGCCTTCGATAAAGTCTTCTCTTCTATAGTTAAGATGACTATCCTACACTTGGTATTGGATTTGGTTGCTTAGTTAGATTTGGACCTTTATCAAATGGATGTAAAAATAACTTTCTTATATGTGGACTTGCATGATGAGATTTATATGTAGCAACCTAAGGGCTTTAATGAAAAAGGAAAGGAACACCTAGTGTGCAAGTTGAGAAAGAGTCTTTATGGCCTTAAGCAGGTACATAGAAATGGTACCACAAGTTTGATGCTTTCATGCATTCACAATAATATACCCATAGTAATATGGATCTGTGTCACAAAGAAGGCCCGTGATAGCAACCTCATGATTCTAGTACTCTATGTGAATATTGATAAGTTGGATGCCTTGAAAAGTCAACTCAAGAAGAGATTTGAGATGAAGGACATGGGACGATAGGCCTCACATATTCTTCAAATGTGTATCATGCATGGTCACTCTAAGGGGCTTCTTTATCTATCACAGAAGGAGTACATTCAGAAGGTTCTTGAGCATTTTCATATGCAGGATGGTTAGCCTATTCGTTGCCTTTTACCTTCTCATGTGGAGGTTAGTCAAGCTAATTGTTTATAGTCTAATGAGTAGAAGGCCAAGATGGCCAAGATTCCTTACACAGTTGCGATGGGAAGTTTGATGTATATCATGATAGCCACTCATCTTGACATAGCATTCATAATGGGAGTTGTGGCATGCTACATGGTTGCACTAAGCATGTGGCATTGGGATGTCATGAAGGGTATCATGAGTTACCTTAAGGAAATTGCAAATATATGCATATATTATAGTAACTAATATACATGACTCATGGAATATACTGACTTTGATTATGTAGGACATGCAAATAGTAGGAAGTCCACCTCTAGATATGTTTTTACCTTTGATAGAGGTGCTATTTCTTGGATATTCAAGGTGCAGAGTATGTTGTAGCCACTGAGGCTTAAAAGAAGGCTCTCTGGTTAGGCCGTCTAGTGGGCAGACCTTATTATTAGTGATGTGGTCTCTACATTGCATTTAGATTCTATGAGTGCTATATTTCTATTGGTCAAGAATTTGGTTTTCCATGTGAAGACAAAGCACATTGTGGTGCATTAATTATGAAAGAGGTCATTGAGGACAACCCAATTGATATTGTCAAGATCTCAACTAGCCAAAATTTGACAGATTTGCTCACTAAAAGTCTTTTAGCAAAATATTTTGCCTTCCTTAGGAAGATTATGGACATAGGATGAGATGACGTCTTTCCTCATCCTATTGTACTCTATGTACATTTGTACTTTGTCATTTTTTCCTTGTTCTAACTAAAGACACACTCACTTTTAAGTGGAAAGTTGTTGGGGTTAAAGGTGTTTGTGTCTACACAGCTCGTGTATTCACTGAAGGGAGTGAGCTCAAAGTGGGTACATATAAGAAGGCAGAAGCAAGAGCTATGGTGGAAGAGAGAGAGAGAGAGAGAGAGAGAGAGAGAGAGAGAGAGAGGAAATCCAATAGTCATAATGTGTGATTGACCTTTTCTTTATTCAAATATTACTGAAAGAATAAAGGATGAAGTGATAGTGATGGGTGCCCACCACCTACAGTGTACAGGTATATAGGTAATGTTAGTGTAGTGATGCATGGGTGGCTAGGTAAAGGTGTCTTTAGCCCTAACAATCTCCCACTTAAAGGTGAATGTGCCCATAGTGAGGAGAGAGCAAGAAAA
The DNA here is from genome assembly GCF_053477565.2 of Lygodium microphyllum. NCBI lineage: Eukaryota > Viridiplantae > Streptophyta > Polypodiopsida > Schizaeales > Lygodiaceae > Lygodium > Lygodium microphyllum. The sequence goes on from NC_141156.1 coordinate 44,096,510, forward strand.
AGTGACAAAGTAAAAGTGTACATAAGTATAACTAGATGAGGAAAGATGTTATCTCATCCAATACACATTAACTTCCTAAGAAAGACAAAATGCTCCATTGAGAGACTTTTTGTGAGTAAATCTGCAAGGTTTTGGTCAATTAAGATCTTGACAATGTTAATAGACTTATCCTTAATGACCGCTTTGATGAAGTGGTAATGCACCTCAATGTGTTTTATCTTTGCATGGAAGACCAGATTCTTGGCTAACTAGATACCACTCATAGAATCGGATGCAGTGTTGGGACCACATTAATAATACCAAGGGTCGACCTAACATATACTTCTCCTTTGAACAAAAGAAGTCCATTTTGCCACTTGAAGTTAGGAAATTTAGATTCACTGTCTTGTTGTAATTTCTTCATGATGTTGGCTACTTGCTCATCTAACAAATATTCTTCATGTATGTCTTAGATCCAATCCTTGTAGAGAGTAGAAATGGAACATGCCCACATCCTAGATAATGCATCAGTCAATACATTATCCTTGCTTGCCATATAAAAGATATCAAATCTATATCCCTATAATATAGCTAACCACCTTCTTTGCTTAGGAGATAGATTAGGTTGTGAAAGGAAATACTTCAGCACTAAGTGACCACTTTTGACTTTAAAATGGTTGCCATAAATGTAGTAATGCCACTTCTTAATGGCATGGAGTATGGCTAGCATTTCGTGCTCATAGACATGGAGTTCTCTTTCTTTGTCATCCAATTTTCTACTCTCATAGGCAATAACACCATGTTCTTGGCAAAAAACAACCCCAATACCACAACCTCTAGCATTAGCATAGATGATAAATTCTTTAGAAAAGTTTGGGCACACTAAAATAGGTGTTGAAATAAGGAGACTTTGAAGCTCATCAAATCTCTTCATGGCCATATGATCCCAAAAGAAAGCATCTTTCTTTAATCTATCAATGAGAGGAGCTACTATATGGGCATAATTCTTGACGAATCTCTAATAGAAAGAGGATAGTCCTAGAAACCCTCTCAATGAAGTAGAATTTTGCGGTATGGGCCAATCTTTAATGCATTCTACCTTCTTTGGATCCATCCTAATCCCTTTCTCACCCACAATGTGGCCCACATATTCTACCTCATTGGCTATAAGAGTACACTTGCTTTCTTTTGCAAAAAGTTTATGTCCTCTTAATGTAAGGACTACATAAACATGTTGCAAATGATCCTCTCTATTCTTGCTATATATGAGAATATCATCAAAGAATACCAAGATAAATCTATCCAAGAATGGCTGTAGAGCCTTATTCATAAGTACTTTGAAAGTAGTAGGTGCATTGAAAAGCCCAAATGGCACAACCAAAAAGTGACAGAGAACCCTTTCAGTTCTAAAAGTTATCTTGTACTCTTGATTTGGTGGTAGTTTGACTGACCTCAAGTCAATCTTGATAAACACTTTTGCATCATTGAGTTCATCCAACAAATCATCAATGTAAGGGATTGGGTACTTGTTCTTAAAAGTGCTCTTGTTGAGGTCCCTATAATCATTGTACATCCTGTAGGATCCATCTTTTTTCTTAACAAGTAGTACAGTAGAAGCAAAAAGTGACTAACTAGGCCGAATAAACCCCATTTTTAGTAAGCCTTTAACCTATTTCTCCACTTTTTCTCTCTCGTACTTTGACAACTTGTAAGGGGGTTTGTTGGATAGATTTAGTGTTAGGTATTAAATCGATAGGATGGTCCACTTCTCTTTGAGGTGTAATGATGTAGGAAGCTGAAGTAAGTTTTTAAACTCTGATTTTCATCCACTTTTGAGAGGAAAAGTGTGAAAATACAAGACATTGCATTTTCACACTTGTTTTCTCTATATGCCCAATCATAGCCAATGATGACGCTTATAGGACTCATATTTAGGACAATCAGATCCGTCATAGTGGTGCAAGACTGTGACATGTCAATGGGTGTCTGTATGCATATCTCCTTGCTTAACTCTTGAGCTCCATTTGCCACTTGTACCTTCAATGGTGTTCATTTCTTGAGGTAATAACTTCAACTCAACTAATAATTTGGCATTAACAAAGCTATGTGTGCTGCCCGTATCAATAAGAATATGAGAAACCTTAGAATTATTAATGCCTTTGAGCCAAAGTGTATTCTCTCCTTTACAACCCGTCCAAGCATCTTAGGATACAGAACATAGCATGGGTGAGCATGCAAGAATTGAAGAACTAGTCAACTATAATCCACCTAGATCAAATGGACCACTTGGACTAAATGGAAACCTATGGACCGGCTCTAAATCCTCTTGTATCAAAACTGATCATCATGGTCATGCACCTCATCACAAGTAAAAGTTTCCTCATCTTGCATTTGACCTTCTTCTTGGGATCATCTTCATCTAAATCTTCTATGATCACCATATTAAACTTTTTACTGTTGGCTTTGCACTTTTGTCTATGATCAGGTGACCATTTTCTCCACATTTGAAACATAGTCCTTTTAGCTTGTCATTAGAGAAGGGCTTATTGCTGATGGTATTGGGGGTTCCTATTTAACTCCACATTCAACTTTCTTGAAGTCCTCTTTTGGATTAACATTATACCTAAAGTTGTTCCCTTGCTTGGAAATATATGCTATAGGGTATGTAGAAATTTTACTAAAAGTGTTTAAAGTCCTATTCTCATGTCTATAAGCTTCTCTTTGTGAGTTGGATTGCTATCCATAAACTACTATCCAAACCTGGTTGGATGATTTGAGTGATAAGTGGCTTCTATCTTGGGTTGAAATGGGCTCACTTCTCTTCTATATTTCTGGCTATAGCATTCAACGTATTATATGGTTGTACGTACATTCACAAGCTTTGATGCCCCACCTTTGCTGTTGAAAGGTTTGGATCTAATCTAAAAATGTACTTGTTCAACTTTGTTGAATTAGAAATATCCTCAACATATATATAAAGGTTTAGGAACTAGTTGGAATACTCCCTAACCATAGAACCTCGTTGTCTAAGATCCTACCATTTTCTTTCCAACCTTCCTTTTTCCATTGGAGATACAAAAACTTGTGTCATTGGCTGATTTAAAGTCCTCCCATGTATGAAAGACTTGGCCAATTTTTGTAATGTATCTCCACCATGTATGAGTGTATCCCTCTAAATGTAAAGCTACATAGCAAATCTTTGCCTCATCATGCTGTGGATAGAGAGGGTAAAATACATTTTCAATTTATTAATCCATTATTCAAGCTCTATTGGTGAAGGATTGTCCCCTTTGAATTGTGGTATGATTATTTTCTCTTTGCACTCTCTATCATAGTGGTAATGATTACCGTTGTTGTTGGGTGAACCACTTGATCGCTACCTTGGAGAGAAATTATCCAATATTAGCTGTCCATGGTTGTTGTTAAAGGATTGTTGTCCATTCTTCTTATTGCCATAAGAGTATTGACCAAGTGAATTAGTATCACATGGCTGATGACTATGAGGGGGTCGAATAGGTGGAATCATTTCCTCAAGATTGTCATCATGTTGAACTCTATTCCTACTTCTTGAACCTTCATGAAAGTATTGGCCTTATCTATTCCTTGCATTAGGCATTTGTGAGTTTTGTGGATAAAATTGCTTATAAAAAGAGTCACTCCCATGAACTTTTTCTTCTTTTTTAGCATGTTGAGCTATTTTAGGCTATCCATGATCCTTTGAAGATTCAAAGTTTGGTCTTTCCCAATTCCAAGAGTTAGAAGGAGGTTGAAGTGTTTCTTTAACTCTTGATGGACCACCTTGCTCATAGGTTGAGCGTATAAACTGATGGGCTGCCCTTGACTTCACATTGTTATGTGGAATTGATGCCCCATTATCATTAAAAGATGGAGTGCTTTGCTACTTATTACCCAAGTTGCTAAGAATGGAGATCATCTGATCAGACTTAGTGTCTAACATATTGATTATGCTATCCAAACTTAGTGTCCAACATATTACCCAAGTTGCTAAAAATGGAGATCATTTGATTAGACTTAGTGTCCAACTTAGTGTCCAACATATTGATTATGCTATCAAAACTTAGTGTCCAACATATTACCCAAGTTGCTAAGAATGGAGATCATTTGATCAAACTTAGTGTCCAACATATTGATTATGCTATCCAAACTTCTCAAAGTGATTGATCATTTGTCCAAACTTGTTATTAATTGTTTGGTCTAATTGATTGATATCCTCTTTCATGTATTCAATCTTATGAGAAAGTTGTTGGAATTTTTTTGAGTCATGTGATCCATTTACTTTAGACATATATACCTCATCAATTGGGTCTCTTGGTCATTGTGATTCGTCATATACATTGCCATCATTACCACCCTTTTATCCATGATTTGTAGCTCTAATGGATGAGTTTATCTCTGCTTGATACTTAGCTAAGTCTTCATTTATGCTCTCTAACATTTGCTCTTTCTTCTTATTCCTGGCCATTGAAATGGGTGTAGTAAGAGAAGTCTATCTATCAATAAATAGGCTATAACAAGAGTTATATCCCTTCAATCCTTATGTTTATGGGCTCAAAATGAAGCTTAGTATGCATAGATAAGGCATATTATCTAAAATTTCAAGTTGCAATTGAGTAAGAAGCAATCCCAGGCTAAAATAATGCACCTTGCCTAGCTATCCACCAAGAGCTATTTTTAGTGACCACCTATTAGAAAAATGGGCATAAATTTTGCTCCACAACTTCAATTGCCAAATGTCTTGTTTAGAATCAAGGCTTGCTTTGTCTTCTATGCAATAAGTACAAGTGCTCTATGTCAAAATAAAAATATCTAATTCTAAATTTCACTTTTTTGTGACTATCCAGATTGTGAATTTCCTTTTTCTATGAATATCCGGGTTGTGACATCATGCTATTTGACCTTGTAATTGCCCTGTTTATCATTTTTCAAATGAAGTGAAGAATGAGATGGTGTACTTAATGGATGAGGATCTTGATAGGGATGAAATATCTCAACAAGATTTGAGCTACGAAGCCTGGGACAGGCTAAGAGAGAAGAGAGAAACTCTTGATTAGCAAAAAGCAATCCATTTTAGGCTTTTTCTAAACTCTATTAACCTCGATTAGACTTGAACCTTCAAAATGGGCCTTCTCTTGTCCACAAGCTGCCAAAATATCTAGGATCCCAACATTTCTTCTTCAAATATTCTCCAAGAGCTCCAAAAATGGTAAAGGCTAACTACAAGAAATCACAACTAGTCATAGTTTGAATTGTACCAAGTCCTGTAACCAAATCTTAAACTCTAATTACCCTAGATGGTGTTGATAATTAGATCTAGGATTGAAAACCACCTTGCCAATAATCAATTTAAGGCTTTGATACCATTGAAATGAACTTAACCTAAACCGAATTAAAATAACAAGAAATTCAAGAAACAACAATTAAATCAAATGGCCATAGCCATGCCATAGATGAAAATGTATTAAATCTACATCACAATAAAGCCATAGCTAAATGATATCAAAGGTATAATGAGAATCATGGATGAGAGTCTGCCGCAAGAAGTCCATCTCTTGTTATGGTAGACATTGAGTATTCACCCTCGATGTTGGTGGGGAAGGCAAGAATCCTCAATATCCAAGAAATGGAGAATGTTTACAAATGTGCTAAAAAGATCCTTACAATGGCACACCCTTGCCCTTTTATACTCTAGCCCCAATTAAGGTATTTTTCCCTAAGCTAAAGGGTACAAAAATTGTTTTATTACGAACTCAAATCTGTCCAACTGTCCCTGTACAATGGTCATGAGTATAAAGAGAAGATCAACATTACCAACTTCAAGGGAGATTATTCTTTACCGATGGAGTGGGAAGAATGGATCAACAAGCTTGAAATATACTTTACTCTTTATCCAAGGAGAGATGAAGCCATCATTTATTACGCAACCCTTCATCTTGAAGGTTATGCCCACACTTGGTGGAGGTATACACAAAATATTGGGGAAGATTCTAGTACATGAGATGAATTCAAACAAGTAATATTTGATGTATTTGTCTCTCTAATGGAGAAGGAAAAGCTGCAAAGGAAATGGTATGACTTGAAGCAAAGGGATATTAGTGAGGGATTACTCCAATAATATGTTTTTGAATTCGTCCATCTATGTAGAAGGCATTATAGATATAGTTGAATAGATAATCTATGAGCTAGATTTACATCTCTCTTCAAAGGTGAATGCAATACAACCTAAGAATATTCATGAGACAATTCAACTTGCTGAACAATACAACCAAAAGTACCATAGAGACATGTTATCATTTCAACCTAAAAATAGAAAAAAATAATTTTGAATCAATCTTTTAGGTTGGGAAAACAAATTAGCCACCAACAAAGGGAGCCATTTAGACAAGAGAGAAAGTTTCAAAGTTCTTACAAGAAGGTTCCGACTTTTCCTATGATTTATGGCACAAAACATGGAATGAATTCAAGGCCTAATGTTGATTTTAAACCAGACTCTAAAGGATAGATTTTGGAGGAAAACCTACTGTAACAAATAATTCTCAAGAAAAGAATGTATCTAATGAAAAATTGAAGGAGATATATATTAAAGGTTTGTGCTTTAAGTGTGGAGAGAAATGGACCCTTGATCATAAGTCAAAGTGCAAGTCAAAGGGAGCAAAAATCAGTATAATCATAGAAGAGGGATTTGATGAGGAAATGAATGAGAGTGAACTCTTTCAAGTTTCAACTTTTTTACATATAGTAGAGGAGCAACATAAATATAAAGAAGCTGGAATAAAGAGTTCTATGATCTGATAGACATGTTTCCTTTTGATTTAAGTGGTCCTTCTATGATTTGTTTTATATCTCATGATGCATGGACATGTAGTAGAGGTGAAAATACTCTTTATCTCAAAGGGCTTATTAATGGCAAGGTTGCCTATATTCTTGTAGACATGGGCATCACATATAGTTTTGTGAATACTAAATATTTGGAAGAACTGAAGCTATTACCTAAGGATATGGAGGCACCATTAAGGGTGTAGGTTGCTAATGGGGCTTTCGAAGCCAACCATAAAGTGTGCCCCATGCACTCCTTTTGAGATTTCACTATCATGCATTATACAAGTTTATTTAATAGCCTTGGAAATGAGACCCATTGACATAGTTCTTGGATGTGATTGGCTCAAAACATTGGGCAAATTTCACCATGGCTTTGAATGCCATGCAATTGGAATTTCTTGGAATGGAAAGTTGATTACCTTATATGGAGTTGATCACAAGCATATGGAGCTCATTTCCATGAAGAAATCAAAGAGAGAAATAAATGCTAAGTCTTTAGTATTGACCATTCTTCTTTCTAAAGACAATGAAAATTAGCCTACACCTACTTAAAAGAAGAAGAATTCAACATTGAGTAAATTGTTGGAGGAACATAAAGACATATTTCGGCCCCCATCTTCATTACCATCTAAGAGAGAGGTTGATCACCCAATTAACTTGGTTTCTAATACTAAGCCGATAAATAAACCTCCTTAAAAATTGTCAAAGTTTGAGTGTGAAGAAGTGGAAAGATAGGTTAAAGAATTTTTGCAAATGGGTTTGATACAACCTAGTCAGTCACCTTTTGCCTCTCTAGTTCCTTTACTGAAGATGAAAGATGGGATATTTTGCATGTACATTGATTACAGATAGCTAAATAAGTCTTATATTAAAAATAAGTATCCTATTTCTATCTTAATGATCTTTTAGATGAACTCAAGGATGTCGAGGCCTTTATGAAGATCGATCTATGTTTGATCTATGTTCAAGAAACCATCAAATTCACATGAAAGAGGGGGATGAGTACAAGATTGCTGTTAACCCCAACACGAAGAAAGCAAAAGGAAGTGGAAAAGGCGCAGGGCAAAGGCGGAAAAAAGGAAGCCCGACTGAAGAAAGAAAAGGAGGAAAAGCCAAAAGCGCAAGGGCAACCTTAAAAGTCCAAGGCAAAGGCAAAAGGGGAAATGCGCATTTTAAAATAAAAAGGCGCACCCTGAAATCTTGTAAAAGAGCGCCGGGCTCTCACCCGTGCAATTTGTAAATGTAGACGGGCGGTGGAAAGGAATCTAGGAAGATAGAAGGACAATGGGAAAAAGGGCCTAGGCTATGGCCGGCCATGTAAAAAGGGAAAAAGGGGATGACCGCCCAAAAGGGATTTAGGGTTTTGTATATAAAGTTGAAAAGTGAATGAGAAGCTCATTCTTGTGTGTGGCCAAAAGTAGCTCTCCTCTTCTTCTTCTTCTTCTTGTTCTTGCTTGCTTGAGCTTGTGCTTGAGAGAGGGAGTGTGAGAGTGTGAGGGAGTGAGTGTGTGAGGGTGAGGGACCGAGGAGGAGAAGCTCTCCATCGTCTCCTCTCTTCTTCTCTTCTCTTCTCTTCTCTTGTCTTGCTCGCGGCAATGGAGCTTGGAGCGTGGAGCTTGAGGATGGAGCTTGCTTGAAGCTTGCACTTGGATCGCGGAGCTACCGGAGTGCGCGGGAGAGGAGGTAACTCGAACGGCATCAAGGTAAGCTCACTACACCCGTATATATGGATGGCGCGTCGGCTATGTGAGAGGTAGCCATTAGTGCTCGGCTTGGAACGCTTGAAACAATAAGCGGTCCGAGGGTCTTGGCGGTTGAGTGAAAGCTCCCACATTTTGGTTCCGTTGCCGGGACCAACGGATTCAAGCCTTGAGCGCTTGCGCGCTTCGAATCGAGCATCAAAGTAAGGGGTTTCCCCCGAACCGGTGCTTGAGGTAGATAGGTAGGAAGCGAGGGGGTTGAAGATGGTATTCGATCTCCTTGGCAAGTAGGTTTTTACTTTCTGTGATTTATGTTGTGGAATGAAGTAGTGTAGGAATTTACTTTGTGATTGGATGCATTAGGGTAGGAAAAAACAAAGAAAAAAAGAATAAAAACAAGCATCAGGGTTTCTGCCGTCATAACAGGGCATAAGGGTTTGATTCATTGCTGATTTGCATTTTGGAGTTTATTGGCTATCCCAGGTATATAGATCTCTTCCCCATCACTCCAGCATCATTCCTATGGAATCTTGTAGCCTACAATAAGCAATACCTTAAGATTTTGGACAAATTTGTGCTCGAAAGTGCGTTCGGGCCGGCGGAATCGGACACCCGATTCAGTGTCCGATTCCCAGAATCGGACACTCGGACTCGGACCACTCGGACCAGCCCGTCCGATTTTAGAAATCGGACCATCCTGTCCGATCGGACCACTCGGACCACGAGAATCGGACCAGTCAGAATCGGACCAGGCCGTCCGATTCCCAGAATCGGACCACTTGAAAATCGGACCACTTTTTGATTCGACTCCTAGAATCGGATGTGACCAAAATCGGATCACTGGTCCGATCGGACCAACCCAAAATCGGACGTCCGATTCCGATAATCGGACTCCCAAAAATCGGACATCTTAGAATCGGACCAGAAAACTGTCAAAATCGGACAGGTATTGAGAATACAAATTTTAACGCGTCTAAACCTCGCGATTGACCCCAAAGGCTACGTAGAGCTAAAGGCACATCACAGATCCATCACTGGGCTAAATTTTAAGAGCACGTAGTTCAAAATTTGGCTATAAACGGTCCTCCAAATTGCATATGGCATCTACCGTAACGGCCCTGCGGGCCGGGGGGGACTGCCCCCCCCGGACCCCCGCAGAGGGGGCGCCCCCTCCGCACCTCCCCCGAGTAGGTTGGAGAGAAAACACGCGCCGTGACAGGACCTCGAAATTGGACCCTAGCATAGCAATGGCTCTACATGAGCATGGAGTCCCACTTGCAATAGAGCAACCAAAAGCCCGTACCCGAATAGAGACAAACAGAGACCCTAGAACAGCAATGGGCCAATCTAGCCATCAAGGGCAAAAAGGCCACATCACGAGAACAGAAAGACATTGTGTTCAAACCGTGTCTAGTCAGAGCAAAATGCAACTTCAGCAAGCTACAAATGCGAAGATGACTAGACATGACACTCTTAACGAGAGATGTACCTTGAATAGCACTGCAGTGACGACCCAAGACAGCGGTGGAGAATCCACATCTGGTCGTGCAGTTGAGAACTCAAGGGCATCGGTCAGAAGGCTTAAATTTACAAGCCAAGACCCGAAAGATGAAGACATGGTACCACCTGCTTATCTTAGGGTCAAACTCACCGCAGAAAGAGAGCATAGTGTTGATGCTCTCATTGATGAAGGAGCAGATTTCAATATCTTGACTTACGAAGCATGGACTCTACTAGGTCAACCAGAGCTGACACCGACTAGTGCAACTCTTAGCCCTTATGGGGGACACCCACAAGCACTCATAGGGAAGTGCAAAATCCTTGCAACAATTGAAACAGAAAGCTTGCCTATCCTATTTCATGTTCCTCCAAATAGTGCTAGCTGCGGGAAAGAAACCCTCCTAGGTAGACCCTTCAAAAGGGCGACCGAATGTGAGGCTGACTATGTAGCACAGAGGATACACCTGACACTACCGGGTGTGAGGATAGTCACCACCTTTAGTAAGGGTGACCTCATCGAACCTCAAGGGAAAGGCAAGGAAGGTGCTGACGTAACAGTCAAGCCTACTAACGAGGGCAAGGACTTGTTGGAGGAGTTGATACAAGCATAGGTCAAACAACGAGGACCAGTGATTGAGTGAGGCCATGCTTGAAACAAAAAGGTCAAGAGACAATGTCAAGGATGGGCTTTGGACTTACAAATATCGTAGAAGACCCCAAAAGAAGCCCAAGCCTTATAGACGCAGGCATCGATGGAGGGTCAGCACAACACTGCGATGGATACCCAAAGCGTTGCTTCGGGCTCAAGGATATTATGCAGGCAACCGATGGATTTGGGTGCCAAAACCCCTTGCTAAACCTCCTTGGTCGACTGAAGGCCAGAGTGCATCAAGAGCAAAAAAGCGTAGGAGGAGATCTAAGCGAAAAATCAGGTCTCGAGTCAACAACAGTGGAGTGACCGAGCCCCTCATGGCCGAAATCAAGAAGCCAAACGGGACCAATCGGAGGGTAGATCCTCGGCCTAGCGTGCTTGACAAGCAGATGCCAGATGTAATCGTTGAAGATACGCAGAAGCCGCTAGTGCCCAGGGAGCTTTTGATTCCCCAAGAGGATAGCAAGCATCATAGGCACAACATTGCTCATGGCAAGGTTAAATGCTCAACAAAGCAAATAGCAAAATCATCTAATAGCCATGAGCAAATCTCCAAGCCAGTGTCAAAGCCACTTAGGAGTCGGAAGTCTCCTACACCCACTTCCCCTACACGGACACAGGAAGCACAACACTCGTTAGATGCGGCTATTCAATCCCAATCTCAACCTACATCAAGGCTTCCAAATATCCAAGAGGCAGGACACGACACCGTCTGTGGCTCTCGGCCCAAGGGTGTGCCTATGCAACCTAAGGTGGCTAGCTCAACTGATACTATTCGGCCTACACAAGGGAATGCTCTAAGAGCAACGACCACTTCTAATGGCCCTAAGGACTTGACACCGCAACCCAGCAAGGGTAGCCAGCCCGCTAAACCAGCTGCCCCGACTTCCAATCAGGGATCACACCAGTCACAGCCCTTGGCCGTGACAATGCCCCTTGTGGAATATGTCCTTAGAAGTTCACCTATGGAAGAAGTGTCGCAACCAACTTCCTCGAAAACTCCAGCACTTTCGGAGGGCCTAAAGCCTAGGCGGGAGGAGTTAAACTCAAGGGAGTTGGCTGAAGAGCTAGACTCCTGGAAAAGGGAGGCAGTTGTGCCCTCACAGCTTGGTAAGGCTATTCAGCAGGCCACGACTATGTCCCACAAGGACACACTAGAGAGAGAGAATGCTGAGGCCCAACCAAGCACGTCAACGGGTGGCCTAGTCCAGAATCCTGAATCGACGAGAGATGCACCTTCATTGACCAAGAAAAAGAGGAGAAAGCAGAGAAAACAACAACAGTTGCAGGTGGTTGTGGACCCCAAGTACATTGAGACGAAGAGCGCCGAAGAGCTGATGAATAAAGCCTCAAGTCCATCCACCAATGAACTCATTGATGCCTCTCTTAATAGCGGTGAAACCCCAGACACATCCGTGTGTTCTGAGAAACCAAAGCAACCGTTGCCATCAACAGTTGCTTGCAACACTCTATCCACTGACAATAGAACTCACATTGATCAATCAAGAGTGGATACAACGCTGTCACAACAGGGTGACAAGGTCATACCAGTCACACCCGAGAAGAACCATGACAAAATAGCAGCAAAACCTCAGGAGCAACGTGAGAACCCCACGAGCATGAGAAATCCTAGCATTGACCAATCTTGCTCATCCAGGCTTGAGCCCCCAGCCATGCTAAAGCCTAAGGAAACTCTTAGAACTTTGCATGAGATAGCAACCGAGCAAGCCCTCATTGAACATAGAAGTCTCACAGAATGCTTAACTGAGTTGGAGGCTAAGCTCAAAGTGGTCACGCGAGTCTACGTCCTTGCGGACATGGGCACAATCCCCAAAGAGCAGCTTGGAGATTACTTGACCTTTCCTCTAATATGGGAAGAACAAGAACATCTTGACGGGCCCTACGACAGGTTCCTGCATGAACGCATGCGACTCATCCCTGACGAGGAGGCTGACGAACTGCGCTTATCCGTCACGTTCAATGAAGTGCTCTGTCGACCGAATCTCGTAGACATAGAGCTACTAAAGCGACTGTTAGCAGGCCAGAGTCAATTTGAGCGGCGTTGGTGCGAAAGCCGCGTCGTAATGGCCGAACTAGGGGCTCAGATCATGACGGTCTCAGAAGAGTGGTTGGCCAAATGGCGGTCTCAAAGAGACCCAACCTACGTTGCACCAACTTCCCTTCGAGTGCTCACTGACATTCGGGGTATGGACTTAGCTAGAACTAGCCAAGAGAACGCTCTGTCTGATAAGGTTCTCACTGAGGAGGAGTTACATATTGCCAGTAGACTCGGACAAGGTTCCATGCTACTCGATGTGGCAAAATATCTATCGGTATTGAGTAAGCTGCCATGAATACTAGATGCGTGTGCCACACTCCAGTACAATCCTGAGTTCTACAATTGGTTTCTATCCTCGTGAGGTGACATGGATTCGTATATGTATAAATGTATATATAAACAATGATTTTTGTGTTACCCTGTATAGATACTATCAACACACACAAGCAATGATAGTCAAGCGCAGGGAGAAGAGTTGGTTCTAACAGGCTAACCTCCTCAAGTACTCTTCTCATCACACATTTAAAAGCCATGTGACCACTCCCACCTCCAAGTGAAGGGCATGCAACTGCAACCCATATTGCCACCATAGGAGGCCTTGACCAACAACTCTGATGGTGTAGACAGGGTGTAGTCCCTTTCTATACACCTTCTTCCCTTTTTGGTCTATCCTTCCGAGGATGTGCCCTATCCCACTCCATGACAACCAGTCCACACAACTTAGCATAAGCCAATATTGGCTAATGGCTGGAGGCAAAACAAACATCATCATGGGGGCCATCCCGTTATGACAAAACACTGCATGCCTCACCCCTCCCCTTCTTGTCACATGCGCTTGATAAACCACACTAAAATCCCCTCCATGCAAACAGTTGTATCCTATGTCCAGGTCTGACCCTGGGATTGCATCTTGCAGGCTTCCCTTTGTGGCGGAACGCATGGAGAATCATGGAGAGCTAGCATGCAAAGACGCTCTTCGCAAAAGACGGGAGCATGTGGCACGCGCCCCTCCACCGGAGCACTATGTGCCCACTCTTAAAAGGTATGCCAAGAAACGCGGCCCCAAGCGACACCGCCCCGGACGAAGGCCGAAGAATTTGCAGGCCAGGGGAGCGGACGCTCAGGGAGGCACACAAAAGGTGGCAATGCCAGTTGTACAGACCCCCAACGCATGCTCAGGTACCAGGTGCTCACGAAGTGACAAGGCGGCCAGGGATAGGGCAGAATTTAATGAATTGTTTAAAGACATTCTGGAAACGGTAGCGGCCCGAGACTACACCATTTATGTCCCGGTCGAAATGTTCCCTGCCCAGCCTCACAGGAGCCCTGCACTAGCACCGCCCCGGTCACCTAGCCAACCGGACTCACCCCGCCTGGTACCTATCGACTAAGCCCCTATGATGTACAAGTAACTTGGCAAGTCATCATGCCAGAACTTTTTGTTTTTGATGAGTAAAGGGGCAAGATCCCCACTTGTACACACTTCCTTCACCTACCGTTAATGTATGCGACCTTAACAAGTAATGGGATAGGCATCATAGCATTCAGAAAAATTATGTCTTGACATGATTGCATTGATCCGATGTACTTAACGCAAGCGAGCATATACTCTCACAAAGTGACAAGTGGATGCAGAATGACACAGGTCAAGGGCTAGAAGTGTTTAATATCCAAGTCACCACAAGACCACCAACCCCACAAAGAACCATTATGGAGGAAGTGACAGGATACCAAAAAACAAAAGCCATGACGGAAACGCCACTGGATGGGAACCCAAGGACACCTTTGCAGAAAAAGCACATATTGCAATTGAGCATGGCCAAGGCATAATCATCGATTACCTCCTCCTAGACGGCCAACTCTATCTTCAGGCAGGAGCCACACTCTCAACAAGGGCGAACGTCTCTTCATCATCCAAGATTCAATTCGCAAGATGCTCTACCCTTGTCCATGCACAACTCACTCCAAGTGCTACCTCAATTGTTCGATGTCTCACATGTTACAAAGAGGTTTGTAAAATCTCAAGTGTATCTCTTCATCTCAATAACAGTTCCTCTAGCATCAAGGCTGGTGACACAATCATCTTTGTAATATCCATTCTTCATAGCCTTTGGATCCCAACATTTCTCAAATCCAAATGAAAGGCTAACAGCCTCAATGTATGGCATTGATTGAATTCATTTTTCCCACCCAAAAAAAAAAGAGGGAAAAAGGAAGAGAGAAAAAAAAAAAAAGAGAAAGAAGAAGAAAGAAAGAAAGAAAGAAAAAGAAAAAAAAAGAAAAAGAAAAAGAAAAGAAAAAAAGCACACACAATCACAGCACCGCACCTAGGGGTCCTCAAATTAGATACGTCCAGTGACCTTGGTTGGCTGGCTCCGTCCCTAATCCCCTAGCCCTTTGTACATCCCCCACAATTGTTCAGGGCACATCAAGGGCAAGACATACCTCGGGAGCTCGCCTCGCCTATGGTTAGACTTGTCACCCTGAACCACTTGCACAATTCTCTCGCACTCATCTCAATGCCATTACAATCAATAGTGGTAAGCAAGGTATGAAAGACACCGGACAAGTACAACATACTTTTCTACGAGTAGCCACTAGCTACCAAAAGCTAAGACATCAAGGAGCTCAATTATGCTACATGGCCTTGACAAGACCATAATGATGTCTCAAGCAATATTCAAGTGTACTTTTCCCATCTTCATCGACAAATTTTTCCATCAACTTAGCCCCTTGCTACACTAACCCATTGCTATACAAGGAACCAGGTCGACAGTCTTCTAACTAAGTATAACCTAAATACTCACGAGCACTCACATACTAATTGCACCAATGCATATACATGGTTTGGGTCCTCAAGTGCAGGACAATACTCCAAGATTACTTAGAGTTCGACCTGTCTCCCAAACTAATCAAAATCTATCTTGTGCACGATAAGAAGACTAGCACTACCCCTTAGGAAGAGACCACAGGAGAGGTTTTCAATTGCAGGTGTTGAAGACTCCAACGCAAGTGTCGTTCGCTCTTCATCAACACTCAACTCTGAATGCTTGTCCCTTACCATCCGACAAGCCCGCAAGGAATCGTCATGCACAGAATCCCTAACAAACCAACACTTGTGCTGGCCATCAATGCAATTCCCAACACAGCATAGCCCTACCACCAACTCCAACAACCTTCCACCTGCCACCTTGGCCACCAACAGGCCCCCAGGATGACCTTCTCCCACACCACCACCAACACTCCTCCACGGAAATCATAGGCGTCCTTGTCACCCACGTCTTCGGTGCATGCTACAGCCTGCTACCTACGACGGTGAGTGCCATGGGACTGGCACTCGTCTAGGAGGGGGGTAATGTTAACCCCAACACGAAGAAAGCAAAAGGAAGTGGAAAAGGCGCATGGCAAAGGTGGAAAAAAGGAAGCCCGACTGAAGAAAGAAAAGGAGGAAAAGCCAAAAGCGCAAGGGCAACCTTAAAAGTCCAAGGCAAAGGCAAAAGGGAAAATGCGCATTTTAAAATAAAAAGGCGCACCCTGAAATCTTGTAAAAGAGCACCGGGCTCTCACCCGTGCAATTTGTAAATGTAGACAGGCGGTGGAAAGGAATCTAGGAAGATAGAAGGACAATGGGAAAAAGGGCCTAGGCTATGGCCGGCCATGTAAAAAGGGAAAAAGGGGATGACCACCCAAAAGGGATTTAGGGTTTTGTATATAAAGTTGAAAAGTGAATGAGAAGCTCATTCTTGTGTGTGGCCAAAAGTAGCTCTCCTCTTCTTCTTCTTCTTCTTGTTCTTGCTTGCTTGAGCTTGTGCTTGAGAGAGGGAGTGTGAGAGTGTGAGGGAGTGAGTGTGTGAGGGTGAGGGACCGAGGAGGAGAAGCTCTCCATCGTCTCCTCTCTTCTTCTCTTCTCTTCTCTTTTCTTGTCTTGCTCGCGGCAATGGAGGTTGGAGCATGGAGCTTGAGGATGGAGCTTGCTTGAAGCTTGCACTTGGATCATGGAGCTACCGGAGTGCGCGGGAGAGGAGGTAACTCGAACAGCATCAAGGTAAGCTCACTACACCCGTAGATATGGATGGCGCGTCGGCTATGTGAGAGGTAGCCATTAGTGCTCGGCTTGGAACGCTTGAAACAATAAGCGGTCCGAGGGTCTTGGCGGTTGAGTGAAAGCTCCCACAATTGCATTCAAAACTAAGAGTGAATTGTATCGGTTTTTTGTGATGCCTTTTGGTCTATTCAATGTTCCATCAACTTTTTAAGCTGTCATGAATAAATTTTACATCCATTCTTATTCAAGACAGTTCTTATATTTTTTGATGATATCCTCATATATAGTAAATCTGGGGAAGAGCATTTATAGCATGTCAAGGAGGTGTTTGATACATGGAGGAAGCACAAACTCTTTGCAAAAGAATCCAAGTGTGCTTTTTTGTAAGATGAGGTGGAATATTTGGGCCACATTGTTGGTGAGAGTGGGATTAGAGTGGACCCAAAGAAGGTTCAATGTGTCAAGATTTGGCCTAGCCCTATGACTTCTACATCTTTAAGAGGTTTCCTTGGACTATATTCTTTCTATCAACAATTCATTAATAATTATGCTTAGATTGTAGCTACATTAACTTATAGGCTCAAGAAAGAATCTTTCTTTTAGGATTCCATAGCAGATAAAAGCTTCAATGAGCTAAAGTCTCTGATAGTTTTAGCACCCATTCTAGTGTACTTGGATTTCTCTAAAGA
Source organism: Lygodium microphyllum (assembly GCF_053477565.2). NCBI lineage: Eukaryota > Viridiplantae > Streptophyta > Polypodiopsida > Schizaeales > Lygodiaceae > Lygodium > Lygodium microphyllum. Next base: position 44,113,971 of record NC_141156.1, read on the forward strand.
ATTCACTATATGTGTAGATGCTAGTGGAAGATATATTGTGGCTGTTCTATATCAAGATCATGGAGTAATTTCTTTTGAGAGAAAAAAATTAGATAAAAAGGAACGCCAGCTCCATGTTTATGAGCATGAGCATGAAATGTTAGCCATTTTACATGCAATCAAAAGTGGCATCACTACATCTGTGGTAGTTATTTTAAGGTCAAGAGGGATTAGAGACTTGGATATCTCCTACATGGCGAGAAAAGACAATGTTGTGGGGCTGATGCTTTGTTAAGAATATGGGCATGTTCACTTTCTTCTATTTCTTATTTGTACAAAGAGTGGATTCATGATATACAAAAAGAATACTTGCTTCATAAAAACATAGCCACTATGATGAGAGCATTTTAGTAGCAAGGAAGAGGTGAATGTTATCCAAAATTTACATGGTATAATGGACTATTTTGGTGTAAAGTTTGGGTTTATTTGATGCCTCAAATATCTTCAAGCATTGCATTTTGCAAGAAATGCATTCTTTACCTTTGGTGGTCACCATGGGCTATTTAGGATATTTGACATTATCCATAAGAGTTTTTATTAGAAGAGAATTTGGCATGATATCAAGGATTATGTCATGTAATGTCTAATGTGTCAACAAAATAAAGACTCAATGCTATGTAGAGGATTAATTCAATCATTATTTATTCCTCACAAAAAATGGATTGATATTATCATGGAATTCATCACAGGGTTGCCAAAAATGAAGCATGGTTGGAATAGCATATATATGATCATTGATTGATTAACAAAATCTTCCCATTTTTCCCCTAGTAATAATGGGACTTAGTACTAGAGATGGGGAGCATATAAAGTTGTGGAAGTTACATAGCCATTATTATTTTTTCTCCATTAATCAAATTATCTTATTGAGGATTTTTACTCTTGGACCTCCCACCATTATAAGGGATCAGTACCTTGCACCACCATTGCAAGGGTTGTATGCCTTACTACTTGTTACATTTTTACCTTCCATGGAATCAAATATTATAGCTATGGTTGCTTTGATCATGGCTCATTCATATTTCTTGTTCATTTTATACATTTTCTTCAGTTTGAGTAACTAGCTCTTTTGCAATTGGTAGAGTAAATTGATTCTTAAATATGCTTGGGATCATACTTAGTATTCTATGTATAGTGGTTAGCCCTTGAGCTACTCATACAATGTGAAGTTGGGCTAGGACAGGTAGTGTTTTAGTTGTAATAATTCAGAGACAATAAAAAAAACTTATTGCAATGAGATTTATTCTATATCTAAGAGAAAATCCTATATCTCATCTTGAATAGGGCATTGTCCACTTTGATTTGAATAAAAAATCTCCCAGATCGAAGCTATAGTCTAAGAGATATGGTTATTTTTGTCCATTTAGGTTACTATGGACATGATGCAGACTATTTCAAGACAGTCACAAAGATTGTATTGCAAAATTCTTTGATCAAATTTTGTCACCAAGCTTAATATCTCATCTTGAAGAGGGCCTTATTCCCTTCAAATTGAATAAAAAATCTCCCCAATTGGAGTTTCCCACTAGAAGTCATGCTTGTTTTACTGATGGTGGGTCTTGTGGATTGCACTCAGATGTGGTAGGATAGAAAGGTAAAGGTAAGGCCCATGATGAGGATTAGAGGGAGATTAGAAACTTTAAGGCCTCAATGAACAATGAAACCAACTTTGAATAAGATTATCATGGTGACATGTAAGAGGAGATACTCAATATGGATCCTTATAATAAGCTCAATCACACTCTTTATGAGCATGAGCTCTGTCACATAGAAAGGCACAATGACATGGTTGCTAATAACCATTAGATGCTATCTAAAATTGATCTCATGATTGAGTAGATGGCCCCATCCAACTCTCGGACTTAATAGACCATAAAGCATCTCACCATTCTTGTAGCCCAGTTAGCCACCACCACTTCAGCACAAGAAAAGGCAAACAAATCTAAGCAAAAATCATGATGGCCTCCACCATTGGAGCAGCTTCATGGCCCATAGGGCATTCTTAGAGCTAAGGGTATTCCCCTTACTACCACATATGAGGTTGGCGAGCCCTCTCATGTTAATGTTGAGCTTCTCTTAAGCTCCCCCATCATCCATGCAGCTAACCCTCTTGTAAGACCCCCACCCTCTGTTGGGAAAAGCTCCCCTACTCTACCTAGAAGCCCTAATGGAACTTATATGGCTTAGCCCAATAATGGATAGCATGGAATTATGGTTAGCATGGAAATATTGGGCAACATGGGGTAAATGCACAACATGCTATGTATGGACAACATGGTATGTATAGTAAGGCTTTTATGGGCAGCAAGGTCCCAATGATCTCCATGCAATAAGATTATTCTTACCAAGTACAATAATAGGCAATCACCCTTCCCATCGAACTTGGAAGAATGGACTTCTAAATTGGAGCCATGTTTTTATATTTACCCACGTATTGAGTGATGAGGAGAGAGAGATTAGAGCTCTTTTAGGGACGGTTACTAGTGCATTTAGGGAGTTGATACAGGTGTTTAAAGAATGATCTCGAGAGGACATAAAAAGTCTGGCCGCAAGAACTCTCAATGCAAGTTCTATCCATAAAGTAGAATTAAGGAAATTACAACAGTTATCATGAGTAAAGGTATATTTGTTGTAAACATGATGTTGAGGAGATATATTCCATACATGGATAGTGACATGCCTCTATTTTGGACACTCGAAAATGTCATTTGTACTTGTATAAAAGACCTACAGCCTTCCCTTACTTGGACATTGAGTCTTTTAGTTGCTTGGAAGGCTGTGGGTTCATCTTATTTCAATGAAAAATATCTCTTGTATAATGCAAGTTTGCAAGAAATATGGTCTCTTTGTAAATGCTCTTGGCAGTTTTAGCAGGTTCGCAATTGTAAGCCAAATCATAAAATCTCTCTCTTGTTTTGGAAAGTGAAGCCATGGTCCATGTACTTACATAGAAATCCTATGCTTAAGGTTGCAATTTATTTATACATTTACAAATTTCAATAAAGAAAAAGAAATGTGGGGAGTTGTATGATCTTGAGAGGTATGGGAGGCTATAACCATCTCTTCCTATATCTACTCATGCACGAGCTCTTCTCTGTCTATCTTGGTTGGCACGTATCTTAGAAGAGGAATGATAAAAGAAAAGCCCAATTGATGGTGAGGGTGATGAGAGAGGGTGCCTTCTTGGGGGCCATCAGAATGTGAGAGAGAGAGAGAGAGAGAGAGAGAGAGAGAGAGAGAGAGAGAGAGAGAGAGAGAGAGAGAGAGAGAGAGAGAGAGAGAGAGAGAGAGAGAGAGAGGGAGGGAGGGAGGGAGGGAGGGAGGGAGGGAGGGAGGGAGGACACCATTTTTTGAACATTCGATATTGGAGTGGGAGGAAGTCTAGGAATTGTAGAAAGAAGTCAATTCAATTTAAGTAATCTCTAAAATAATGCCAATTATTGTTCTTCTCCTCTATCGCCATGACCTTCCTCATGCATCAATCTGGAGCCTCAATATATTGGGGCAAATTGAAGCTATAGGCTTTATGAAGAATTTCTTGGCTTCCAAAACGCTTGGCTTCGTGTGCAGTTTGGTGGATAAACTGTCAAGATATCAAATTAGTCTCCTCCCCCTTCATTCGTCTCCATGTTTGACAAGAAGAAGCCATAGTCATCAAGATTTTAATTAAAGCTTAAGCTTTAAGCTCATAAAGACCATTCATATTGCAACAAAGCAATAGGAAAGTTGGAAGTCTTGGAAAAGGTGAGGTAGAAAGGTTGTTGTTGAAGACAATTGGGTGGATGGAATCTCTTAGCTGGTGGACTGCGGGGTGCTTCTAAAGACGTGATTACGACCTGCATATTTCCACGTAAGTGCCCCATTTTCGTTTAACAAAAATAAGTAGTGTGATGTTAAATTTTTCTAGTTTAGAATTTTTATCTAATGTCTTTAAGCTTGGTTTTCCACTCTGAATGGTTGGTATTTATTTATAATTTATTTTATTTTAAATTTTTAAAAAAATAATAAAAATACTTAAAAATAGATCTAAAACTACATATATAAATTTTATAAAATTTGTGGGTGATTATTTATCTAAAATAATATTTTTATGAATTTTATACTTTTGAAACTCTGTTAAATTTTTTTAAATAATTTTAAGAGAATATTAATATGCTTTAAAATTAAAAAATAATTATTTTAAGTGAAAATTATAGTCTTTATTAATTGAAAATATACTTTACATTAATAAAAATTATGATATCTCACGAAGCTAAGAGTACAATTTTTGATGTTTTAGTGAACACTTTTAAAGTTTAGAGAAAGAAAAACAACTTAATGTTATTTTTTAAAGGAATTATTCATATAAAATATGGTATTTCTAACTTTATGCAAACTAAGAGTGTACGCATTACGTTGATTTATGTTATGTGGGTATGAGGGGGACATAAGAGTATTCTTGATTGTTGTTAAGGTTGGTAATCTATTATGATTTATTAAATAATAATAAATAAGAAATAATTACAATCATAAAAATTCTTAAAGAACATCGAAATTTACAGTTTGTTAACATGATGGCATGAAAGAAAGCCTTTGTATCTATGTTGAAATTCTATATTTTATTCATATGAAGATTGCATGGATGCTCGAGAAAGTAAAGAGTGGAGGGCCACTAGAGTAATTTACTAATGAAGGGGGGATGTTGGATTTAGAATGAATTGTGTATGTGCACATGTGAGAGTATGGGAGGAAATTGTTTTTATCTTGTCTGATGTTTAGTTTAAAGGGCGGGACAAGGATGCTATTATCAAGAAAAAATGAACTAAGTATTTGAACATGAAAGGCAACGACAGATTTCATAATATGGAAAGGGGCTGCGTGTTGAAAGTGGGATTAGGATTTATGGGTTTTAAGGAATGTTAGAGTAATTTCTTCCAAATATTTTCATTTTAATCACAAATAAAAAGAATTAATTTATTAAATGGTGAAAAAAGATATAAAAGGAATTTAAATGGAGAATAACTATAGATAAGAAAGATCTATATTTAGAAGCAAACCTCTTTAAATCTCAACAAATTAAAATTCGTGGATAAATCGCCACGAGTATGGCAGGAGAAAATTATGAGGAGCTGCCCCTGAAAGATGGGGGGACACCATAGTTATCTTAGGCTTAGCATTCTAGTGCCCAATCTAGAGATCTACCTGTGAGTGATTATTGAAAAGAGAAACAAAAGAATTGAGTAGATTTGCTCAGTTCTTAGGCATTGAATGATATTAGTTGGACTGGTATGACAAAATAGTATCATGCCATGAGTATGGCAGGAGAAAATTATGAGGAGCTGCCCCTGAAAGATGGGGGGACACCATAGTTATCTTAGGCTTAGCATTCTAGTGCCCAATCTAGAGATCTACCTGTGAGTGATTATTGAAAAGAGAAACAAAAGAGTTGAGTAGATTTGCTCAGTGCTTAGGCATTGAATGATATTAGCTGGACTAGTATGACAAAATAGTATCATAAATACTTGGAAGGTTAGATGGAGCTCTTGAAATTAGTGACACTTATCACCTATCTAGTGCAACAACTCTCAGGAATTGGCTTGGCAATTCGGTTAAAAGTGGCTTGGGTTGGCGGTCATTTTTCACATGATAAAATATTGTGCTAGGAAAAGGGATGGTCAAACACATTTTGTCTCATGCTAAAATGAAAGGGTCTTTAGACCTTAACCAAAATGTATGCAACCCAATCTTATAATATCAAGAAAGGAAAAGGAGGAGGCTTGTCATGGGTGATTTGAGGAGGTGGGAGGTTGAGGCGGTTACAGCCTCTCTCTTCCTTTATCTTTCTTTTCTCACGCTTCACCTTGATATAATAGTTAAAGAAGGAGTCCTTTTTTTAGGATGTTATTGTTGATTGTAGCTTTAACTAGTTGAAGAAAATGCTTACTTCAGCCCTTGTATGCCTTGATATCTCAAAAGAGTTTACTATTCAGTCTGATGCTAGTAGTAGAGGTATCGGTGCTATCTTGTTGCAAGAGCATGGTATGATTTCTTTTGAGAGTTGTAAGAAAAGGAAATCAAAATGAATGTTCATGTGACCAAGAGATATTGGCCATCCTTCATATTGTTAAGAAATGGCACAATTATCTATATGGTAGCTCATTTCACAAAAAGAGAAATCATGGAGTCCTCCAATACTTCTTGACTCAGTCTACTTTGACTCCTAAGCAAAGAAGATGGGTTGCAACCTTGCAAAACTATGACTTTAATATCTCTCACATTAGGGGCAAAGCCAATATAGTCGCTAATTCAGTGTCATGGATGTTGTGGGCATGCAGAGTATCATCTATCTTAGAGTTGCATAGTGCTTGGATTGAGGAGCTTTAGAAGGCCTATTTACTGAATGAAGAATTCAACCGCATATTTTAGAAATTACAATATGGGGTCATGGAAGAAAACTCCCAATAGTAGCTTAAGAATGAACTCATATGGTCCCATGGCAAGATTGTCATCCCCTACACTTCTCCCTTCATATAAAAGATCATAGAAGAGATGCATTCTTGCATCACTCTATTGGTCGTTTGAGTTTTTTCAAAACATATGACAAGATTGTCAAGAGCTTTCATTGGAAGGGCCTATGGAGGGATGTCAAGGATTTTGTAGCCAATTGTATTCCATGCCAACAAAATAAGGACATCATGCTTATATCAATTGATCTCTTGCAACTCTTGCCTATTTTTGAAGGGAAATGGAGACATATCATCATGGATTTTATTATTGGCTTACCTATCATTGAGCAAGGATGGAATATTATATATGTGGTAGTTGATCAGACTTACTAAAGCTGCCTACTTTATTTCCACTAAAACTTAGTATACCACATGTCAAGTGGCCACTCAGTTCATGAAGCATGTGTTTAAATTTGGATTACTGTAGATCATAATGCATGACAAGAATGCTAAGTTTATGAGCAACTTTTGGCGGAGGTTTTCACATCTATGTATACCAAGCTCTATCCACCACATACTACTCACCATGGATTGATGATTAGATTGAGAGGGTTAATAAATGGCTTGAGACCTATCTATGACACTTTTGCCACGATTTCAACATAGTTGGGATATGTGGCTTTACTTGGCTAAGTTTGTATACAACAACTCCACCCATTCTAGCATTGGGGTTTGTCCTTTTGAGGCATTATACAGGTATAAGGTTCCCCTCCCTATGGACTTGTTCAATGATAAGATCAATCCCTAGAGCAAAAAGGGGTTAGAACACATGCATGCCTTGCTTCAACAATGCCAAGTAAATCTTCAGAAAACACAAGATCATATGAAGCTTTATGTTGATGAGAGAAGAAGACATATGAAAATTCAAGAGGGAGAGTTGGTCCTATTGAAAGTGTCTAAGTTGTATTACTCTACTCTCAAGGATGGTAGCAGTAACAAGCTGGCCCATCATTTCTATGGTCCCTATCAAATCTTGAAGAGAATTGGTGACTTGGCCTACTAGCTAGAGCTATAGGAATTGAATTCAAAAGTCATTCCTTGTTCATGCAAGAGATATTTGCCTATCGACAATGACTTTGCTTCTTTTGGGAGATGGTTTACAATGCCCATTGTTAGGGAATGTGCCTTAGGTTTCTTTGGAAAGATTTGCTTGATGGCATCTCCTTTTATTGATGTGCTATCTATGGCTTCATTGGAAGAGCTGGATGAAACTTCTATGGAGGTGGATCCATGTCTTTTCTATGAACCATAGACCTTCAACACCACTTTTGGTGTCCTCTACCTAGGGCTAAGGTTTCTTTGAACCAATCCATCCTCGCTCATACTTCAAATAGGCATGGTCTTCCTAGCAATAAGGAGTAAGAGGTCCCATAAGAGTTTGGATTCACACATAGATATGTTAGTTGTTGGTAATCTCATTCTACAATTGTGGATTTGACATATGAGAGGATGCATAAGGGCTTAATTTTGGTTTGATCTTCTAGTCTGATAAGCCATGAGTTGGCTATATGCCTTGGAGGCCCACATCTTTCATGTTACATCCATCATGATATTCACTAAAGAGCCTTAGTCTATCAATGCACTTGCAATGAAGCAACCTTCTATCCAGATGCCACTCTCTAGAGTTCCAAGTTATAGGAACGTGTTGGCTATGTCTACTTTTGTCACACACTCTCAGACCTTATTAGTTTTGGTAGCAATTATAGGGTGGGAAATTTTTAGGATATGCCTTTGCGTAAGAATGATTTTTAACCTCTTTCTGCATGTTGGGAAACATGTGTCTAATATCTTAGGACCATTGGACGTACTCCTATTATTTTAGGAGCTTTGATGCACGAAATCATTAAGCTAGCTCTCACCTAACCACTTGTATATAGATTGAGATCCATTGTATTGAGCATTACAAAGCATACCTCCAATCATGAAGGTCACACATTCAAGCTCCATGACTTAAGGGAGTACTCCTTTGCTCCTCAACCCTCCATGGCCTTTGCCACATAAGGAGAAATCACGGGCAAGTCATGAGAGAGTATTTGAGAGGAGGAAAGAGGCTTTACTCTCTTGGTTGTTCACATCACACTCTCACTCTCTTTCCCTCAAAATCACACACTCTCTCAAGGAAAAGAGCAAGAGAGTAAGCACTAGAAGTTTGCACACACATGAATAGCTTGTTCTATTCATTCTCATCCTTTTTATACACTTTTTTAGGTTTAGGGTTTTTCCTCTCTCTCTTGAGCATCCAACCCACTTTTTGGGCCTAAAGATTGGTAATCTTTTATTGCATGTTTTTTCTATGGTGAGAATGAAATAAAACCTTCGCAATGTTTTTCTTGGGAGACTACTCTAATATTACAAATTGCATGGGATCTAGCCCAGCTTGTGGATTTACATGATAAACTAATACAATTGTTACAACCTTTTGGCAATACAAATATGCAAGTACTTCATACACATTATGTTGTGGCTAATAATCCAAAAATTAGGCTCCTTCTTTGTGCTTGCTTGCATATTACATGTTGCCTACTTCTTGTCACTAACATTATCTCCCTCCTAGATGAGTGCCAATCCCATGGCACTCTTCATCGTTGGTTGCATGCTTTAAGTTGCATTGAAGATGTGGATGCTAGGGACCACAATGCATTGTTCTTGTACATGTGTCATTGAGATTTTTGATGGAAAAAGCTTCTTGATGTAAGGTAAGTTGTGGTTGTAGTGGCGATAGGTGTTTACTGAAGTTCAATTTATTCTTGGGAGTGTCTTGGTGATACTGATGGTGATCATTCTCTATGCGAGTTCCAATGGCAGATAAATTACTGGGTTAGGATAAGAAAAACTTGAAGATGAGCTAATGGAACATTACCCCTTAGGATCTTCAGTACTTGCAATAAAAAACTTCTCATGCAATCACTCCTTAGGGGAAAGTGCTAGTATTCTTATAATGCATATGACATATTTTGTTGGCTTTGGAGACGAGTCGAAATCTAGGTGAACGTGAAGTGTTGTCCCACACTTAAGGATCCCAACATGCACTACGTTGTGGTGCATATTTTGTGTGAGTATACCTAAATAGTTAGGTATCACTTAGTTAGAAGATACTAGTGTTATTGATGAAGAGAAGGGAAAAAGTATTGCTACTATGACTGAAAATGCACTTGAAGAAGATTTTGAAGACATCATTAATATGCTAGATAAGATGTATCACAGTTGAATGGCTTGAGAATAAGGGTCTTTAGTAGTTGTAGTTGCTGCTAGTGAGATTGAAGAGGATGTCTCCTCTTTTAGAACATTTTCACCTTGCTTTGTCGGTCACACTAATGTGATATAGAGAAGGAAATTTGCAAGTAAATGAGGGAGATAGATCTAACCATAGGCAAGGCATGCTTCCTAGGTATGTCTTACCCTTAATGTCCCCTGAGTAAGTGTGTGGGGAATGAACAAAAGGGCTAGGGGATTAGAAATGGAGCTAGCTAACTAAGGCCACCAAACATACCTACTGGGAGAACCCCTAGGTGTAGTGTAGCGATTGTTTGTGCATTTTTTATTTTTATTTCATTATCCTTAGACCTTAATATAATGTTGTGAAGAACATGTTATTGATGAAGAGTTTGAAATTTGAGAGACGATTGAATATCTTAGTAGTTATTGCACTTCATGTAGGAATGGTAGAGAGCTTAAGGTATCAAGTGAGGTTTGTTCGAAAAAATCAGCTCCTTGATGTCAAATTTCTTCTACTTTCCCTTGGAGTTCGTTGTTTTGAGAATCATACACATTCGTGTCTTCAATCTTTCTTGTGTCCATGGCCTCTTCCATAGCTTGCTAACTTGTTACTCCTTTGTTGCTACCTTAAGCATATAATTCATCATGTGTTTGTCTACATTCACTTGATAAAAATTGAGAGTATATGAAGTTGAGCTCAATGAGGATTTAAAAACTTTGAGAACTTACCAATTCGTGTTGTTAATAGTTAGTTGCTTCTACTTGCTCCCTCCCTGGACAAAAAATATGGCAATGCTTCCAAGCATTGCAAGGATACTAATACTGTGGTGCACATGGCTTTTTTACTTTTTTATTTTGCATTTAAATAAATATAAATTTTTTGTATATAAAATTGTAATGTATAAGTAATGTGGATTACTGCACATGGTTACTTTGCTAAGATGTGAGCCATTGATAAAAGTTAGAAATGTATTGGAATGTAGTGTTATGTGACAAGAAGTTGTGACAATTGTGAAAATAAGGTTAGATATGCTACAACATTAAGCACCACAACTCTTCTTTTGTGAGGATTTTGTTGAGTAAGGGAAGGTCTAAGAGTGATCTTGCTAGTGGCAAGTATTCGAAGGGAAATTGGAGCTCTATACATTGGCTCAATTTGGGATTTCCATATGGCTTGTCTTTGCTCTGAAATGGTCATGAGTTGACTTCCAAATTCAACCATTGAGACTCTCATAGTGTACCATACTTGCTCAAATGAGCTTCCACTTTCTCCTTTCTGTTTTAGTGATAATATTTCATCAATGATTTGGGGGCACGATGCATTATGGAATGTGGGGACCAAATAGCATTCCTCAGCTTTGTCATTAGGGATGAGTAGAAGAAGGTCATCTATGTGGTCACTATATTTCTTACTAAGGTGTTCTTGCTCTTTCCAAGATAGTGGCTATGCTAAGAATTCCTCAAATTCCTCAAGTAGGTTTCCAACAATAGCTTGGGCATACATCCAAGTGAGGAACATGACTTTATCAGTAAATTCCTTAAGGCAGGTAATCATTGTTTGATTTTCATTTTAGGTGATTTATGTTGTAGTATCCTTTAATTCTCTCAGGCGCAACTTAGGTATCAACTAAGTTGGAGGCTTTGGTTGGGTTGAGCTTGACTTGAGAGTGATTGACTCACTTGGGCTCATTGGTTTTGTGGTAGTTTCACTCTTTTCCAAGGTATTAGGAGTACATTCCTTGGAAAAGTTGGTGGGGTTAGTTTGCAGCTCAAAAGTGTGATTGTTGTGTTTCCACATCTTGATGGAAAGTGGCAATTATCAAGTTTGTGGGTTTGTTATTAGTAGCGATTGCATGCAACTACTATTTTAGATCCTAGGTTTGTTTGGAAGGACTCTTAGGGCTAAGGGGTTCATGTGTATCTATGGTCCCTTGTGGATGTATCTTTAAGGAATGTGGTTCTTTCCTTTTAGAGTATTAGGAATTGTATTGGAGTTGTTAGATGCTTAGATTTTCTCACTAGGACTAGGAAAATTCTCATTGATGGGTATCTACCTTTGGTGTTGTGCCTTTAGTAGTTCTATAAGAACTCTCTAAGAACTTCATGACTCTCTCTGCTTGAGTTTTGTACTGGCTCATCAATAGGTTGCTTGGGCTTCTTGGGTGCATCAACAAGGTTGCTTCTACAAAAAATTGTGATTATCCTGATGTTAGGTAGAGTCAAATGTATTCAATGTGTTCAGTAGTCCACAATGCACTTTGTGGCATGCTTGAAAGTTTGTCCAAGTAGAGTTCCCTTTCCAACATCCCGTCTATTGGGGAGCACATAGAACATAGTTGGCAAACTCTCAGTGCCTTGAAGGTCATTATAATTTCACATTCGGCACAAGCTCAAGTTGTTATATGTAAGTCCATGCATTAGAGGTGAGGATATTGCAATTGGCCTCTTCATCAATGAGAGCTTTAGTGATGTGCTCTTGCCTTGCAACTAATTTGACCCTAAAGTAGGAAGGTGGGATTAGCTCATCATCCTCTAAGTCAATGGTGATAGCCTAAGCCATGCACATGGAGATAGCATGCATAGCATGCATGTGAGAATTGCTATTGGGTCCCCTACATTCAGGATGATTGTGATGCAAGTGAGTGGATCCACATTCAATGCATAAAGGGTCATTTGTAGTAGTGGGTCATGGCCTAGGCTAATAACAGTCATTTATGGCCTAATTGATAGGAATTCTGACAAGCTTAGGCTTATAAGGCTATGGGATGGGTGATTATGGGGTAAGTTGTGAGATGATTTCATGGTAGCTTCAACTTATATTGTGTCCTTAAATCAATCACATATATTTTGCATTTTGCATTGTAGTTGGGTTGTATTATTGTGGAGTTGGAGAAGAAGTTTGGCATTTTTAAACATGTATTCCCTTTCCAAGTTTAAATCATTTGAAGAATTGAGGGTTCCTTGTTGTATCTCAAGAGCATTGGTGGATTCAGTTATGGCAGTATTAGAGCACTTGGTCTTCTCACTTCCCATGGTATCTACTAGTTGGTTTGTACCATGGTCATTCAAGTTTATGAAATTTGGGGTCATTGTGGAGAGGTTTGATTTCATAGTGTGTTGAGAAGAAGTCATGATCATTAGGAAATCGTCCGATACTTTTTGCTAGCACAAGGACTTCTATTCTTGATGGGGAGCAAAATAGAAGAAGAGCGTTGGAAGTCCTAGGTTTTGCTCATGTCACGAGCCTGGCTCTAACAATTCCCCGCAGACAGAACATTTTAGTAGTTCATTGGGGAACTATCCTAGACGGCTTCACGCGGCACTCACGAGAATGCACGGGGTCTATCGTCTAGGTTTCCTAGAGTCCACCCAGTAATGGAAGGTACCAGCCATCCCCACGAGGATCAGCCTACAAGCTCGCGGTCCTAATTTGACAACGACTGAGGTCTCGATACATCAGCTAGCTCCATCGGAGGTGTCCCACAAGGGCTTCTCATCTGACTGGAGTGATCATATATACCCTTGGTTCATGGAGTGAAATACTTTTTTATAGTACCAGTTAGGATTCAGGGAACCTTAATGGAGTTTTGGCACAATCATCACACCTTTCCCCTAATATAATTTTTGATCAAGGTTTTAAGACTTGATCCTAGGTAGGTCAACACTCTAATCTACCTAATTTTTCTTAATTAATGTTTCATTTAATCTTTTGAAAGAAGCTCTCAGCTTACTGGGACCACCCATCCATAGGATGGATCCGTCAGGGATCTCGCCCATCCACTTCCCACAAATGGTTTTCTTTAGTTTTCTAATTACCTATCACATTAAGTTATGGCATATAAAGCAGCTTTGTTAATTAACCCGTTATTACAGGTTCCTTCGCATAATTTTAGGGCACAACACAAAGATAGAGAAAAAAGTCTTTTAGCAAAACATATTTTGCAAAGTTATTTACAATGATTTTCCCTTTTTGCCTATGTAGAAGATAAACCTCCGTTCACCAAAAAATCCCTTCTGTTTGCGTAGAAGAAAAGAAACCCTCCAAGATTTTCGTCCCTTCACTAGTACTACCGGGGACTCTAGGATCCCATCCTGATTTGTGTGAGGGTCAGGTAGTTCCTAGGAGCGATTGAGAGATTTACGGCCAGAGTCCCTTGGCACTCCCGTCTCCTTTTGCTTAACGGATTCCTCATCACCATCTAAAGTCTAAACAAACTTGGCATTTGAAATCCTACTAAGCACGGGTTAGGGCAGTGCAACGCATGAATTGCCTACCATAGATATAAATGCCCATATTATCTTTTAGGGCGAAAATACCAAATTTTTTATAAGGATAAAATAGACTTCTCATAATTAATTAGATTGGCAAAATAACAAAAGAGTTGCAAGTAGGAAGAGAAACCCTAAGAATAAGGTGGGACCTTAAAAGAGAAACCCTAAATTTGGGTGGGATTGCTTCCCATGCTAAAAACACTTGCTATTGTTTCTTTTTTATTTGTGCACGCATTGATGGTTGCACAGGCAAGATTGATTGTGCTTGCAGCAATTATATAATCATGATGATAAGAGGAAAGAGCATGCTATGCCTCCCCCACAGCTAGATGCGAAACCCTGCTCCAAGGGGGATTGTTTTGTACCACTGCAAGGAGCTTTGGACCTCCCCCAATGTGGAATAGGGAGTGCCAAATCAAATATAATGCGGGAAAATTTATATGATCAAGTCATCGTAATATTATTTACGAGATGTCTTTGCTTTTTGTTGACTGGGATTATTGAGACGTCTTCTCATGTTGGATTGTGGAATTAATTTAATGTGAGACTCAATATCAAGAAAATTACATGAGGTCACTTATATGATAGATCGACAAGAATAATTTTTAAAACGCCTCAAGCCTAAATTCGTTTCTTGATATGAAGTGATGTAGTGGAAATATTACATGTCATATGTTAACTATCATAAGCAAGAATTACACATTTTCTTGATTTCAATTACATGTAAGTGTGTAGTGCACAAGTAGGCTTTCCTTGCAAACACTTGTGAATGCTTAAAATAACTAACATCACATTAAATTAACTATCCATAAGTAAAAAATTATGTCAATGATTGTGCTACCTTTTTATTTCTTGGCTCCTAAGCTTCGAGTCTCTTTGGTTTCTTGTATCTCAGCTTTCTTTTCTAATATCCTTGTATTCCCGCTTCTCATTTAGTGTCTGCACCCTAAACTTCACATTCACAACAACGTTTGTACATACAATGGTGTGATGCAACTTATATGCCCTAGCCTTATATGTGTGTGGATGTGAGATGCACAATGAATTTGTAGGTATATGGATCCTATGATGGATGTGCGGGTTAGCATGTGTGTGTAGCTACCAATGTTGGAGTGTGCGGACTAGTTTATATACACATGTGTGATGATAGTGCACTACTGAGCAGTTGCCTATATGCGTGAGATTTTGTGTCTATATGATGTATGCAAGAGGAGAGGGTGGTGCACTAACATACAAGGCATATGCAATGGACTATTGTGCTACTCTAGTGTATGTGTGCCACAGACATTATGTACTCATGTTGTGCACCTATGCATTAAGGTATTGCTCTAAGGGATTGCAAGGATGTATCGAAAGATGTTTTAGGGTTGGGGATGTGCACCCTAGAAGTTTAACCCTAAAGGTCTACAATGATAAGCAGGACGGTGCCTCTCTTGCAATGTGCATGTGTGTGAGACCTATAATGCAATGTAAATGCAAGTTACTTGTGATGGTTGTGGCGTAGAGTGAGTGAATGGTAATGTATGCTCTAGCATTGGAAATGCACTAATTATGTGTTCATACTCTATATGCAACATGAGCTATGTGTGACTATAAGAGCTTGCGCACATGCAAGTGCAAGTGCCTAATGCAAGTGTGTGATGCTTTGCAAGGTAGGTGTAACCTAGCAGTGGAATGGGTGCATGTGAGTGCAACACTTATGTGCACAAAGGTATGACTGCATATTTATGTGCACCTAAGATGGAAGGGAACTTAGGTTAGTACAACATGTGTCCTTAGTGCATGCATACCCTAGGTGTACTGGGCAATTAGGTGTGCCATGAAAGTGGGAGTATGTGCAATTGTATAATCAGTTCTAAGGAAAAATATGGACTTACTTAAGGTGTAAGACTAAGGTGTTTAGTGCATGGGTGCATTAGGTTCCCTAAGATGCACATAAATGTTGATGCACTTGTACCTAGCCTATGTGTACTAATGTGGGATGTACATAAGTGTGTACACAGTCAATTATGAATGCATGTATGTGCATGGCACCAAGGGGTTATTGGTGCACATAAGTGCACTAGTCGCATTGCTCTCCTTCAAATGCGCCCTCTTATGCCCCTGTGCACCAGTGTATGTGAGTGTGAGCTATTGCGAAAGCTTAGTGTGTCCTAATGCATTCATGGGGCACTTTAATGTGGTGTGGTGTGCCTTTGTGGGTGTAGTAATGATGTATCAATGTTCATGTGCAAGGTACAATGTAGAAGGTGCACCTAGGTGGGCCCATAGTGCACTATTGCACTAGGTATAGTTAGTATGTAGGTGCACTATGTGAGTACTTGTGAATGGGTCCTATATGCAAAGAGATGTGCTAGCACATAGTGTGCACTAGTACAATGCATGTGTAGTTGTGCAATTATGTACACTCAAATGTACACAAGTATTCTTGTGTGTGTATGAATGTGCCTAAGGATAGAGTGAGCGTACTAGGTGTAGTGTGCTTGATTAGAGGTTTAGACACATGCGTGAGGAGAGGGTACTAGGTTTTGTGGACACTATGATGAGGTAAATGCAATTGTGTGTGTAACTAGGGTAAAAGGGTGTGTGTAGGAGTGTTGTATGTGTATGTCTATGCACAATGCACTATGTAGTGCTTTATGAATGCAATGTGTATGTGTGCATGTGAGGGTAACATGTAGTGATATGAGTGTGGATGTGTGCATGTGCGAGTGTGGTGTGTGTTCCTACATTATTATTCGTTATGAAATTAGGGTTTCTATATGGTGAGAGCCTTCTCTCATTTCCAGAATATCCTCCTTGTCCTTGATTCCTTATACCCTGAGTAGGCATACCTCTTGGCATAAATGGCCTGCTAGGAGATCCTATCTGATAAGTCACATTTTGACTATCCATATAGTGACAATTTGTTTGTATTTGGGTTGTTTGCTATCATAGATGAGTTTACTTAACCCAACATTGATCTTCCACATGATTGTTTCTCAAACAATACCTGCAAAACAAATTCATTGATAGATCAAGGACCACTCTAATTAGTGTGGGGCATTTTGTTGCTAAGTGACTAAAACAAGGACATTTCCCGCACCAAGTGTTGGACCTTGGTGGTGTGGAATTCCTTTGACTAGATATTGAGTTTGGTTTCATTGCACTAGTAGGTTGTCTAACATTATAAACCCCCTTCACATTGGGTTTTACCTCAGCTAAAATCTATTTTTCAATGTCTACCAAAGATTTGGCTATTAGCTCAGCCATCTTAAATTTGATCTAGACTCCATCCTATAAATGCAATGACCATTGATGGGCAAGGGATATATTGGGGGTGTCAGATATGGATTTAATATTGAGTATGGCATTGATGATGGTGCCACATCCACACTTACAATATATGTAACTTGAGGAGCTGCTAGGGCTGATACATATGGCATGCTAGTAGTTATGAATGTCAACATACTTAAGGGAACTAATCCATGGTTAGTGTATAACACCTTCCTTCTCAACTGTCCTAATTGAACTTCCTCCCACCATCGTGCTTCTATCTTTGCATCTGTCAAATTTGCTAGCTGCTTAAGACTTACATGTTCCCTAATAGTTTTTTGTAATTCTCAATAAATTTTCATTTTTTTGCATATCTTCAAAGGGGATAACTTGTCCCATCTTGGTAATGAGTGTCTCCATCTTTTCCATGTAATGTTCCATGATTTCTCCTAGGTTTTGTGCTAGATAGTCAAACTCTAAACCTAAATGGTTTTGAAAACCCTTGCTACCTAAAATCATTTAAGAAGGCCTCTCTTAACACTACATAAGTAGCCCTTGTGCTAATGACAAGGTTCCAATACCACAAGGGTGCCTCATCCTTCAAAATTTATGGGAATATATGAAGTTTTTGATCATCATCAATAATTTCATTTGCTATGCACGTCACTTCAAACCACCAACCATACATATCTCGATTGTGACTAGAATATTGTGCAAAATCTGTAAGTCACACAAGTACTCTCACGTCCATATACAACACTCTTAGTACTTCCTCTAGATCTTCAAAGATTGGAACCTACTCTTTTGGGTTAGCAATTAGTTTACTAAGATCCCAATATTCTATAAACTTATCTATATTGTTATCCTCCATTTTATGATCAGTGGAGGTTTCCTTTGATTGATATCCTACAATTTCAATGGAATCATTATTAGAACCCACAGAATTGTCACTGTTTCGACCCTCTTCTTTTGTATCCTCTTCTTTCTTCTCACTTGCAGTTGACCCTTCTTTGAGCTACCCTTATTGGTACCACTCGTCCCTCAGAGCTCCCTCCTTACCTCTCCCAATCATAATCAAACTCAATTCCAATAGAAGATGTCTCTCCAGACTCTTTTTTGGTTTCTAATGACAAATCCAACCCACATTTCAAGGTATTTTGTAACTCAACATTCAATTTTTCTAACTCCTCTAGTATGCTTTCACTTCTCTTCCCATGCAATTTTTTGGCTTTCAATAATTCGGTTTTGTACTTAGTGGCTTTCTCTATATCACACATCATTTATCAATCTTTATTGTAGGAGCCCTTGTTTATGTAGACTCAATTTAAGAAGAATGTTTGGTAGTTCCTTATCTTTATCCCCATAGGGTACATCATCACCCAATCTTTCTACTAAACCTAATATTTTAGCCACCTTCCTTGCTTTCGTTGTGTCAAAGGTTAATCTAATGCATTTTGTTAGTACACCCATGGAGACATGTGGGCCCAATCTATTCTCTTGAAGGACTTGTATGACTCTCTATAAAACCAATTGTAGTGGTCTTTTACACTAATTGTGTTGAGTTGAATTTCATCAACTAGTTTTCCTTTTGCTTCATCTTGGAACAATTCCAAGTGCACAATTATTTGAGATCAACCCATAATTGAGGGTCAAAGTATTTACCCCCATCCACCAATTTGGTGTCCTTATCCTTATCTACAATATTTCATTGAATATCTTGTGGCAGTTCATGAAAGAAGCCTTGTAGGAGAGTTACATCATAGTAGCTCATCATAGGCCCAATTATTTAACTTTATAGATATTATACTTGTAAACTATCTTGTAAAGTCCTAAAATAACTAAGGTCTAATGGGTAGGTCAATTAGGTATAGAATTCTAACCCTAGGCTCTATAGCTTCTCCCCATCTCTCCGGGGAGACTCCTTATATGTAACTCATGTCATTCTTGTGGTGGTTTATTATGTGTTCCCTTTTTGGGGATGTTGAGCTTGGAAGAGGTTTAAGTTAAATAATTGAAAGATCTTATAGATATTTTCTGTTCCTTTTAATGTGCATTCTTTCATCCTTAATAATTTATTTTCTTTTAATTCTATTTAAAATTACTAAAAATAGCGTAGACCACCTCCTCTACTCCTTAATTGACATGTGTTCCTATCCCGTGGCAAACACACCAAATATGATGGCCCTCTAAGAGCCCTCTAGATTAATATGCAAAATGGCTATGTGTGATGCCATTGTGTTAATTAAGAATTAAAAGTGGATTAATATGATCTTTATGACCCCAAATTAATAGTATAAAAGGCATCTCAACTTCCCACATATATTCCAACTATAATCTTGCTCAATAGTTTTATTCAAGTTACTTGAAACCCTTTAAATGTCACTATTTAGCCCACATTTTGAACTAAAACCTTTAGCACTATATTAGGGAATTTGGAAATTTTCATATAGTTTGGAAATCCCAATATAGTTAATATTTGGCCACATGGTAAAATCTTACCCCTTATTTGAAAGAGAGTCTACCCTAATTACTATATAGGTTGTCTTTCCAAGTCCCACTTTGAAGCATGGGTTAAGATTTAACCACATGGCCAAATCTTTACCCCTTATTTGAAAGTCGGACTTGGGAGATTCCCAGACTCTGTGATATGGTGTTCTTTAATGAATTAAACCAAATTTAATCAAAAGTTAGACTAGAGAAAGTACTTGGTCTAAAACTCCTAATTCATCATTCATCTTTGCTAATACTTTGATAAAAACACTAATATGTACTAATCATTATCTCAATTCTCAACATCATTTTACAAATGAAGTACCCTTTAATGAATTCCATTAATCAAACTAGAATCTCATTTCATTCTTTCCACAAATTCCTTTCGTATTCATACTTACTATTATTATTAATTACTCAAAAAATAAATGAAAGGTGAGAAGGATCGAAGCTTGCACAGGAGAGCTGGCGGGAGAGCAAGAGCAGGAGAGAGAGAGAGAGAGAGAGAGAGAGAGAGAGAGAGAGAGAGAGAGAGAGAGAGAGAGAGAGAGAGAGAGAGAGAGAGAGAGAGAGAGAGAGAGAGAGAGAGAGAGAGAGAGAGAGAGAGAGAGAGAGAGAGAGAGAGAGAGAGAGAGAGAGAGAGAGTCACAATGTGGGAACTCCAATAGTCACAATTGTGACCGGCCTTCCCTTTATTCATCTGTCACTAAAAAAGAAAAGAATAAAGTGATGGTGATGGGTGCCCGCCGCCTGCAGTGTGTAGGCGCGGGTACTGTCAGTGTTGTAATACATGGGCGGCTAGGCGGAGGCGCCTTTACCCCCCTTCAGGTACCTCATGATACCCTTCACGGTATCCCAATGCTTCTTGCCATGTGTAGCCATATAGTGTACCACAACACCAAATGCAAAGGCAATATCTGGACGAGTGGCTATCATGACATACATAAGATTGCCCACTACGGATGCATACAGAATCTTGGCCATCTCGGCCCTCTGCTCATCTGTTTGTGCATCTGTCTGTGGACAATCGACCTCTGATACCTTCACATAAGAAGGCAATGGATAACCAAAAAGCTTCACGTCCTGTATGTGGAAGCGCTCAAGGATTTTATGAATGTACTTCCTCCTCCTCTATGACAAGTAGAGGAGTCCCTGATGCCTATTGCGTCTAATGTACTAAGTATGTGAGAGGCCTGTCCCAGATTCTTCATCTCAAATCTATTCTTGAGTTGAGCCTTAACAGCATCTAGCTCATCATGAGCTTTCCCTGCTTATAGCATGTCATCCACATAGAGTACCAAAATAAGCAAAGATCCATCACGGGCTTTCTTAGTGTACAAGCACAGATCCAGCCATAAAGACTTTTCTTCAACCTGCACACTAGGTGCTCCCTGCAAGGTTTTGCAAAGCCCTTAGGCTGCTCCATGTAAATCTCATCATGCAAATCCCCATGTAAAAATGCCGTCTTGACATCCATCTGATACAAGTCCAAGTCAAGCTACATGACTGAGGCCAAAACCAAGTGAAGGGTGGTCATCTTAACCACAAGAGAAAAAACTTTATCAAAGTTAACTCCGTGCTCCTGTTTAAAACCCTTAGCAAAACAAGTATTGCCTTATAAACCGGCTTGGGGTGTCCAGGGGTACTCTTCAACTTGTACACCCATTTGGATAGCAGAGCCTTCTTGCCACTAGGCAAGGAAACCAAATCCCAAATCTCATTCTTATGCAAGGAGTCTATCTCAGACTGCATAGCCCTCTCCCAAGAGTGACTATCACCCCTACACATGGCCTCATCATAAGTGAAAGGCTCTCCTGCATCTGTAACCAAGACATAATGCATTGAGGGCTAAAATATGTCAGGGGGTGTCTATCTCTAGTAGAACGCTGCACTGTAGGCTCTGTTGCACCTGCCCAACATTCTGTCCCAACACCCTGGCCATGAGTACCTGCTGCTGCTACTGTTGCTGGTGCTGTAGGCTATCCAGCTAGCTATACGGGAGCTCGTGGCTCCTCCTAAAATATAGCACTGCGTATCTCCACTATCTTCTTAGGCTGCCTATGCATCTTGTTGGACGACTACATCATGACTGTGGATGACTTTTCACATGTGCGGATCCCATTGACGATAACCCATCTCTCCTACATCTCCATAGCCAAGGAATATGCATTTAACACTCTTAGGATCCACCTTTTTATAGTTGTCCTTGGGCACATGGCAAAATGCCTCACATCCAAAGACATGTAAATGCGCATAAGAGGGAGGCTTTCTTGTCCATACCTCCTTTGCAACGTGAAAATCAATGGCACTACAGGGCGATCTATTAATGATATGCACATCAGTCGTAACTACCTTAGCCCAAAAGTGCTGGGGTAGGCCTGCATGGCTAAGCATACTATGAACCCTCTCCTGGATGGTCCTACTCATCTGCTCAGCCGCCCTACCATTTTGGGGAGGGGTGTAAGGGGCAGTAAACTAATGCTTAATACCCCTCTCATCACATAACTACTCAAAAGCACATGAGACATACTCACCCCCATTTCTTGTCCTTAGGCATTTTAACTTATGCCAAGACTGGTTTTCTGCCAAAGCAAGCCATCTGTGAAAAACTGCCAATACATCAGACTTCAGCTTTATGGGATAAGCCCATACTTTACATGAAAAATCATCTATGAAAGTAACAAAATACTTCACACCACCCATTGATTGACAAGGCATGGGCCCACAGACATCAGAATGAACCAAAGCCAAGGGCTCACTCATGCGTGACATACCAGACTTCTTATGCATAGACCTAGTTTACATGTCATAAAGACAATGATCATAAGAATCAAAATGAGAATAGTAAAGGGGGGCAATAAGTACTGCAAACCAGAAAGCATTTTTATTCCCTTAACGGACATGTGCCCCAAATGAGCATGCCAAAGAGAGACATGAGGTAAAGACCCCTTAGACAAAGCATGATCAACTATAGATCTAGAAACAACTAAGGGGTAGAGGCCGCCAGCCTTGGCACCTCTCGTAAGCACAATCCTGCCACATGAGTAATCTTCCATGCAGAATCTCCAAAAGATACACGATATCCTGCATCATCAAGCTATCTAGCGGACATGAGATTGTGTGTCAATGTAGGTACATGACGTACATCGTGCATAACAAAACTGCTGCTAGAAGGAAATTGCAACCTAACATCACCAATGTCGACAATCTCAAGAGACCTGACACCCAAGCGCATAGAACCTGGAACAGAATGGTATGAATGGAACCACTCTCGGCAACAAGGTGTCACATGAAAGGATGCATCTGAGTCCAAGAGCCAACATTGTGCATACATAGAGTGTATCTCTGTCATCTGCAAAGCACTAGATGAAGCTACTACAAGGATATAATCCCCATCACTATCCTCGGGTTGCATAACATTGATCTCTTCAATTTTAACACTTGACGTAGCAGATATTATGTTGCGATCAGAAGACTTTTCCAGCACTTTCTCTTTCCCCTTGTCTTTGCACCTTTCATTGTGCAATTCACGACACGATGGCCTTACCACACGAGTAATATTCCATGCAGAATCTCCAAAAGATACATGATATCATGCATCATCAAATTGTCTAGTGGACATGAGACTGCATGTCAATGCATGTACATGATGCACATCATGCATAACAAAACTACTGCCAGAAGAAAACTGCAGCCTAACATCACCAATGCCAACAATCTCAAGAAACATGTCATCACCCAAGCATATAGAACCCGAAACAGAATGGTATGAATGGAACCATTCTCTGCAACAAGGTGTCACATGAAAGGATACACCTGAGTCCAAGAGCCAACATTGTGCATACATAGAGTGTATCTCTGTCATTTGTGAAGCACTAGATGAAGTTGCTGCAAGGATATAATCCCCATCACTATCCTCGGGTTGCATAACATTGATCTCTTCAATTTTAACACTTGACTTAGCAGGTGTTATGTTGTGATCAGAAGACTTTTCATGCAATTCTCTTTCCCCTTGTGTTTGCACCTTTCATTGCACAACTCGTGACACTATGGCCTTTCTTCCCACAATGATGACAAGTCAATTGCTCATTTCTCCCACAAGACTTACTGCGTGACTTGCCATGCGACTTGGACCGAGGTTTCTGTGAATCCTGTCCACCGCCATTACCACGGTCATTCTTTGCATTTCCATCATGTCGGCCTCTAACTGTCAAAGCAAGAGACACACGAGAGGCATCCAAATTCTTATGGTTTATCTCTTCCTACAAAAGAGAGATCTCAACATCAGATAGCTTCAGAGTAGTGGTAGAAGTACATAAGGCAGTGCGGAATACATCCTAAGACTCATTAAGAGTTCCAAGCAAGAACAACACAGTAACATCCTCTTTGAAATCAATGGCTTGCAAAACCAAGTTCCTAAGAATAGTATGAAATTGGCTCAAATGAGCTGACATGGTCACATTCTCTTTCATGCGAAAATCCATAAGCTATTTTAGTCAATACATTTGACTTGCAGGACTTTGCTTATCATAGAGGTTCTTGATCTTATCCCAAAATTGCCAAGCACTCTGTGCTTTCTCAACCACATTGTAATGCACCTGTTCAGTGAGAGACAAGATGAGGGTGGACTTGCATAACTCATCAAGCTCCATCCATTCGTCATTAGTCATAGTTGCAGATTGCTGCCCACTCAACCTTAGTGACTTTATTTGTGATTTCTGCACCAATACTTGCCAAAATTGACTCTTCCAATAGGCATAATTCATACCATCAAGCTTAGTGATGTTGAAGATAGCACTCTCAGTGGAAGAAGATGCCATATTGCAAGCTGAAACAATGCAAACAGTTCAAGATTGCTTACTGTAATTTGCAAAAAATGACCAAAAAACCACCAAAGCCAAGGCAAAATGGCGAGAAACGAGTATTTAATGATGTTTCCACTAACAAGGACCATCAAAAGTCCATCAAACCATGATGATTCAGCATGAAAAATACATGACAATCCGGAGATATATGCTTGCTGTAATTTATGACAATAGTGTACAATGAGAGCTAATAGTAGGCAAAACCCAATATTCAAAGTCAATCATTGATTGTCAATGCAAAACCAGCATCAAGCGGACATAAACAAGCATGTAACAATCAAATTGACATTAGCCAACACCCAAGCATGTAACAATCAAATTGACATGAGCCAACACCCAAGCATGTCAGAGAAAGTCCATCAATAAAGTCAGTACACCCCCCAATCAATAGGGCAAAATGTACATACCACTGCCAAGACTTGGTGTCTGCTCAGTGAATACAAAGACAAATTAGCTCAAGTACATCTACATGGACCAAGGTATATCAACCATACATCATCCACGAGGATATCCCAATCTCAAAGATAAAAAAAATCTCAATGTGCATAGCCTGCACTGCTCAATGTCTGATAAGTGTACAAAGACACTCCCACTGGCACAAAAGCCATAAGTGTCAAGCAAATAAGCTCAAGCAAAGTATGTAAGAGCACCAGTGACGGAGTATCGAAGATCATACATCAGTAAGACATCTAGAGCATATGAGCGGTCAAGTATCCAATGATAGCATCCAATGTCATAAAGACAATCCTAATCAATCTCTGACGTGCCAAAACAAGACCAAAATAAGCTCCAAAATATCCAAAGTCAAGCATAAATGAAGCTGCATTAGCCTTTAAGTCCAAACAATGTAACTAGTCAATGTAACTAGCATGTGTAGGTAACATAAGCATCAAGCATGTACCAATGGGTCATACATAGACCATAGGTATAACCTCTGTCACAAAGCATGCCAGTGTAGATTAATATCAAGTAAATGCCAACCAATACGGAGCTCAAATAAGACTCAAAAAACATTCCGAAACCATCCAAAGCATTTGCCAACCTTCATTTGCATCCCGATAGTCATATGAAACACCCAGGAAGCACCTGCATGAATAATAGACAAAGCATAAAGTTACTAAATAAGATTTAGCCCTGGAGTGTACAACAGTGAGTTATTGTGTAAAACTAAGTATTTTAAGCCACTAAATGAGCTCCAAATGATGGCCAATCAATGGGCATATATTCCCCTAACATTCAGGGACCATTCGGGACCCCAAGCAAGCATCAAATGTCAATGCCAACCAAGATGTAGCATCAAATGTCAGTGTAACACTATTTATAACAGCATGTGGACTGTTATGACAGTCCCAAAATACTACTAAATTAGGACCAAATCAATACCAATGCTCAACGCTTCAATGTTAGGCTCCAAGTATGCTTCTAGGCATCAAACAAGACCTATCAAAGTGCCCAATGGCTGGAGTAGCTGGAGAAGATCAATGTCAAGCTAAGGAAGAAGCTCCTACAAGTCACATGATGGCGCAAATCGATCTGGGGCCTGTGGAAGGGCTGGGCAAGGTCAAGGCAAGGTTGGGGGGGTAGTCAAGGACCCCCAGGAGCTCCCTCTTGAAGGGCAAAGTCATTGGTAGAGTGTAGGTGTCACAAGAAGCGAGAGGACACGAAATGGGCCAAGTAGGTGCTCATGAAGTTGGGGAGCTTGTAGGAGTCAGATATGACTGCAAAGAGTGAGAACCAATGGTGTAGGGATTCGAATGAATGCTGAAGGAGTCACGTAACAAGCTCGAATACTCAAGCAACCATGCTTTGATGCCACTTGAAAGGTGAGAAGGATCAAAGCTTGCATGGGAGAGCAAGAGCAAGAGAGAGAGAGAGAGAGAGAGAGAGAGAGAGAGAGAGAGAGAGAGAGAGAGAGAGAGAGAGAGAGAGAGAGAGAGAGAGAGAGAGAGAGAGAGAGAGAGAGAGAGAGAGAGAGAGAGAGAGAGAGAGAGAGAGAGAGAGAGAGAGAGAGAGAGTCACAATGTGGAAACTCCAACAGTCACAATGTGTGACCAACCTTCCCTTTATTCATCTGTCATTAAAAAAATTAAGAATAAAGTAACGATGATGGGTGCTTGCCGCCTCTTGTAGTGTCCAGGTGCGGGTACTATCAGTGTAGTAATACATGGGCAGCTAGGCAGAGGCGCCTTTATCCCCAACAATAAAAATATTCAAATTAATTATTCTTGAACATAAAGCTTTAGATCCTCTTAATGAGGCATTCTGCACAAGAGATGCAACATGAACACTAATTTGCATAAGTAAATATATACATTTCTCCTAATATCCACTAATTATACACTAGCTATATCCAAAAATTACCATTTCCACCCTTAAAAATTATATGTCTTCAAATAGAGAGAACCAAAAGAGCTAAAAATTTAAATATAAGTTTGCCTTATCATAATTTAACTCTAACTTGGATTTTTACTCTTAATCTCTCATTAATACTCTTAATTAACACTAATTACAGCTAAAAATTGGCATTTTCATCACTAAAACAGGTATATCTTTCAAAAGATTCATTGCTAGAGGATGATATTTCATTATTAGATTCATTTCATTATGTTTTAACTCTATTTCAACTCACTATTTATTAACCGTACTCAGAATCCTTAATATCCATTAATTAGAGCCTAAAAATATAATTTTTGGTCTGTTTTCTACCATTTTCTTATCATCTCGATTCATTTGATGTAGAAATTATTTTCCACTCTTTTCATTTGAAACCCAAAAACCAAAAGATCAATACATTTAAGACCAATTCCACTCAAACTATGCATTCTTCTTCAATTTTAATTAAAAATGAAAGTACTCATTCAATGAAATAAAGAAAGATCATCGACTATATTTGATGATGCTGGTGCTTGCTTTCCTCCTCCTTTACAGCGAGAAATCTACAAATCTTCTAATCTCCTTTGTTTCTTGCTAATATCTTCTAATTCCTTCTTAAACTTGTTGAAAATTACTATCTCTACGTGATTTCCCCCTCTTCTTGATTGTCCATTATTTTAAATTTTTAGGTTTGACACTTGAACTAGTTTCCATTGGCACCTTTCCGCATCTTTGACCCCACCCACGGTTTCTTGACTTAAATTCTATGCATACACATTTCTTTTATCTCGAAAATTTTACATGCATCCACTAAAAATCTCATTCTATAATTGCCTTCTGCCACTTACTAATTTTTTCTCTCTAAAAATTCTCAACTAAAATATCTCGAACTCCTCTACTTCTAACTCCACCTTAGCACCATCAAATACAGTTTTACAACTTAACTTTCGTTATTTTTTATGAAAAATAGTACGTAATACATAATCGGAACCATCTAGATTGCATGAAAAATGTGGTAAAAGTGGCTTCAAATAACTAGTTCTCAACTACTTTCACAATCTTTGAGGGTCAAGCAATTCATGGCTCATAAGTGTAATAGAGAAGCCTCTATCACAGGGTTGACTCTCCCATAACCCTCTATCCCATCAACCTTATCCACCAGATTGCTACCATTGTCAAGAACCATGCCCTCTTTGGCATCTTTTCTATTCTTCTTGCCAACCTCCTACTGCCCCCCTTCTTCCTACTAGCAACCCCTCCCCCACTTTTCATATTAATAGTATCTAGATCCCCTTGAGCCTCAACAACATGTAGCTGCATCTCATCAATGGAAGAGGCTTTCTCAACCTTAGTGTGCTCCACATCTAGCATGTCATCATTGATTATCACAAGTTCAACAACACTAGCTCCTAGGATGTCTTTGCCTCTAGCAATGGCCCTTTCCTCTGTATCAAAGCTTCCCTAGTTGTCCCCTATTATGACCCCATCTAGTTCCACCACACCCTCCATTTCAATAGACTTTCAATCCCATAGGACATTGTGTACCTTCTCCCAACTATATGAGTCCTCAAACATATTGCTTGCAACAGACTTTGCTAGTCCTGGACAATCATACTTCACATTATATGTAGTCTTCCCATCTTCAACGACCAGCTACATGTTCCTCATTTACGTAGTAACCACAAATGATTCCAAAAGCATGATCACACCAAATCAACATTGTAATTGAGACATAAAATTAGTATTATGGGTAATAATGCCAACTTACTCTTCACAATTGTAGTGCCTAGTGATCCATGCTTTTGTCGGTGCCACACACTTATTTCAATGCACCCCTTTTACACAAAAACCACGGGTATGTAAAGTTTCACAAAAGCAAAGTGGGTGGCATTGAGGTGGTATTGATGCTTGCATTCAAGCATGAAGTTGGCCACAACATGTGTTGATTCACCGACTCCTCACACACAACACAAATGTCAAACACATGCATGGTCTTATCTTGCTCTACAATATGTTGCCTAGGAAAGAGGGTGAACCTCTTCCCATTCTTCATGTAAGTAATCACTTGATTGATAAAGTCCATGTGGACATGTCCTTCCTTGTTGCAAGCACGCTCTAGCTTGTTGTATTGTGACTCTCAAGTGAAAAAAATAAAGAGGATTAAATTCACAAAAACAAAATACCACAAAAGCTGGCTACCAAACATTATTTGACCTACGACATGAAAATAGTCTACTATCAAATATCTTTCGATCCATGACCAAAAAATAATATCCTACCAAACATCATCCAAGCAGAACCAAACTAGGTATTAGTAGTACCAATTCTCTCAAACATCATTCGGGCAGTACCAAAAATACCAATCTATCTACCTAGACCTAGACAATTCCAAGTAGTGTAGACAATGCCAAAATGTAGAAATTGAACCAACTGTCAAAAAAAGAAAGATGTAGTACTAAGAAGCACCCAATGTACTAGAGAGAGCACCAAAATTGCCAAAGAGTACCATAACTAATAAAAGATACCAATGATATCCAAATGTAGTATAAAAAATAGTCAGAGATAGTGGTAAGATGCATCAAAGGTATTAAAGAGAACTAGAAAACAACTTAGCACCAAATGTACCAAAGTCCACCAAATGCTTCAAATACCAGAGAGCTTGAAATGTATCAAATAGGACCAACACTATCAAAATATACAAAAGAACCAAAGTACCAAAGAGGACTAGAACTATGGAAAAGCCAAAGGTAGTACTAAGAAGCACAAATGTACAAAACACCACCAAATATACCAAAAGAGGACCAAAACTACCAAAAGATACCAATAATAGCTAGATGCAATACAAAAAATAGCTAAAGCTACTACTAAAATGCACAAAGGTACCAAAGAGAAGTAGAAAACAAAAAATGGACTACTAAAATGCACCAAAAGTACCAAAGAGGATTGGACAACAACTTAGTATCAAAGGTACCAAAGGGTACCCAATGTACCATAGTCTATCAAATGCTTCAAATAGCACAGAGCTTGAAATGTACCAAAGAGGACCATAACTACGAAAAATCCGCATGTAATACAAAGAAGCACCAAATGTACCAAAAGAGGACCAAAACTACCCAAAGATACTAATAATAGCTAGACATAGTGCCGAAAATAGCTACGGGCAGTACTAAAATGTGCCAAAGGTACTAAAGAGAAATAGAAAACAACTTGGTACCAAGGTATCAAAAGGCACCAAATGTACCAAATGTTTCAAATACTAGAGAGCTTAAAATATACCAAATAGGAGTAGAACTACCAAGATATATAAAAAAGGAGCTAGAGGTGGTACCAAAAAGCACTTTAGTACCAAAAGTAGCTAGAGAGAGTACCAAGAATTACCAAATGTACCAAAAACTACAAATGCACCAAATGTACCAAGGAGCTACGATGTACCAAAGAGGACTAGAACTATGAAAAGATACAAAAAATACTTATAGACGGTTTTAAAAAGAACCTTAGCACCAAAAATATTCTGAGGTAGTACCAAAAAGTGCCAAATGTACCAAAGATTGAAAGAGCACCTTAATATCATAGAGTACCAAAAAGCACAAAATCTACCCTATAATTTCAAATGTACCAGATTTACCTAATATACCAATGAGCACCAAATGTATCAAAGAGGACTAGAACAACCAAAACTTTGAGAATCTTTACAAACACTAGTCAGCTAAAGAGCTCTACTAAGGGTTTCCATATAATAGCAGTATCAATGACAAACTGAGACAAAGTGCATTGAGTATACATGTTCAAAATCAAGCTCTTTTTCAACCCGTATCTATATCATATAAAATTTTATGTTGGAGCTCTTGGAGTCATGCTTCTACACTTTAATGTCATCATTTATGCACTTGGCCACTACATTCAACCCCTCATACCTTAGCAACAACTCCTTCTTTTGCTAGATCAAAGTCTTCAACTCCAACAACATACAAAATTTATCCTTGGTCTTGCTAGGCATCCTCTCCACCAATACTCTAAGAGGAGTGTAATCACAAAGTGACCTTGCATACCCAAGAGTTGTCTTTGTACCCATGTTGCTCACAAACTGTGTCGAGGGAGGCTTCTTCTCAAGAGGGATACCAACAGCAGAAGCACCATTCGTCATTCTCCATGTCTCAAGCTTCCATTCCAACCCCCTTAGCATGCTCCTACACATCTGAACTATGCTTTCCCCAAACCTAGCCCATACCACTTTGTGGCTTACATGGTCTTTTGTTTTGTGGCATGGCATTGCTCAAACACATAGCAACACACAAGCTTGGCAATGATCTCACCACCACAAGATGGGTGTTTCTTAATATAGATTGTGGAAAAGCAACCTAGAATCAACCAACGAGGGTGCATGTGTATCAAATAGATATTTGCACCTGTTTGGTGCTTGTGCTTGAAGACTATTATCAACCAATGGTCTTCAGGGATGGCATTGTTGCTTAAGTCATTTGTAAGAACCCCCTCCAAACTACGTACAACAGCTCTACTATATAGAAAAACTTGCTCAACTGCTATGGGTACTCTTCCATTTTAGTTTTCTTGAAAAGTGTCGATTGATACTATGGAGTTAGACATGCCCTAGCCCTCTTTAAGACAGTTAACAATGCTTTGTGTATTATGATTTTGGAAAAATAGGAACTTTTCAAGTGCTGAAATGTATATGGATACAAAGCAAAAGCGTCTAGTAATGCAAAGTCTTGGCAAAGTTTTTGCACAATCCGAAACCACAAAATTTGAGATTGTAAAGTATTGAATTTGGTGCTAGCTATCCTAGAAAGATCCAAAGCTAGACATTCTCTATATACTTTAACCCTTCAACCATTTGCAATAAGCTCTTACTGCGAGAACATGTAATAATGCTACTTTGATGTCACCTTTGACCACAACTAGCGTATGCATGCATTGGAAGATTTAACATGTAGCACCCATTGCACAACCACATGTGCCAGAACTAAGAACATCTAATGGTAGATTGCATCAAGTCCTAAATGCGTAAAAAATAGACCGAATAAAGTAAATCCCAAATATCTCCTAACACCATATCTTTAGAAACTAATAGCCACAAAATAGCATACATGCAAAGGAAAAACTCAAGTAGCTTGGACAACATAACTTGGGCACATGCAGGCATAGCAACAAGGCTTAGTGGCTGCATTGAGAAATTAATGGAGCTTGGAGAAGGTGTGTTGTATTTAGGGCAGGGAACCTACACAAGTTTATTGTGCACTCTCAATCAATCTCCCTCAAAGCGAACAACAAGATTTAGACTATGTAGGAGTGGACATTTTTTAACCTCAATTTAAACTTCACTTAAATCCACACCCCATCATAATCATTCATGATATTATATTTTCAACCCTTCTCCTTTTTGTCTTTTCATGCAACATGTTACTTCTTTCCCCCTTTAACAAAGTAATAATACACAAATGTGTCTTGTTTCACATCACTTTGAGCCCTAGTATTTTATGACCATATGAGTACTCTTGGAATTTCAACTATCCTCCTTAAATGAAATACTCCAAAATCCAAGTTAAGAGACAATGGAAGCACTAAATAGGTTTAAAAAAAATAGGTCCTTTTTTGTACCACTAAACCGTGCTTTCACCTTGCTTGATTAAGAGTACTAGTTGTGTCTATACACTAGCTTCTTATATTCTATTTTTCATAGTAGTGCTTCAAAACTTTTATCTATTTTGACCAATTTCATATGCAACACTAGATTTTGATCATGTAAGACTTTTTGCATATGATCATTTGTTATTTTGTAAATATTGTTGGTTGGGGATACCATAGAAAAGCCCAACAATAAGTACCTACATCTCTCCTCTGAGGTTAGTTTGTGTTATTTCAAGGTTGTGTCAAGAAAATCAACTTGTCGCGTGTCTATAAAGTTGCACACAAACATGTATGCTTTTTGGATCACATTCTATAGAACAAAACATTGTGAATAATATGATTCCATGAGTTATGCAAGTCCCACAAATAACATCTTGCCTGATGATGTTTGTTGTGGGTGGAGAACATGTGTCAATGCATTTGTTCTCTCATACTATATGTTTCAAATTCCAAATGTGGGTGGATTTTTTTTTTTGCAATCTTATTTTGCCAATCAAGCTCACATTTTGTAACAATGATTTTTATGCAAGATATTGACATACAAATATATGCCAACTTTAATGTAAAGAAATTCAAAGTTATCGCCATTCATTTTGCATCTGCAATTGCCAAATGCTGCAAAGGAGGTGGAGCAAAGAGATGGATCGAGAGAGAGAGAGAGAGAGAGAGAGAGAGAGAGAGAGAGAGAGAGAGAGAGAGAGAGAGAGAGAGAGAGAGAGAGAGAGAGAGAGAGAGAGAGAGAGAGAGAGAGAGAGAGAGAGAGAGAGAGAGAGAGAGAGAGAGAGAGAGAGAGAGAGCATAGGAGGTGCTAGGCCAAATAAGACTAGCTATAAGGGTTGTGCAAGCATATGAACATGCTATTTGATAATTTGACATTGAATCACACAAAATTGTGCAATGGTTGCACTTGAGGGTGGTGTCGTAAAGCGAGTTGTAGTGAGAGGAGGTCACAACAAATGGATGCATTGTTGTGTGATGTGGAGGAGGCACATCAATACTCCCAATCGCAACCTCACCACCACCCACAACAAATGGATGCATTGTGGTGTGATATGGAGGAGGCACATCAATACTCCCAATCACAACCTCACCACTACCCACAACCTCCTTTCCAACCTCATCGCACCACCCACATAACTACTAGTGCCCTCAAGAAAATCATCCACCCTAGCCTTCAAGGCCTTAAACTATATATCTTTGTAAAGGCTCATCACTTTGTATACAACACATTTTAAAATGGAAATGTAAAACAACATTATATTATCATATTACCAAACTTGTTTATTACATTTATTTTGGTAGTATTGTCTTTCTTGTGTACAAACTGATGGTCTTTCTTATGTAGAAAAGGCCTACGTAATGGCCTCCACAAATACGTATGTACAAGTCTAATTAATGAATTTCTAACACAAATGCATAGTGTTATCTATTATCACTTTCCATATTGGGACCTAAAAGAAAACAGGAGAGTAATTAGAGATGATGTAATAACATAATGCAAATACTTTGATCATGCGAATTCAAAGAATTAAACAATGCAAACAATACTTTATCTTTTAATTATCAACATGGAAGGTAAAAGAAGTAGGATTTTGGATGTCTTCATTTTGTAAGTTTATCCTCAATTGTTGTGATATGCAAAGTGACCTAGTTCATAATGATCAAAAGTTCATAATGTAGCCAAACATCAATATCTTATATTGAATCCCTCATAAGTCTAGCAACACCAACTCCCACAAATATGGTGCCAGCTTCTATGCAAACATGCCACGATGAAGTTTTGAGTGCCAATTATGTACTTGCAAACAATAGAATCTAGTTGCACCTTACAAGTGATTCCATCATTCACCTTTGTATCCCGCCTGATATCCAAAAACTCTAGAATACTATCTACATCTAGGCTTTTCACTAGGAACATGTTTCTTGAGATAAATATGAATAAGAAACATGGAGACTTGAATCAAGAATTTGAAGTTGTAATTACTAATGCAAGCTCTCTTGCATTAAGTTGTGTACTCATGCAAGAAGGCCATGTGATAGCCTATTCTTCTAGGAAGTTGATGATTCATGAGAAGAACTATGCTACATATGTTATGTAGTTACTCATTGTAATTCATGCTCTCAAATTATGGACACACTATTTGCTTGGCAGCAAGTTTATCTTAGTCATTGCCCATAAAAGTCTCAAATGGATCTTTACTCAACCAGACCTAAACATGAGGCTATAACAATGGATAGAAGTCTTGCAGGGGTATGACTTCAAGATCAAGTATATGCCAGGCAAGGAAAATACCATTGTGGATGCCCTAAGCCACAAAGCTTTTCTCAACACCCTTATCTTAGAAGAACCCTTCAAGACAAGATCTCTAATAGCAATGGTATCAATGCTTAGTAATTCAATCATAGAAATGGCTAAGAAAGAAGTAGGTACCCAAGGTATCAATAGATGATAAAAGAAGTCCTATCCAAGAAGATAAACCCTAATTTCAAGTTTAAGTATTTGAACTTCTCTATAGAAGGATGACTTGTCTACTTCAAGATGAGGCTATGTATCCCAAGAAGTCAAGACCTCAAAAAGAAGATACTTTGGGAAGCCCATGATCCACCTTTCTTAGGGCATTTGGGATATGCAAAGACTTTCAACGCTGTAAGAAGAAGATTTTATTGGGAAAAGCTCAAAGGGTACATGCTTAAATATGTCACTGAATGCCTAAGCTACCAAGAGTAAAGGCTAAGCATGCTAGGAAAGCTCTAATCACTTTAAAGGCTAAGCATGCTAGGAAAGCTCTAATCACTTGACATCCCATAAATGAAGTGGAAATTTATAAGCATGGATTTTGTAGTTGAATTACCCAGCGTCCAAGGGAGATACAATTTAATCTTTAAGGTTCTCTATCATTCGTATGCTAGTTAAAATCAGTTATAAGGCTTCAAATATTTCAAGGATCTTTGTGAAGGAGATCTTCAGGCTGCATGGATTGCCTAGAAGGATAATCAGTAATCGTGACTCTCTTCATTTCTCATTTTTAAAAGAGTTTATTTGAGGCCATTGGTACCCAACTTTATTTCTATATAGCCTATCATCCTCAAACTAATGGGCAAAGTGAATGAGTCAATCAAGTCATTGAAGGCATACTTAGATATTACTACTGCAAGGAGCCTAAGAGGTTGATACAATACCTACTTTTGGTGGAGTTTCCTTACAATACATCCTATCATTAAAGCATCTGGATGACCCCATTCCAAGCTTTGTACGGATAAGAATGCCTAATCCCATTAAAATTTTTGATCCTACCCTAAAAGTAGAAGCTTTCAAGAAGAAGTTGGAAGAGATGGATGAACAAGTTAAGGCTATCAGATAAGATATCCAGGCTACCAAGGATTGACAAAAATCATATGTTGATCCAAGAAGACAAGAATGAATCTTCAAGAAAGGAGACATGGTTTTTATTTGTGTTTGTCCTAAGAAGAGTTTTTTATCCTTGGGGCGATTCAAGAAGCTAAGCCTAAGATACTGTGGACCATACAAGATTCTCAAGCATTTGAGACTCAATGCTTACAAGTTACAACTTTCCTGAACACTTGAAATTTCACAATGTATTTCATGTTAGCCTTCTATAAGATTATGTATCCAATCTTGATCATATTCTTGATGATCAATAAGTTATAATGCCAAGTCAAGGAGTCCTTGAGCTTCAACCCATACTTGATATAAAAGAATGTACCCTCCGAAGTTAAACCATTAGAGAATATCTTATCTAGTGAAAAGACTACCCTGAAGAGGATGCCAATTGGATGGAGGAGAATGCTCTCGGTAAACAACATCCCTAGTTTCTTTCGTAATAAAAGACTAGGACCCAATAAAAATCTTAGAAAGATCTTCTTCAGATGTAATAAACCTTACACTTGTAATAAGAACTACCTTGCAATGACTATTCTACCTTGTCCTTATAATCTTGGACTTTCAATATTCATGTGCACTTCTTTGATTGTCCTACTAAGCCTAAAAACTGTTGCTATGCCCTTCTAGTATGATAAAAAAGGATTGGCTATCGAGGAACTCTTTCAGTTTCTTTGCTACATGATTGTCCACTTTGCTGTGGTCAAGGGAATCCACTTGTCTTTCTCATCATGTGTATTATAAGTGACTATGAACTCACTCGAAGCATTGGTTCTTGTAGCTCAAGAGGACACCTCCTTGGCACATGAAAATGGCGAGCAAAAACGTGCAATGGAATGGAAAGAAAAATGAAGAGGAACTCTGAAGGGTATGGAGTGGATACAAGAGATGAGGAAATGAACACTCAAATATTTCAAAATAAGGTAAGGTTATGCCACATTTTTTCCCCCAATAAGAGGAGCTAAAAAGCAACAAGATGCAATTTAGTAATCATTTGACTCCTTATTTTTTTAAATCAATGTATTTTGTTTTATGCATGATCAAAAGTACAATTGCAATAACATTATTAAGTCTAAGCAATGAATTACTCTTGTAAAAAGTGATCTTTTGCGTGTGTGTGTGTGTGTATGTGTGTGTGTGTGTGTGTAGAGAGAGAGAGAGAGAGAGAGAGAGAGAGAGAGAGAGAGAGAGAGAGAGAGAGAGAGAGAGAGAGAGAGAGAGAGAGAGAGAGAGAGAAGAAACGTGTTTTCACATGTGGATAGGACCATTACATTTACTAACAATTCTTGTTGCCTCATGATCTTATAACTATGCATCCAAAAGTAGACACAAAATGCAACACATTACGCTTCAAACTTTTTTAGACCCAAAAAGATCGTATGTATTAACAAAGAAAATCTTGGATTACATAGAGCTTAAGGCCTCACAAAAGACAATATTATCACCAAATCATGAGCACTCAAGACTCTACACTTGCAACCATTTCCAAAATGTAGTTGGCTTTGAACGTTATCACCATCCAACTAGGAATGATGTCAATGCCTTGAAAGATCATTTGATTTCTAAACTCATTTGACTCATTATTATTTTAAAGCAAGGTATTTTGTTCTCATTTTATAGTAATCAAATGTTGAAACCTAGATTTGCAATACTCACTAGAACATCTTGAAATACCACAAGTCCAAGCCTGACTTTTGTATATTTTATTACTTTTAATTATTCCATATTAAATAAGGACCATATGATGCCAAAAGTTATCAATATTATGCTTTTAGTTAGTCTTTACAACTTTATAAAATCAACATACTTACATTGGTAAACTAAAGACATATGAGATGGAAGAGATTAGGAAATGAGAGAGAGAGAGAGAGAGAGAGAGAGAGAGAGAGAGAGAGAGAGAGAGAGAGAGAGAGTGTGTGTGTGTGTGTGTGTGTGTGTGTGTGAATGGCCTCCTTGAATGACAATGGGATTATATTATACCCAAGTGGTTTGAGCATCTTGTGTATACATGGGTGCATGAATTCAAACCTTGAATAAATCCTTGAGGCATCTTTCAAAGTTCACGTTTCTCAAAAAGAAAGGGGGGCAGGTTAGAAAACAATTTACCTTCCAATAGAAGACATTGGCTTACTATGGACCAAGTCTACAATTAAATGATAACCATGACAAATCCAACAATAAAACTCACCATAGATCTAATTATGATGCTCACAATGATCCTCTTTTTTTTGCTTCTTCAGTTTCTCTTTATGCTTGTTTCTTAATTTGTCCATCTCTATGTTCTTCTCTTTTAAGTGCATCTTTGTCATCGCTATCTTTCTTGTTAGACATAACATGAGCTTGTTTGTAGTTTGGCAAATTGCGATCAAGTAATACTTTGAAGATTAAGGGGGTGCTTTAAAAGGGACTTTCAAAATTAAGGGGTATTTAATGGGACTTGGAGAGAGAGAGAGAGAGAGAGAGAGAGAGAGAGAGAGAGAGAGAGAGAGAGAGAGAGAGAGAGAGAGAGAGAGAGAGAGAGAGAGTGTGTGAGAGTGAGAGTGAGTGAGTGAGTGAGATAGAGAGAGAGAGTGAGCGAGTGAGCGAATGAGTGAGTGAGTGAATGGCCTCCTTGAATTCTAATGGGGTTTTGCCAAGGTGGTCTAAGCATTTGGGTGTGTACACTGATGCATGAATTCAAACCTTGGGTAAATCCTTGAGACATATTGCAAACTTCAAGCTTCTTTTAAAAAAGGAACATAATAACTTACTTTACAATACAATACATTAGCTTAGTACAACAAAATGTCAATAATTAAACCATAATCATGAAATATTTAATTTCTTGCTTGCGCACTACGTTCTCAAAAAGCAATTCAAGCCTAATGGTTGACAGTATAGTAGGCTGATCAAATAGGGAGACCAACTAAACCTATTGGTTGTGGTGATAGGTAGACTAGCAATGATGAGGCAATAGCTGGTTAAGCTCAAGTAGTTTCCCAAAGGTTCTATTGGTAAAGGAGACTTCTTAGCAATGGCAAGAGAGGGACTTCTTTATGAAATATTGGCATTTCGTATGTTATGTTTAGGTTTCTAAATGCAAAATATTATATCTTAATGTCAAAAAGCATATATTATATCATATACCTCAATAACAAACAATTCACTTGCACTTTATAGAATCTATTTACATATATAAGTGCATTGCATTGTAGATTGATTTATTACACAAGTATGAGATTGTAATCTTTATTATTCTAACAAATTGTAAAGTAGGATCCATCATGTGTTGTATCTTAATTTGACTAACAATTAGAAATAACATTAAAAAGATCACTTGCACCAATGTACATTTTCTTGTAAATTACACACGTCAGAAACATGGATATCATGTTGAATGAAGACTCATAATTATTCTTCCCTATGTAAATGTAAGGTTATACTCTTGTAGATGGAAGAAAAGCCATGTTTGTGATCATGTTCAGCTAATTTGTTTATCTACCTAAAGGGGTACAAGTAGTTTGTGTGGGCTTTTGGGTATTTCA